>NC_057796.1:36605946-36606451 GCF_018294505.1 Triticum aestivum | reverse complement strand
GAGGTCAAAGTTGTGCATTGGAATTTTGAACATCACAGACCACCCTTTTCACTCATATATATTTGGGCCACATGCTGGTGTGGCTGTCTTTCGACCCTCTCTAACGTTATTTTTTGCTGCAAAGACTCTGGTGACCCTCAACGGACACGGGGTATAATATCTTAACCGTGTGCGATACAAGTGCGATGTGAATCACCACGACCGCGCAAGCGCGAGCAAATTATGGTGGAGGTACTGGCTCAACCATGTGCGATGCAAGTGCGTTAAAATCACCAAGACTGCGCAAGCGCGAGCAAATTAAGGTGGAGGTACTGGCTCAACACTGTGCGATGCAAGTGCACTGAAATCACCACGACCGCGCAAGCGCGAGCAAATTAAGGTGGAGGTACTGGCTCAACCGTGTGCGATGCAAGTGCACTGAAATCACCACGACCGCGCAAGCGCGAGGAAAGGGTGGAGGTACTAGCTCAACCGTGTGCGATGCAAGTGCGATGAAATCACCACG
>NC_057796.1:36563502-36605844 GCF_018294505.1 Triticum aestivum | reverse complement strand
CTCAACCGTGTGCGATGCAAGTGCGATGAAATCACCATGACCGCGCAAGCGCGAGCAAATTAAGGTGGAGGTACTGGCTCAACCGTGTGCGATGCAAGTGCGCTAAAATCACCATGACCGCGCAAGCGCGAGCAAATTAAGGTGGAGGTACTGGCTCAACCATGTGCGATGCAAGTGCGCTGAAATCACCACGACCGCGCAAGCGCGAGCAAAGGGTGGAGGTACTGGCTTAACTGTGTGCGATGCAAGTGCGTTGTAAAATCACCACCTGTGCAAGCTAAAGGCGGGTAAGTTTATTTGGAAATTAGGATGAACCGTGTGCGATAGACCAGCTAGCTAGAAATATAAAAAAACAAACTACCCGCCTTGAGCGTTCCAAAAATCGGCGGATCCGCGCCACTTTTCCTTATTATCATACACGCATATTGTTATTGGACCATGCGCGATCTTGGGCACTCCTGCCCCGCATTAATTCCTTTACCGAAATTTTAATAGCCGTCGTACTTCAACCGTCGCCCACACTCCTCCAGCACTGACCTTATAGTAAAATTGTAGTAGCCGAGCATTTGAACCGTCGCCCTCCCTCGTCCACCACCATCTCCACCCACCATTACTAAAATTATCAGTAGCCGCGGCGTATCCTCAAACACCACCCCCCCACACACAGTCCCCCACCCGCCCCCCTCCCGCCCCCCCCTCGATCCCTAGCTCGCGGCCGCGACCAACCATGTCGGTCTGCTCGTTCGTCCTAGCTTAGATTAGGTTACCCAGCGATTCCCATACCGTCGCCCCACTCCCCTGAGTTTTTAGATGAGGCCTGCGGTATCCCTCCCTGCCAGATGCACATCCCCAGCTCCAGAATGTCGCAGCCTAAACTCGACCACGTATCCCAGGGAGCACAACGAGCGTTCGGCCAAGAAGAGGTTTATCATGGCCTCTCCGACGGACGTTGGCGAGGTGGCCGCCGTTCGCCCCGACCTGTCGATCCCGAAGCAACACGTCGCCACGGAAGCCGGCAAAGGCGTTGACTACGTTGTCATGCCGAAGGCTTCATGTCAGTCGACTAGTGTATTACTGTATCTCGGGAAAGCTGGCTACGACATCAAGCTCGTCCACACCGACGGCTTCACGCGGGCCGTGTCACCGGTTAAGTGGTCCATCCCCAACCCCTTTGGTTCAACCACCATCGATCTCTTCGATGGCCATGCCGCTGATCTCCTCCGCCGAGCGGTCAAGGATTTGCTAGCTTTATACGCCATCGAGCCCATTTTGTCACTACTGAAGGACACGTTCTATGGCGGCGGCTTGGGATCCTCAATTGCCTAGTCAGATCTCATCAACCACGACCACGAGGAGGGCACCCACGAAGGTTCTTCCAAGGTGAAAAAGCCCATCTGTGACATCAAAGAGGGCACCACGGGTCTGTGCTCTTCCAACTGGAAGGATCCCGTCCATGAAATGTGAGGCAACATTCTATCAACAAATCTTACCTTTTCTAGCTTGCCAACCCGTACCCTTTGTTGTAGTAGCATTTGTCGTGCGGTGCTTTAACTGTGACGTGTTTAATTATTTTAGTTATGCAAAAATGTATTTTTCAATAGGTCTATGTGATGTTTAAGTATGAATTGTCCACTTTAGTTTCATGAATGGCTATATTTGGTTGTTTATAGTGAGTAGATGCCTTGTTTTTCTGTATTTGGTTGTTAGGTTGGTTGGAGTGAGCATTTTTCACTTATCGAGCAGATGCCTTGTTTATCTGTATTTGGTTCTTTGTTTGGTTGCAATGAGTATTTGTCCAGTTATCAAGCAGATGCCTTGTTTATCTGTATTTCGTTGTTAGGTTGCTTTTTTTAGCATTTGTCCAGTTATCAAGCAGATGCCTTGTTTATCTATATTTGGTTGTTAGGTTGCTATTTTTTAGCATTTGTCCAGTTATCAAACAGATGCCTTGTTTATCTTTATCTGCTTGTTAGGTTGGTTGCAGTGAGCATTTGTCCAGTTTTCAAGCATATGCCATGTTTATCTCTATTTGCTTGTTAGGTTGGTTGCAGTGAGACTCTGTCTAGTTTTCAGTGGCCATATTTAGTTGTTATACTGGTCATTTATGCCTTGTTTATTTTAGTCATTCACAATGTGTTGTTCATTATGTGCAAGTCGGAACTGTGCCGCTCGACTACATCAATACCAGTTTGAACGGCTATATTTGGTTCCAGTTATTCCTGGTGTAGTTAACACATGCCCTTTATTTCAGTTTTACACATTTATCCAGTGTGATGTTTAAGCATTACCTACGTTATATTCATTTTCAACAATACCAGTTTGAATTGCAATATTTGATGGCTGTTAAGCCTGCTGTCGGTAACATTGCCTTCCATTTTATATCTGCTTTAATAGCATGCTGAAACCAACACATTCAAGCTATCATTTGGCGATGATGTTGTTTACCTTTGCTATATTTGTTTGATGTTAAGATTGTTGTACTTATCATGCCTTTCCACTACTTATGCAGGACAACAGCGGGAGTGGCCACCATTTTCCGCTGAGGTTAGCTTCATCCCTCCCCCCGTCGTTCCATAATATAGTGCATATAGATCCAGGCATGGACACTTGTTAGCTTCTAATATTGACTTGTTGCTTGTAGGTACATATGCCCTTGGCAAGGATCCACGCATCGACCCTTTTTGCGTATGGGGCAATGAGATATTGATGAACAAGCATCAAGTGAGGAAACTAATAAGGATTATTAGCAAAAAGATACGAATGGTGGCAATCAAATTATTTGTTTATGCTCTATCCAACACAACAGTGAGCTGTAGGATGGTAACTACAAACTCTGCAGCCTTCTATTTTTACTGCACATAATGAGTTGTTGGACAACAATGTCTGAATCTTTTTGTTCCCAGTGGTTCCTGAAGCAATTCACTCGAGATTACCTCGTAAAGTACATGATTGGTGGACACACAATGACGGTTAAAGCATTTCATCCAGACTACAATGAGCATCGAGAAGTCCTAATGAACACAGTGAAGGATGGACGGACAACCATCACAAGGGGTTGGCCTAGAGTCGTGCGCGCATTACGCATGGAGGAGGGCACAATATGGGCATTCTGCTTCACCTTCTCCAGCAACCAGAATGTCTTTCGCCTCTCTCTTTATAGTCTTTATTACAACTGTGGTTCATCATTCTTTACTTGGTGCTTCTGTAGTTCCTCAGTATATGTACCCGTGCATCGAATTATGGATTCGTGGTTGAACCTATATTTGTAATAAACATGGTTGGATATAAAATAAGAGATTGCCTACTTTCATATTCAAAACATGTGATTTTTAAATTAGGGAATAATTAGGGATTACACTGCACACGGTTTGCGAAAGTGAAACGTCTGCGATATACGTGGAGATCAGAAACGTTTCTAGGATCCACTACGTGTGCGATCAATCTCCACTGCACACACGACTTTCTCTTGAAAATTGTTTGCGTTAGGCCACCTTGCGCAAACGTTTACCACATAAAAAGTGTGTGTGATGGACAGCCTTTGCCACACAGTTTCTTCTACGCACCGTATGTGATGCATTCAATAACGCAAACGATAAAATTATTAATATCATGTGCAATGGCAACGCTATCACAAACGATTTAACGGGAAAAATTGTGTGTGATGTACCTGTGAACGGAAACGTCTTCCTTGGAGCGACTATGTGGGATGTACATACGAGAAAAACATTTAGCGGGGACTGACTGTGTGGGATGTACTTGCGATTGGAAACAATTTCGTCGTATAATTGTATTTTTTTAGCTCTACTTTACGTATTTCTGTATTTGAGCGCTCGCCGGTCGCACACGACCTCATTTTGCCGAGCATGTGTGCCAGGAACGCATATCCCTGACGGTTTCTGGGTCGTGTGGGAAGGAACCCGTATCGCCCACACTCACTTGGCGACGGTTCCAAATGTCATCGCGGAAAGGGGTTAAAACCGTTTGTTTAGCACAGACGCGTACCAGTGTATATGGTGCATGTGGCACCTTTTATCCAAATGTAGCAATATTTAGAATATGATCAGGAAAGTAGGCCATGCCAACGATTTAGGGTGAGATTGAACATACCGTGCGCATCCTCAAGTCATCTGGTACGGTGAGATGGAATGTCCGGCGGAGGCCGCAAAGTCCTGATGTGTCTGCGCACTGTACACTCTATGAATGAAAGAAAACCCTCAAATCAACTCAAATAAAAATGAATTCACGGCGATTTCGTTAAATTAGTTACCTTGTTGCCATGAGAAAGAACCCTCAGTACGGCAGATTCCCAAACCGAACGGAGCTGGGTCGACCGCGAGCAGCATCGAGAAAGTCGATAGCGATAGGCGGCGGCAAGCGGAAGTGGCGAAATGCGGTGGGGTTTGACGGCAGCCCAGCGGCAGGCGTCGAGCTAAGTGGTTACCACCAAGATAGGCGGTGCCATGCATAGACGGAGAGGAGCTTGTGTAGGTGCGAATGAGGACCGTAGGGGGTGGCGAGCGGGGTGAGGGTTTTTGTGACATGGGGATGGTGAGGGTTTTCTTTTTCTTTTTTGAATTGGGTGGTGAGGGTTTTCTGTCCCACAAAGAATATCGGAGGCAACGGTTTGCTAGAGCCAACCATGTGTGATTGATGCAACAGGAAAAATGAAAGTCATTGCACATGGTTCCAATTTTGGGAACCGTATGTGATTGACGTACTACCTCCGTCCTGGTTTATTGGTCCACTTTGTAATTTGTACCAAATTTTGACCAAATATTTAACTAAGAAATTTTTATGCATATCACAAAAAATTATATCATTGAACACTATGTTCAAATACGCATCCAATGATATAATTTTTGCTTACTTGATCTAACATTTGTCAGTTAAATCTTTGGTCAAAATTTAACACAAATTACAAAGGGGGCCAATAAACCAGGACAGAGGTAGATTCCATCAACCGAACTGATTGCATCCATATCCCACATTTAGACATAAGTAAACATAGATTACACATACTCAGACATAGATAATATGCATACACAAGCATAGTTCAACCATAAGTACATAGTTCAACCGTCATTAAGCATAATCAAGCGTACATAGTTCGATCCCATATCTCATCTCATCTGCCGGCATGATCCTGAAGCTTCTCCAGGTACTCGGCGTACGCGCCGTGCGCCACCCTGCGAGAATACTTCTACTTGAAGGAGCCAACGGGCCGTCCTCTTACATGCACTAGAACACTTAGATATGCGTCATGAAACTTGTACTTGCAAAATGGGCATCGAGAGCCGCCGTTCTAGGTCCTAATACGCCTGTTATGCATTCCCGCATAAAGCTCCCTCAGGATTTGCCTCTTGTACCTCCTCTGGCCATCTTCATCCTCGCTGTCCACATCATCAGACAACACCTATACAAATAGTAAAACAAATTTGGCATCAAATCAATGTTTACATGTCGTGAAGTAGGATTAGGAATTTATGGCTCTTTTTTATACATATCCAGAGATTATGTTTCGATTTTTAAGCATAGTCGTCTATACAGACCAATGTTGAAGAAAATAATGGCACAAACATATATGTAGGTCATTCAAAATCAATTGTCAAGTCCTTGATAGGAATTATTAGCACGAACACTAACCCTAGTCGTATTACTAGCAGAAATCATTTGCACGGATGAAACAACTAATCACTTATCACTTGTACCATTTAAACAATCAATACAGTACACGGATCTAATGAAACTTACTCAGATTTCATGGATAGGGAGAACATAACCATTGGATTTCTATTCCAAAAATGGGGAGGCAAGAGTAACCAGAGAAACTGTAGGATCTATTTGACACATAAATGGGGATAGATGACTAACTAGTTGTCCGTCGTCGTTGGAGTCGTCGCCGGACTGGTCGTCGGAGTCGTCGCCGGGGTCTTCAGCTGAGTTGTCACCAGTGTCTGTGTGGAACTCCGCTTCCGGCTGTGGAAGCTCGATGCCGTCAACGACGTTAGGGTGCAGCTGTCGGATTTCGGGTTCCGCAGACCCTTGAGGTTCGAACTCTGGGGTGCGTGAGAAGAACTCAACCTCCCCAGTCTGCCTACTCGCCAATCTCACGGCCTAACTCGATGAACGGGAAGGAGACGAGACACAACAGTTTACCCAGGTTCGGGCCACCTTGCGGTGCAAAACCCTACTCCTGCTTTGTGGTGGATTGGCCTCGAGGGGCTGAGGATGAACAAGTCCAGTGGGGGAACAACCTCTGGAGGAGGAGTGTTCTTGAGCTGATGAGGGAGAGTATGATCTGAATGATCCCCTCCCCTATGGTGGTGGCTAGGTCCTATTTATAGTGGCCTTGGTCCTCTTCCCAAATAAAGGCGGGAAGGGATCCCACAACGGCCAAATTCGATGGGAGACAACTAGTACAAGCTATCCTGACAAAAGTAGTCTTCGCTTGCAAAAGCCTCTGGTCGTGACACCGTGGTGGGCTCGGCGATGACCTCCGCCCTACCATTCTGCGGTCTTGGTCTTGTTGCCCCGGAATGGAAACATTTGGCTGACTCCTCGGGACTCCGCGCCTGCGCTTGCTTCCTTAGCAACAAAGAGGAAACTGGTACTCTGCGCCCGCTGGCGCCCGCCTGGCCTTGATCGTCATAGCTCGTGTCACCCGAACCTCACGAGGCGCATCTTGCATAGAGATCTCCGCTCCTCGGGAGCCAGCCTAAGGAGACTGCTCCTCCTGGAGGTCTTGGTGTCGTCCGCCTCGCGAGGGTCTTGCATTGTTGATGTCAAAGCTTGGTCGTACCGGGCCGTTTGTGGAGCCACGCCGTGGGCCGCAAGCAGGCAAGTCTGGGTACCCCCGTTCCCAGAACGCCGATAGTAGCCCCCGGGCCCAAGGCGTGCTCGGACTTGGCTTCGAGGTGAAGCCAAAGGGCAAGTGCGGAGCGCCACGGGCCCTAACCGCCTGTGGCCATGGTTGACGCGTGGCGATTGATGGGATGTGGGCGTCTCCGCTTCCCCACGCGGCCTCGGTAACCGTTCCTGGCTGACAAAAAGGCTGGCGCCTGCCACTGAGCCTTCATTGCGTTTCCTTCGTCTTTCTTTGGATCCCCTTCTCCTTCTGTCCAGAAAACCTCCAAATCTGCCGATCTCTTCCCTGAGCTTGCCACCGATGGCCACTGAAAGGTGAAGTCTTCGCCTCCGACCGCGCACCCGGCTTCTTGGTTCTAGCCAGCCCTGAGCGCGTCCACCCTCGCCGAGGAGAAGCACCTCGCTGCCGCGCTCTAGCTGACGGTGTGCAGCAGCAATGAGAGGTGAGAGACGGCGCTCCGGGTCGGCTCCGCCAAGCCGGAAACCTTGGGCGACACCTTCTACCCCTTCTTCCTCAACAACGTCTTCGCTAGGCTGGTTCCCCCCTTCTCCGGTTTCTTCAATGCCATCCTCCGCCATTATGGACTCGACGCCCTCCATCTTCATCCCAACTCCATTCTCCTCCTGTCGATCTTCGACTTCTATTGCGAGGCGTTCGTGGGGGTGATGCCCTCCATTGCGCTGTTCTGCCACTTCTTCTACCTCCGGACGAGCAGCGGTCAGTACTCTGGGTGTGCCTGCTTCATCGCGGCCAACGACAGCAACACGATCTCTCGGGCCAGGAAGAAAGTGGAGGACTTCTGGAACAAGTGGATCTTCATGGACGTCAAGCGCTCCTATCCTCGGCTGGAGCAGCCGACCGGTCTGCCGACTCCCCGGGATGGATGGGCTCACGAGAAGCTCCCTGACCCCCGGGCGAAGCAGTTGCTAGAGAGGATGACGGCCGACCTGAAGGCGGAGGACCCAAAGGTGGAGAGGCAGACGGGGGCCATGATCGTCAAGGAGTTCCTGACGCAGCGCCTGGCTCCGCTCCAGGCGCACTCGCGCCCTCTGTGGAGTTTCAAGGGCGCGGAAGATGACCTCCGGTTACGCCCAGACAACCTGTCAGATGAGGAGCTGGGCAAGCTCGTGCACACCTTGCTCTCGAAGGACTAAGGTGGCCCCCCGTACACCCATCTCTCATTGTACCTTCGTGCCAACGGAGAGAAGATAGCCGCCGCCATGCCGGTCTTCAACGAGCGAGGGCTCGTGCCACTGGAGCGTTCCCAACCCTTGGGCTCCCTGGTGACGGTGTCCTCCAGCGAGTCAGGCGAGGAGGAGAAGGCGGACTCGGAGGCGACCTGGGAAGGGGTAGGAGAGACTTATCCCCCGCGATACACCGATCTCCTCCGCGGCCTCTCCGACGATGACGACGACGGCGAGCATCCAGTCAGGGAGTGCTCCACCAGGGTCGCCACGAGGTCCGGGCGCACCCCTCTGAAGAGGCTGAGGCAAGTGACCCGAAGAAGGACAGGTCGGCATTGCTTCCCCGAGGTGGAGCTTCTGCTTCGTCGCTGGCCTTCATCGCAAAGCCTGCCGCGCACTCGTCCGCCCCTGAGGGCACGACGGCGCCCATGCCCAGGAAGCCTGCAGGCGTCGCGCTCCTGAAGAGGACGAGGGAGTATGTTGCCACGGACCAGTAAGTGCGCCATCTTGTCTTTGCTTCCTGCTCTTGATGTAGTGTTCTGACATTTTCCTCTCTGCGGCCAGGCCAACGCGGGTGGCGAAAAGGAAGAAGGAGGATGCTGGGGCCGCCGCGGCCAAGTGGCCTGCTGTGGTTGCAGTGACTCCGACTCAAAAGGACGAGACTGCCCCGCGCGCTCCCGTGGTAGGGTCGCACTCCCGAGGCTCGGGTGCCCAACCTCAGGAGAAGACAGCCCCTGCAGCCGGGCCGACTCCGGAGGCGCTCGCCCTCAGCTCGCCTGCTGAGGACTCGGTGGCTTCGGAGCCCCCGGCTATCCTTGCTGCTGATGCTGCGCCAGTCTCGACGCTGGCACCGTCTCCTCTCCCGTCCGTCACGCCGCCGGGCCGTGGTTCTTCTGCCGTGCCCGATGCTTTGGAGGAGGCCTTCTCTTCTCTGGACCAGCTTCGGGATGATCTTCAGGATCCGGACCGGCGCAGGGCGTCGGGGCGCCTGCAGTTGGTCTCAGGGTGGCTTCAGGCCGACTCGTCCATCAGGGCGGCCTGGACCCAGGCCGTGGCGGCCTCATAAGAGGGCCGGAAGGTGGCCGGACTAGCCGCAGCCGCTCGCGACGCGGCGTTGAAGGACGCCAAGGCCGCCGGGGAGCGCTGCCGCGTAGCGGAGGCCGAGCTGAAAACCCTTTGTGATGAGCAGGCCACCCATGCCCACCAGCTTGAGGAACGGGAGGAGAAGCTGAAGGCCCGGGAAGCTGCGGTTGCCGACCATGACGCCGAGCTTGAGCAGGTGGCTTGGGAGCACGCCGCGAAACACGGTCACCTGGACAAGCTGAAGGAGGAAGTGGAGGCGGCCTAGGCATCCCACACCAAGCTTGGCACTGAAGACAAAGCTCGGCTGGAGGCCAGGGAGAAGCGTCTCGCTGCAGCTGAGAAGATGGCCGCCGTCACCATGACCGTATTTGAACTCACGCAGAATACCGGTGTACTCAACCTCTGGGCAGTCGTCTGAGATTTTTGGAAGTGGAACCCGGTGACGAGTGTACACATTCACAAGTTCCCACTCGCAGTTGTACCCAATATAAACAACCCAATCTCCATTTGCGCCTGCCCAAGCCTTGCCCTCAAGTGATGGCATCTTAACATCATACGTATCATTATCAAGCGGCATCAACTTGCACAAGGCGAGGCTTCCCTCGTCCCCGCGCCAGTCAGCAGGGTCACGGCGAAGAAGATAGGGGAGATCAAACCGCTCCTGGACCCTTGGGTTCCTTGTAATGATGTTATTAATTGAGTCGAGAATGGTCCTGAACGAACCTGCCATGCTAGCCGAGGTGATGACGTCGCACCGATCAATGGGTTCCTCAACCATGTCATCTTTCAGATCGGGCAAGAATAACGGGGGTCGTTTCCGTCCTGTTCCCTCCATGCAGAAGATGATCGAACAATGGCAGAAGGAAGGGTGAAGGCAAATGGAGGGAGGAAGAGCATGCGACAGCAGTTCCAAATCAAGAGGGAAAGGCGAAGATGCGGTGGATGGTTGCCACGGTACACGAAGAGGCGCCTGGGGAGCGAACGGTTGCCATAGAGGTCATACACTAACGACAAGGGCCGAGTGAACCGCATGCGTATATCGCACACACCTTGATCTGGCTGACCATTTCTTTTATGTTGCCTAATCACAAACAGTTCATCCGAGTGAACCGTATGCTGTATATCGCACACACCTTCCTCTGGTTGCCCGTTTCTTTTGTGTTGCCTAATCACAAACAGTTCATCCGAGTGAACCGTATGCTGTGTATCGCACACGCCTTCATCTGGCTGCCCGTTTCTTTTGTTCCTCCTCATCGCAAACAGTTAATTAAGTGAACCGTATGCCCTTCATCGCACACGCAACTAAAACCTAAACCGTGTTTGATGCATCCGTCATCGCAAACGTTTTATACATTTCTGACGGTTTTCATACACCACCGTTTGCAATTATTGCATCGCACACAGTTTCTCTAAGGGTCTCTGATCGTAGTGTCGTGTTAGCAGCATCCTGCAGTAGTGTGTCGTGCAGGCTTCATCGGCCCACTCTACTCCCAAACACCGTCCAAGCCATTCCACTACTCACCAACACCTTCTGTTCTTCACCGGTGATGGCAGCCTCACACCGCAGCCGAACCAGTGAACCCTCGTACTCCCCTTCGCGTGGGCATCCACTGTTGTGTCATCGCCGGCTCCGGGTCGTTCCCTTTGTGATGTTACTCATACTAGTAGTAACTAGCTATGTTACCACTTTCACTCTTTCTTCATTTATTGCATGCCACATCATCTATTTAACCTAGATATGTGTGATGTTACTACCTATGTTACTCCCACTGTGGGTAGTTTATTGCATGCCACATCATCTATTTAACCTAGATATGTGTGATGTTACTACCTATGTTACTCCCACTGTGGGATGATGTGGCATGCAATAAATGAAGAAAGAGATGAAAGTGGTAACATAGCTAGTTAGTAGTAGTATGAGTAACGTCACACACATATCAAGGCAAAATGAGTGTATAGCCTAATAAATGAAGTGTTGCATGTTACCACACATATGTTACTCCCCACTATAGAGGTAGTAACATAGACTAGTAACATGTGCATGTTACTAGTCTATGTTACTACCCATTGTGGCCAGTCTAACTAGCTATGTTAGCACTTTCCTCTCTTTCTTCATTTATTGCTTGCCACATCATCTATTTTATCTAGATACGTGTGATGTTACTACCTATGTTACTCCCACTCTGGGTAGTCTAAGCAGGCTATAAGGAATAGAATAATATATATGTGCTTATTAGTTGGAGGAAAGAGAAGAGAAGCGGGCTCTTGGTTAGTAGAGCCAGCTGCAACACGAGACCCAAGACACTTTGTGAGGATGTAAGGTGGGCCAACTATTGATAAACTAGTACGTATATAAAACTTATTATTGTACATGCATGCTAAGAGGTTGGCTGTATATGACATGGCAACTTCTTATAGCCGACCCTTGGCTATATTATTAACCATGCTCTTAGTGAGGTAGCTAGTATATCATAGACGACTAGCTAGTATGATGTGGCACACAATTAAATGAGTAAAGAGAGGATGTGGTATCATATCATGATACCGTGTCATATTAAATGTTGTACTACTACTTTCTGTGATGCATGACAATTAGTAAGGCAACCTAAGATGCTAACTTACGATACTATATGCATTACGGAAGTAGTATCCTACACTATCATATGCATGATACTAGTATATGATACTCCCCATTACAACCAGCCTTATAGGGCTCAATTCAAAAATCTCACCAACCAAGGTAGATGGTGAGTGGTGGAATACTTTTTGTAGTTTGCAAAAACACCCAATTAATGCTTTTGTTTTCCTGAAAAATTTATGTTTTCCAATGTATTAATTGGAATACATGCATGCATATATAAAGTACATGCATTGGTCAACTTTCTCTTAATACTTGCATGCAATGATTTAATGTACCTTGGAATCTGAACATGTGATGGGGAACAACCAAATTGAGCCTTATAAAATGGAAAAACTAAAATTTTGAGATAAGCCTATAAACCGAAAAGGAGGGAGTATATATGCATGATACTAGTATATGATCGGCAATACCTCTGTAATGAACGCATGCATAGTATCATAAGTTAGTATCTTAGGTTCCTTATTAATTGTCATGCATGACACAAAGTAGTACAACACTTAATATGATACGGTATCATGATATGATACCACACCCTCTCTTTCATCGTTTAACTGTGTGCCACATCATCCAAAAAGTCTAGTTGGCATGCATCATACCGCTTGATACTCCCATATTACGACCAGCGTTATTAGGGTGGCCATTGTGGGGGTATCATAGCCGGTATCATGCACTCGGGAATAGAAAATATGATGATGTGGCAAAGAAGCAGTAACATATGTAGATACCGTGCCGTAACATATATATATATATAATAAATGCTATTCTACTTTGTGTCATGCATGGCCATAAATACGGTCATCTATGATATATACTCCCTCCGTAAACTAATATAAGAGCGTTTAGGTCACTATTTTAGTAATCTAAACGCTCTTATATTAGTTTACAGAGGGAGCTAGTACTGCTCTATGATACTATATATGCACTATGAAGGTGCGTACGTAGTATCATACACTAGTACCATATGGATGATACTATATATATATAGTATATGATACTCCCCACTATATAAGGCTGGCCATAGTGGTGGTATCATAGCCGACGATGTCATGCACTCGGAAATAGCAAGTATGCTGATGTGGCAAAGAATTAAATATATATAAAGAGGGTTAGAGTAACATATAGGTAGATACCGTATCATGTTAAATGCGATGCTAATTTGTGTCATGCATGGCAATAAATATGATCTATATATGATACTATACTCTACGTATTATACTATGCGCTATAATTAATTAAAGGTAGTATCATCCACTAGTATCATATATACTGTATATTCATGATACTAGTATATGACACTCTCCACTATACTCATGATTTCTTACCGTGGAAAAAAATTGGAGGCAAAACAATGAACTCATGTTTTCATTCGAACAAAAATATGATGTTAGGTAATGTAAATTTTTTCAAAGAGCACACGGTTCACTCACGAAAACCGTGTGTCCACTAAACCATGGCCGATGCACCCCCCACCCCTCTGCCACGCGCGCGATCTGAGTCGTGCTTTCTGATTGGCCAGAACCAAAACCCCACGGATTGTATATCTGCACCGTTGGATTCTCCTTGATCGAACGGCGATCCTCATCCCTTTCGACAACACATGTATATGTTTCCAAATAGCCCCTCCCAAAAAAATGTTTTCAAATAGCACACAGTTCACACACGAAAACCGTGTGCCTACCAAACCGTGGCCGATGCCCCCCCCCCCCGCTGTGCGCGATCTGAGTCGTGCATTCTGATTGGCCAGAACCCAAACCCCACGGGTTGTACGTCTACACAGTTGGATGCTCCCAGATCGAACGGCAATCCTCATCCCTTTCGACAGGAAATGCAGTCCGGCTAGGAATTGATTTATATGCCAACATGCACGGTAAATGCCAAAAAATATCTTACATATAGCACATGAGACCTGAAATGCGCCAGCAAATCAAACCCGTGGTAAAATTGTGATTGGTTTACGTGGGAAAAATTTAGAGGCGAAACGATGAACTCACATCTTCATTTCAAACGAAATTATCCTGTTTGTGCACACGAGCGCTTAGAGGCAACTGTTTGCATAAGCCTTTCCGCGCGCGCGGTGACTGGGGATATTTTTCACCCTTTTCACCTAGGCCGCCAACACCCGGAGTCCCCAACACCACCCACCGTCCACCCGCGTTTCAATCAACTAGTCCACCCCCAATCTCCTTCGCTAGCTCCCCCTTCCCACCAGATCCACAGCAGAACCCTCTCCGGCGCCGCCGTGCTCACCCCGGCCGTGTGCCCGCTCTTCGGCGTCAAGCCTACCTCCACTGTCGTTCCCAACACGCGGCGGCCCGCGCCTCACCGTCTTTGTTTGCTCGCCAGCCACCCTCGAACATATCGATGCAGTAACCCTTGCCTCTCGTGTGGTCCGGCCGGGTTCGCATTAAGAAGCATGTTAGTTACTGCTCTCCATCGCGGTGAGGCATATTTCCTCGCAATCCCTCTTCCAATTTCATTCCGTATGTTCCCAAATTGGTTATAAAATAATGGAGAGCGTATATATGTTCATTATCTACCTTCCTTACTACATATAAGCTGTATTTGTTCCAATAAGTTACTGCCTATTTAAATATCGCGGGCGCCCGAGTCACACAAACTTAACAAATTAGCCGTACATTTTCTAAATTATTGCATGGCATGTTTGGAAAGCTTGATACCAAGTTGTTAGTTTTATGCTTATCCTCCTTTCCCGAGTTTCGCATGTGTTCTCTGTAGATGCCGAGTAGAAGTGACAACACTCATTCAGGCCATGTATCTTCATCTGATTCGGACAACCTTAGGTCTTCAGCAGATTGTGAGGGATCAAGTAGTCTTGAACGGGATAGAGTTGCAGCAATTAACCTTCCAGTTAGGACACGGAGGAATGCTCCAAGGAAGCCCACACACCAGCCTAAAGGTGTACATGAAGTAACCGAGATTGATTTAAAGTCCTGGGCTCCAAATAAACCAGATAAAGCACGCATGAGATTCAGGAGTGTGTGTGGATTTGTTGGCAGGGCAAACCTCAACATTAATCTGCCAGGGTTTCGGAAGGCTGACACGGAAACATGGCAAAGGTTAGTCCAGGAGATCATGGATCACTTCAACGTTCCAGAGCAGTGAAGAATGCAGGTGGAACATGCTGCACTGAAGAAGGCTAGGGATGCTTGGAAAAACTGGAAGCACGTGTTGTACAAGAAGTACTTGAGTGAAGGAAAGGACCCAATCCCTGCATACCCCCAAATTACAAAGGCAGACTGGGCAGAATTCAAAAGGGTCAGGGCAACTCCAGAGTTTGCTGAGAAGAGTTTCAAGAAATCGGAACTTCAGAAGAAGAACATACACCCCCACCGTATGGGTGTGGCAGGATACTACGGCATGAAACTGATATGGGAACAGGAGAACAAAGAAGCAGTAGCGGCGGGTGGGAATCTGGCCTCTAGTGAAATCAGGGGCGAACGCGCCATAGACTACTTGCGGGCACGTGCAAAGAGGCGTGATGACGAAACTTATTACTTTGAAAACGCACATGACGCCAAACTGTATGAAGTGATGGTAGAGGCTTCCAAGATCCCTGGAAGGTTCTACAGGAACTCAGGGTCATGTGATATTCTGTCGATTGCTCTGGACACAAAAGAGCCCCTGGCCGTGCAAGGGTATAGCTGTTAATGTCCCGCAAAAGAGGGCTTTCACACTCAGCAAAGAAGAGAGGCTCAGCATGAAAAAAGCGAGGAGTGAAATGAAGCAGAATGCATTGTTTGAAAAGTTGAAGAAGGAGATTTATCCGGCTATTCGAAAGGATGTTGAGGAGTCAATGATGATGCAGAAGACTCTAACACTGACAGCTAGCCAGCAGATGGGAGGGGAGGCGGGCATGGATGATTCTGCTTATTGCGCGACAACACTGCACAAGAGTAGTTGTGCATCAGCTGACCCCAGCGACACTGAGACTGCAGCTACTCGTGATGATGCTATATCTGATCTATCTGGAATGAAAGACAGACTGAAGGGCGTTCTTACACATTATGAAGGTACATTAAAATGTGCAACAACCTGGGTTTACCCACCCTTCTTGGAATATGGCCTCTTCTTGGACAATGTGCCATTGAAGACGGGCTGTGTGAAGGGCTACATGACTGAAGTACAGCCTGGATTCAATGGATTTTCCCTGAAGAATGTCCTAGGAGACTCCGATGAGCAAAGGACCTTGGGAGAAACACTGTTACATCACATCTAGTGGCCACGAAAGGAAATAGAGTTCATCGATGAGATTCCTGAAGCCCCGCCAAGAGCAACCACTGTCGCCCCTCAACCGGTGACGCTCTCCTTGCCACAGCTGCTCTCGCGGGCTGATGCATCAACCTGTGATCAGCCGGACTGACTTTGTGGCGTACTGGCCATGTCATCCTCCACCCCAAAGCAGCCAGTGGCAAGGCCTACAACTGCTGATGATGCACCACCGGTTCAGATGCCGGCCGCTGAAGCAGCGGGGGGAGACCCAGCTGCAGCACATGCTCAGCAGACCAAGCTGGTGGAACAGACTGCTAAGCAGTCTGATGCTTCAGAACCGCCTACTAAGCAGTATGTAGGTCCATAACCGACTGCTCATCAGTCTGTCAGTCCACAGGCGCGTGATCAGCATACCAATGCGTTAGCACTTCCTGCTCAGCAAACCAACGCGTTGGCATGGCCTCCTCAGCACACGGACAAGTTGGCACCACCTGCACAGAAACCCGACATAGCTTCAACGCATGGTCAGCAGTCTGATGCCTCTGCTCCTACAACCCAGCAGTCCATCACAACAACACCGCCAGCTCAGCGGTCCGGCATAGATAAACCGTCTGCTAAGAAGTCCGTCCAAGCTTCACCGTCTGCTCAGCAGTCTACCTAGCAGGCAACCAGACGTTCTACCAGAAATGCTTCAAGTACCAAGAAGGAAGTGGCCAAAAAGGCTACACCCACGACCACGAGGAAGCGCAGCGGGAACGTGAAGAGGAAAAAGAACGATTGCCTCTTACTTAAAGCACTCATCGTCTAGAACCAAATTAACAGCAGCTTGTTCGAATCGGGGAGTAATATTATTTCTGACGCCATGGGTGATGAAGAAGTAGAATTTTTGCTTGCTAAAAGAAAAGGACACGTACATGAAGCACGCAATTACGTCCATGGCCAGCCATTTCTTGTTGGCGAATACTTTGATGAGTGCAGCTCCAGTTGCCACGTGTTACATGAATATTGCATGGATCAAATGTCGGTAGGTCATCATGCTTTGCTAGTCCACTACAATAGAGATCATTTCTAACATGATGCTGATTCCATCAATGTGAGTTTCGAGGACTTACATCTCTTCTTCAACTTCAACATGCTCAATGCCACTCTTGTTAGATGCCTGATTTTGTAAGTACTTAACAAACTCTGATCAACTTCTCGATACAAAGCTGTAAATGATAAACAGATAACTGCATTTTATTCCTCTCGGGGGATTGAACGCAAAGAGAAGAAAAATGGAGAGTGAGTATTTCATATATCCTGCATTAGCAAATGGCACAGCATTAGATGGTAAGGACCGATGGGACTGGGCCGTTAACACGGTCCTCCGTATCTTCGAAAACACGTCCCATGCAGAATCATTTCTCTGGCCATATCATGAACGGTAAGTCAAGTAAACAACCACGCATACACTGATTGTCTTTCCGATTTCGACATCATTCGTAAGTTCATGGCTTTATTAATATGTAGCAATCACTGGATATTGGTATTCATTGTTCCAAACAAGAACACAGTTTACTACATCGATTCTCTCAGAGAGTCAACGAACGCTCAGGATCTGACGCATGTTCAACAATTCTGGGATAGGTATTGAATTCTATGATGTTGAAATTAATTTGCATTCATATCTGGTTCAATAATTGATGTTGTCAAAATTCATCATCATTTGCAGTGTGCTCGCATTGTGGAAAACTAAACCAGGGAACCTGTTCAAGATGGAACAACCTGTGCAGCATGAGATGCTTTCTCCGGTAACACACTGAAATCCGTTATTTTCGGAAAATTTATCCAACAGTCTGCAAATACCTTTCCTTGCGCTAGTTAAATGTTCAAGCTTCTAAATAAACCTCTATCTATTTTGTCCAAAGAAAAAATAATACATCTAACACCGGTTAGGTTGTTCCTAACAGGACAAATGCATGACTAATTTTGTACAAAAATTTCATTGTCCTCAGCAAGAAGCAGGGACCAAACTTTGTGGATACTATGTTTGCACACACATGATCTCCATCTGCAAATCTGCTGATAGTTGTGACAATCCTCGCGAATTAGTACCAGTAAGTCTATCTTAATTAATATCTTCTACTCCACTCATATGGCACATTCTGATCTTAAAATTACTGCAGCTCATCTTAAAACCGAGGACCCCTGAACCGCTCCCAGCTGGTGAATTGCTGATGGTTTAGAGATTTATCAGCGACTTCTTCCTGGATCACTTCATCAATCCCACTGGTGATAATGAAGATTTTAGCATGCGTTCTCCTGAAACATTGAGTAAGAGTTAGCCGCTAAACATATAGCGCATGGATCCATTGTTTTCCATCTGTTGAGGTCTTCGTATTTCGTACACTATGATTAATTATGTAATGCATATATGTGTGGACAAATCATTGGAATTTACCTACCATATGTTCAATTGCAATTGTTGCGAAATCTGATGAATGTTCTTCCTGTGGACACTATTTGTTCAATTGAATATTGTGGCGAATTTGCTTTTTGCGTGCCGATTCAAAATGGGATATTTTTGTTCATTTGTTCAATTGAATATTGTGGCAAATTTGCTTTTTGCATGCCGATTCAAAATGGGATATTTTTGTTTTAACCTGGCAATTGCTCCGCACACGGTTCAACTAAATGAGTGTGTGCAATCCACATCGGAAAGCATACGTCAATCGTAGGGGAACCGTCGGTGATACATAGCAGATCACAAACGATTTGCAGCGCTACTACGTGTGCGTAGGTTCTCCGGAACCGTTTGTGATATCGCGTTATCGCACATGACAACTGGGAGTAAACCATGCCCAATGCAAAATACAATCCCAGTCGTAATTTTTCCAGGAAACGTGTGGGATCCCAAACGAAAAGCACACATCACTCTTGCCGCACCCATCGGTGATACCCAACAAATCACAAACGGTTTGCAGCACTTGTATGTGTGCGAAGGGGCTCCTGAACCGTTTGTGATAGAACATTATCGCAGACGGTAATTGATGGAAAACATGTGCGATGGGGTCTATCCTGGCAGACGGGTTACGCAGAAAACTCGAGTTGCGATGGGGCACAAATCGCACACAGTTCATATGTTGGCCCGTGTGCCTTACATACTGTTTCCCAAACGGTTCGTTATGACAGACCGCATGGTTTCACTGCGTCATTAGAAACTCCTAATCACCGATACCACACGTGCGAAAGAATTTAGTGTGTGCTGCATCGCACACGATTACATTTTGGGAAGGCCTCTGGATCACTACTCCATATCCCCCACGGTTTCTGGGTCGTGTGGGAAGGACAACCTATCGCACACACTCACTTAGCGATGGTTCCAAATGTCGTCGTGGAAAGGGGTTAAAAATCGTTTGTTTAGGACCGGCGCACACCAGTGAGATGTGCGAGAAACTCGCGGAACGAATCGCCAGAAACTGTTCTCTCTTGGAGGGGGCTGATTAAGGGTAAGGGCATAATGGTCATTTTCAGAATGGTAACACATGGTGAAAATGATTCCATCAGAACGAGCTCGACGAGATGAAGAAGTGGGATTTGGACTCACCTCATTTGGAGTTAGGATCAAAAAGATATGAGGGGTTGAAGACCAGGGACCATTCTGTAAATAAAATATTCACAACCAGACCCCTGGCAGCTCGGCGGGTCGCGCATTCCAACAAAACACGCTTACCCCATGGTGAAAGCGTAAAGCACGGAAGGCGCTTCCACTTATCCAGCTAGGCAGGGAGCGGGGCCGGCCTCTGGCTCGCTGACGGGTGGGGCCGCTGGGCTCACCAGCCAGCTGGCAGGGCGACGCCGTCGTCTTCGTCTTCTCCTCGCGTTTGCTCGCGGTGCAGAGGGAGGCCGCCAGTGCCGGCGCTCGTCTTGGCAGCTCCGGCCACCGTTTGTCGCGCTCCGACCACCGGTGAGCTCCGGGTGACGGCCCGCACCCAAAGGCGACGAGGGGAGCACTCGAGGATCACTAGAGACGGCGGAGCTGCGGCCGCGGCGGGCGGCGTCTTCGGGCGGCGATGGATCTTGTGGCCAGAGGCCATCAGAGGAGGAGGCGAAGGGCAGGTAGGATCCAGGGGAGGTCGTGAGGGGCTCTGGTGGTGGTGGAACGGAGAGATGGACATGGGGTCGTCGGAATTTAGGAGGGAGGGGGTGGCGGCCTTGCTAGCAATGGAGGGCAAGGAGGTGCTCCGGCGATGTTCTGAGGGGTTGGGGAGGGCTAGAGGAGTGAGTGAGGTCGAGTGGTGAGGAGAAACGCTCCCGGGACGGCCTTAAATAGAGGGGGAGGGGATGGCCGAGGGTGAGTGCCGCCGTGCACGTCCGGCCGAGCCCTCTCGAGCTTAGCGATCACACGGATGGCATGGGAACATGACAAGGCATTGATGCAGAGGGTCACGGAGAAGAAAGCGACGCCGGGGAGAAGAGGAAGAGGCCGAAACGAGCTCGAAGCCAAACGGGGCACAGTGCACCCGTGGGCGCGCGGCGTCTAGCTCCGGTGAGGAGGCTTCGAGAGGGGGCAGGGGGTGGAGAGCGACGGGTGAGGCACGAGGAGTCAGGTCGGCATGCCCAGACGCACGAAACTCGCCGAGACGGAGCTGCCCGACGCGTCCCGACGCCCAGAGCGTGACCAACGCTCCCAGAGCGCATGAAATAACATGCCAAGGGGGCAGTCACCATGGGCACTAGCATGAAGAGGACAAGAGAGGCTGCAATGAGATGTCTAGTGATGAGTCCCTACATCACTGAGCTTGAGGGAGGTGATAGATCGAGAAAAGGAGCACTGGAGCGATGTGAGGATTCAATGAAAGTTTGCTGTAGCAAACTTGGCTACGCACTGGTGATCAACAGGGAAATGATTGGGGTCAAAGGTGTTGTCTAGGATGATTAACTAAGGAAGAACTATGATCCTGGAGGTTTTGAGGGTAAATGGACCAAGGATTAATATAGTTGCTTTGCAACAGACCAAAATGGTCCAGAAAAGTGGTCATGATGGTTCACTCACATAGAGTAACCACTTGATATCAAATTTGGCAAGGCCTAAGGATTTGGACATATGAAGATACTGTAAAAATTTCATACCAATTGGACAAGCCAAAATGGTACTTGCTTCACAAACATCCTCACTGTCCATAAACTTGCAAAACATCTTGAGGAATAGTGGCTTGATGATGTGGTTCCAAAATTGGTGGAGAGAGGATTTGTGGTCATGAGAATGCTCTGGTAAATTTTCAGCCAAAATGAAGCAATATAAAATATACTTGCTTCACAAACTGAAAATATTGACAGAAGCAAAGATTTGATCCTGTGCTCACATAGATCAAGGGATGGAGCTGAAAATTGGAGGAGGGCAATGATATGAGCACATGAAGAGGCATGCAAAACTTCAACTCACTTGGATACTCCTAGCTAGTACTTCCTTCACAAAGCCTTCTGTCTAACAGAAACTTTGAAATATCACTGAGGAAGATTGGCTAGGCAAATAAAGTTTAATTTTGGCATGTGGCAATTATTTGGACATAAAATAATGCCCAAAAAGTTTGGGAGCAACTAGGAAAAGATAAATGACACTTCCTTCATAAAATGCCATTCAGGACAGAATAGAAGAAGGAATATTGGGGAATTATTTTTGAACTGGCCAAGGAAATGTTTGGGAAAATTTGAGCAAGAAATGACCCAAACAATTTATGAGAATTATTTGGGAATTTTTGGAGTAAAAGAAATGTAGGTTGCTTCACAACCTAGGGCACTTGAGGTTATTCCTTTAATAGAAAAGGAATTTTCCCCAAAAAAAAGAATTATGGAGTTGGTCTAGGATGGAAATGGCATGGTCTTGGGATGAGTTTGAGGATGATTAGCCACTTGGGAGAAGAAGAAATGATGATCTCCAAGGTTTCAAGGCCACAGAACCACTCCAAAAAGAAAAATCAGAGCAAAAACCAAATAAATCAAAGGAAAAAGAAATGGGCCAAAAACCAGGCTGTTACATCCCAACACGAGTCTACAAGAACAAGTTGTGTAGTAGACATCAAGCTCTTTTTTGGCGCCATTGCCGGGGAGGTTAGGTAAGCGGCACTCACATCCCGTCAACGAAGCTCTTTTCTGGCGCCGTTGCCGAGGAGGTGAGTGCTTGAAGGTATATCTTTTGATCTTGCAATCAAATCTTTTGTTTTCTTGTTTATCACTAGCTTGGTTTATAAAAAGAAAATTACAAAAAATGGAATTGAGGTGGTCTCATATTATTCATCTTTATAATGTCTTTCGTGAAAATGATGGATTCAAAACTTGTGATCAATTATTAGAAGAAGAATTCAATAAAATGTTTGGCACAAAATATTTGAATGATGAGCATGATTGCAATGTTGTTAGTATGAATTCTATGAATATCCATGGTGCTAATGATATGAAAATCCATAAGCTTGGGGATGCTATATTTGATGAAGATGATATTTTTAGTCCCCCGAGTTTTGATGAGAAAAATTATTATGATGAAAGCATGCCTACTATCTATGATAATCATGGTGATGACATGTATGATATAAAGAATAATGATAACCATGAAACTTGTCATCATGAATTTAATTTTCAATCACATGATAGTTATTTTCTTGAGTTTTCTCCCACTACTATTGACGAGGATAAATTTGCTTATGTGGAGAGTAATAAATTTTCTATGCTTGTGAATCATGAAAAGAATGCTTTATGTGATAGTTATATCATTGAATTCATTCATGATGCTACTGAAAATTACTATGAGAGAGTAACTTATGCTTTTACATATTGCAACAATATCAAGTTTTCTCTCTATGTGATGAAAATCTTGAAGTTTTGCTTGTTTTACCTTCCTATGCTAGTTGATTCTTGTTCCCATAAATAGTTTGCTCACGAAATCCCTATTCATAGGAAGTGGGTTAGACTTAAATGTGCTAGTCATATGCTTCATGATGCTCCCATTGTGTTTCAATTCTTTACGTTTATGCGAGCATCACTAAAATCATCATGCCTAGCTAAAAGGCATAAAAGAAAAGCGCTTGTTGGGAGACAACCCAACACTTTTACGTACTGTTTTTATGTCTTCACATGATTAAGCTACTGTATTAATCACGTTTTATAGCTTTTGTTTCAATAAAGTTCCAAGTAATGCCTTTGGAATGATGTGGATGATAGTTGATTTGATTCTGTGAAAATACAGAAACTTTTGCATCCAGTAGAAGAATTGTTTAAATTCACTGGAACGTGTTTTTCACCTGAATTTTGTACAAATGCTTGATATACAAATTTCTCACGTTGTCCTAATTTTTCACAATTTTTAGAGTTGCATAAGTATGAGAACAATTTAGATCATTACAGACTGTTCTGTTTTTGATAGATTCTGTTTTCAATGCATAGTTTGCTTGTTTTATAGTTTCTATGGATTATATTGGTCAATATAAATTGTGGAAATGATAGATTACAGTAGGCATTGAGTGGAAACAATTATGAATCTTTTCTAGACAGTACCCAAGTGAATGATTTGTTTTATCATACTAACGCATCTCACGAAGTTCCGTTAAGTTTTGTGTGATTGAAGTTCTCAAGTTTTGGGTGAGATATCGGTATGAGGAGAATAAGGAGTGACAAGACCATAAGCTTGGGGATTCCCAAGGAACCCCAAGGTAATATTCATGGAAGATCCAAGCAACTAAGCTTGAGGTTGCCCCGGAAGGCATCCCCTCTTTCATTTTCAACATTGTCGGTAACCTTACTTGGAACTATATTTTTACTCGTCACATGACATGAGTTTTGCTTGGAGCGTCATTTTATTTTATTAGGATTTGCTTGATGTTATTTATAACTATTTTTTGCATCTTTTATTTCAATAAAAATATCAAGTGTGGCCTTTACCATGCTTAGTTTGCAAGTATATGAGTTGCTCTTTCAAAACAGAAAGTTTATCGATGTTGCAAAAATTCTTGAGAAAAGTCAGAATGTGATAAAATGTTGAATTTTTCTGCACAGTAAGCTATGATAAATATTCTATAGTGTGGTAAATTTTTAGAATTTTTTGAGTTAAATAAGTATGGATACTTCTTCATCCTTTACAGACTGCTCTGTTTAGACAGATTGCTGTTATATGTTTGCATATGTTTGCCGGTTAATGATTCTATTTGAGGATAGGAGTATTAAATATGCAGAGGCATTTAGTATGCAATGTTAAATAATAATTTCAGTGATTTGCTACAGTAGATAATGATAAGGTGATTGATATGTCTCCAACGTATCTATAATTTTGATTGTTCCAGGCTGTTATATTATCAATCTTGGATGTTTTATAATCATTTTCTAGTCATTTTATATCATTTTTTGGTACTAACCTATTGACATAGTGCCAAGTGCCAGTTGCTGTTTTTTCCATTGTTTTTACATCGCAGAAAATCATTATCAGACGCAGTCCAAATGCCATGAAACTCCATGGAGAATTTTTATGGGCCAGAAGGAACACAACGGGCCCTGGCTGTGCCTGGAGGTGCCCCGAGGGGGGCACAACCCACCAGGGCGCGCCAGGAGGCCCAGCGCGCCCTGGTGGGTTGTGCCCACCTCAGGTGCCCCCCGGACCGCCTCTTTGCTCTATAAATACTCCAATATTCCAGAAACCCTAGGCACGCCGACAAAATATTCCTCCAACCACTGCAGAGTCCAGAACCACCAGATCCAATCTAGACACCATCTCGGATGGGGTTCACCACCTCCATTGGTTCCTCACCGATGATGCGTGAGTAGTGCTTTGTAGACCTTCGGGCCCGTAGTTAGTAGCTAGATGGCTTCCTCTCTCTCTCTCGCTGGATTCTCAATACAATGGTCTCTTGGAGATCCATATGATGTAATTCTTTTGCGGTGTGTTTGTTGGGATTGATGAACTTTGAGTTTATGATCAGATATATCTTCTTATATCCATGAAAGTTATTTGAGTTTCTTTGATCTCTATATGCATGATTGCTTATAGCCTCGTATTTCTTCTCTGATAGTTGGGTTTTGTTTGGCCAACTTGATGTATTTATCTTGCAATGGGAAGAGGTGCTTTTTAGTGGGTTTGATCTTACGGTGCTTGATCCCAATGACAGAAAGGGAAACAGCACGTATGTATCGTTGCTACTAAGGATAAAACGATGGGGTCTATATCTACATAGATAGATCTTGTCTACATCATGTCATCGTTCTTATTGCATTACTCCATTTTTCCATGAATTTAATACACTAGATGCATGCTGGATAGTGGTCGATGTGTGGAGTAATAGCAGTAGATGCAGGCAGGAGTCGGTCTACTAATCTTGGACGTGATGCCTATATAATGATCATTGCCTGGATATCGTCATGATTATTCAAAGTTCTGTCAATTGTCGAACAATAATTTGTTCACCCACCGTTTGCTATTTTTCTCGAGAGAAGCCACTAGTGAAACCTATGGCCCCTGGTTCTTCTTTCTCATATATTTTCCTTTGCGACCTACTTTTCTCTTGCATTTATTTTCAGATCTATTAAACCAAAAATACAAAAATACCTTGCTGCATTTTATTTCTATTTATTTCATTTGCGATCTATCTTTCAATCTACTACAAATTTACCTCACGTTTGTTTGCCAATCTTGAGGCGCCGTACCCCGAAAGGGACAACCCCTTTAACACGTCGGGTTGCGAGGATTTGTTATCTGTGTGCAGGGGTTGTTTACGTTGTGTTGCTTGGTTCTCCTACTGGTTCGACAACCTTGGTTTCATATCTGAGGGAAATACCTACCGCGGCTGTGCTGCATCATCCCTTCCTCTTTGGGGAAATACCGATGTAGCTTCAAGCGGCGTCAAAAGGAATTTCTGGCGCCATTGCCGGGGAGGATCTTTAACATATACCAGGTTCCTAATCACAAATCTCATTTCCTTGCAATTTACATTATTTGCCATTTGCCTCTCGTTTTCCTCTCCCCCACTTCACAAAAATTTGCCATTTTATTCGCCTCTCTTTTTCCGTTCGCCGTTTTCTTGCGGGGTCTGTTTTTGTATGCAATCTTGTTTACCATTACTATCATTATGGATAGTTCTTCCTCTATTGCTTGCACTCCCGAGAACGAGGTTCTCAACTTTAAACAAAGGGGAGGAGAAAATTTAAAGGATGCTTGGTATAGAATTTGCATTGCTCATAATAGATCTATTCGTAAGCAATCTACCGTTGTTCTTCTTTGTTGCTTTTATGTTGGCATCACCACATGGTATAGATTCATCCTTGATACGATTACCGGTGGAAATTTCTTGATGTGTCCCTTTCTTGATTCTTTTAATGCTTTGGGAAATTTGGTGGCCTCACCACCTCTTATGATTAATGAAACAACTTTGACTCTTGAGCATGTTATTGGAAGATTAGATGCTATTGAAAAGAAAATGCTCACTGAAGATCATATGGAAATTATGGATAAAAAGATGCATATCTTGCCACCAAGATTGGGTCAAGAGCGGGAGAAATTTTTAAGTTGCTAAAAGAAAAAGGTACCATAATCCATGAAAGAATAGAAGAAAGCCCGTCTTGGATTGATAAACTACAAGAAATCTTTAGTAACCTAAGCACGGCTTTTGCTTCCGCTGAAACTACCGAAAAAACTCCCATAAAATTTGGCAAGGTTACCAAGAACAAGGGTGCAGCTTATAGCAGTGGTAATAAAGATCTTAAGATGATTAGTATTCACCCGGATTTTGTTGAAGTTATAAGAGATCCTTTCTGCAAGAATGAATTCTTTCAATTTATTCCTAGGAGTATTGTTATTGAAGATCTTTATGCTAAATCTCTGAAGGATCCTAAGTGTTTGATTGAAGAGTTGGACAAGGATGACAAAACTTAGATCCTTGCTTTATGCCTAGCTAAGGACGTAAAACTATAGCGCTTGTTGGGAGGCAACCCAATGAATAAGTTTTATTTTTGCTTTTGCTTTCTGTTCTTGAGTGTTTGCACAATTATGCTACTGTTATGATTGTTTTTTTTAATTAGTGTTTGTGCCAAGTAGAAGCGATAGGATCTTCTTGGGTGATAGTTGTTTGATCTTGCTGAAAAAGGCAGAAACTTTGCGCTCACGAAAACAATTCTCATTTTTTATCAGAAAGAGATTTTGCCCTGATTCTTTTTGCAGAAGATTAATATACAAATTACATATGTCGTCCTATGTTTTTAGAATTTTTGGAGTTCCAGAAGTTTTCGAAAAAGTCCGATTGCTACAGACAGTTCTGTTTTGACAGATTCTGTTTTCTTTGTGTTGTGTGCTTATTTTGATGGCTCTATAGATTTCTTTGATGAGTTTTTTCCATAGAAAAGTTGGAATACAGTAGATATAATACAAAAATAAAATATGAATTGGTTTGATACAGTAGTTATAGTAGTGGTTTGCTTTCTTATACTAACAGATCTCACAAAGGTTTTGTTGAGTTTTGTGTGATTGAAGTTTTTAAGTTTTGGGTTATCTTGCGAGGGATGAAGGAAGGATAGAAGAGCCTAAGCTTGGGGATGCCCCGACATCCCAAGCTATTATCCAAAAATGATAAACCAACTAATCTTTGGGATGCCCCCGAGTGGCATCCCCGCTTTCTTCCAACGACTATCGGTATTTTACTCGAAACTATATTTTTATTCGTCACATGATATGTGTTTCGCTTGGAGCATCTTGTATGATATGAGTCTTTGATTTTTTTATTTTGGGTTTTAAGTCTTGATCCCTTTCTGGACACACCTATTTGAGAGAGCCAAAATTATGTCATGACTTATTAGAATTTTTCTCTATGCTTCACTTCAATTTTTATGAGCTATGGACTTGCTCTAGTGCTTCACTTATATCTTTTTGAGCACGGTGTGCTTAGTATTTTTGAAGAAATTCTCTCTTGCTTCACTTAGATTTATTTGAGAGTCAGTAAAATTTTCAAGAAATTCTCTCTTGCTTCACTTAAACTATTTTGAGAGAAAGAAATTTAATTATGCCCTTGATCTTCACTTATATTTGTTTGAGCTTATGAAAAGCAACACGTGAAAATTAGTCCCAAAGTGATAGATATCCAAGAAGGATATAATAAAAACTTTCATGAAGACCATTGGACAAAATAAACTTGATTCTTAGTAATAGTTTTGAGATATGATGATGTCATATGTGAGTTATGTTGATGAGTAATTATGCTTTAGTAAGAATATTGGTGTTAAGGTTTGTGATTCCCTATGCAAGTACAAAAGTCAATAATCATGCATGAATTTATATCCTACTTGTGGTGCATTATTCAGTGTTAATTATGCTTAATGCTTGCTTATGAGATTATCCGTTTCTTGGTTGGTCACTTCTCAATCTTTTTGCTAGCCTTCATTTTGCACTAAGTATGATCTCTACTTGTGCATCCAAAATCCTTTAAACCAGTTTTGCCACATGAGTCCACTATATCTACCTATATGCGGTATTCTTTTGCCGTTCTCAGCAAATTTGCATGTGCCATCTCTAATTTTCAAAATAAACTTCTCTTTTGTGTGTTTGTTTCGCTCGCAGAGCGGTGAGGGGTGGCTAATATTTTCCATGCTAGATGTGTTATTCTCACGATGAGTGTTTATTCACTTGTCATTGCACGAGAGTAAGGCAAAGGTTTTAGGGATGCCCAATCCCAAAATGCAAAAATGAATTTACTTTAAGTTGTCAAATAATAAATTTCTTAGAAGTGTTGGTATGGAGGGCACCCGTGGATACGGTTAGCCATGGAAAGTGAAAGTATGGTGGAAAAAGGAATAAACTTTATTTTCTGTTTGGGAACCGCCTATGATATATCTAGCATGGAAAGTGTTGTGAACTCTAAGTCGTTTTCATTGGTGGGATGGATACACCTCCCAAAATGTTTTTATCTCTAAGTTTTTATCTCTAAGTTTTTTCGCTTTGAGCTCTGGCACCTCTACAAATCCCTACTTCCCTCTGCGAAGGGCCTTTCTTTTACTTTATGCAATTTTTATTTTTGAAATTGAGTCTCCATCTTCTCTTATAAAAGCACCAACTAGGAGGCAATATGATCGTACTTATGTATTGGGTGTAGCTAATATTCAAGTGTGTTTCATGAATGGATCAATGGCTGAGCATGATGGGCTAGGGATAACTTATTTCAGTGTTGATATTTTGAAAGACATGGTTGCTTGTTGATATGCTTGAGTATCTAAATTATTATGTCAAAACTAGACTATTGCTTTGAATCACATAAAAGTCCAAATGTCCATGCTATAAGGAAAAGAATATGATATGACATGTTAGGCAGCATTCCACATCAAAAATTCTATTTTTCATCACTTACCTACTCGAGGACGAGTAGGAGTTAAGCTTAGGGATGCTGATACGTCTCCAACATATCTATAATTTTGATTGTTCAATGCTGTTATATTATCAATCTTGGATGTTTTATAATCATTTTGTATCATTTTTTGGTACTAACCTATTGACATAGTGCCAAGTGCCAGTTGCTGTTTACCGTGTTTTTTACATCGCAGAAAATCATTATCAGACGGAGTCCAAATGCCACGAAACTCGACGGAGAATTTTTATGGGGCAGAAAGAACACAACGGGCCCTACCTATGCCTGGGGGGTGCCCCGAGGGGGCACAACCCACCAGGGAGTGCCAGGAGGTCCAGCCGCGCCCTGGTAGGTTGTGCCCACCTCGGGTGCCCCCCAGACTGCCTCTTTGCTCTATAAATACCCCAATATTCCAGAAACCCTAGGCACATCGACGAAATATTCATCAAGCCGCCGCAGAGTCCAGAACCACCAGATCCAATCTAGACACCATCTCGGATGGGGTTCACCACCTCCATTGGTGCCTCACCGATGATGCTTGAGTAGTTCTTTGTAGACCTTCGGGTCCGTAGTTAGTAGCTAGATGGCTTCCTTTCTCTCGCTGGATTCTCAATACAATGGTCTATTGGAGATCCATATGATGTAATTCTTTTGCGGTGTGTTTGCTGGGATTGATGAACTTTGAGTTTATGATCAGATCTGTCTTCTTATATCCATGAAAGTTATTTGAGTTTCTTTGATCTCTTATATGCATGATTGCTTATAGCCTCGTATTTGTTCTCCGATATTTGGGTTTTGTTTGGCCAACTTGATCTATTTATCTTGCAATGGGAAGAGGTTATTTGTAGTGGGTTCGATCTTACGATGCTTGATCCCAGTGACAGAAAGGGAAACAACACGTATGTACCGTTGCTACTAAGGATAAAACGATGGGGTCTATCTCTACATAGATAGATCTTGTCTACATCATGACATCGTTCTTATTGCATTACTCCATTTTTCCATGAACTTAATACACTAGATGCATGCTGGATAGTGGTCGATGTGTGGAGTAATAGTAGTAGATGCTGGATGGAGTCGGTCTACTAATCTTGGACGTGATGCCTATATAATGATCATTGCCTGGATATCATCATGATTATTCGAAGTTCTGTCAATTGCCCAACAGTAATTTGTTCACCCACCATTTGCTATTTTTCTCGAGAGAAGCCACTAGTGAAACCTAAGGCCCCTGGGTCTTCTTGCTCAGATATTTGCCTTTGCGATCTACTTTTCTCTTGCATTTATTTTCAGATCTATTAAACCAAAAATACAAAAATATCTTTCTGTGTTTTATTTCTATTTATTTCTATATATTTGCCATCGGGTCTTCTTGCTCATATATTTGCCCTCACGTCTGTTTGCCTATCTTGAGGCGTCGTACCCCGGAAGGGATTGACAACCCCTTTAACACGTCGGGTTGCGAGGATTTGTTATATGCGTGCAGGGGCTGTTTACGTTGGGTTCTTGGTTCTCCTATTGGTTCAATAACCTTGGTTTCATATGTGAGGGAAATACCTACCGCCGTTGTGCTGCATCATCCCTTCCTCTTTGGGGAAATACCGACGTAGCTTCAAGCGACATCACTGTTGCATTGATTTATACTAATGAATCTCATGAGTTATTGTTGAGTTTTGTGTAGATGAAGTTTTTAAGATTTAGGGAAACCGTGATACAAAAGGAATTAAGGAGAACAAAAGCTCAAGCTTGGGGATGCCCAAGCCATCCCAAGTTAATATTCCAAGAAATCTCAAGCATCTAATCTTGGGGATTCTCCAGTAGCCATCCCACGTTTCTCCATCAACAATTATCGGTTAGCCTCGATTGAGCCTAAGTTTTTGCTTCTTCACATGATGTGTGCTATTCTAAGAATGTCATTTTGTTTTGTTTAGCTTGTTATTTTAATAAATACTTAGATATGAAAGTTTTTAAATAAAAGAGAGTCCTCAAATAGCTACCCATTTACTTAACTACTTGTTTGATCTTCACTTATATCTTTTTGGAGTAGTTTGTCATTTACTCTAGTGCTTCTCTTATATCTTTTTGAGCACGGTGTGCTTTAATATCCTTGAAGAAATTCTCTCATACTTCAATTATATTATTTTGAGAGATGAAAATTTTTATGCTCATGTTCTTCACTTAAATTCATTTGAGCTTGTCAAAAGCAATTGCAATATGTGAAACTAGTCCCAAAGTGATAGATCGCACTTGTCAAAAGCAATTTTTATGCTCATGTTTTTACGGCATGTCTGATCGGTCATTCACTATTGCAGGATGTTGCTGACGCGACACTACGTTCAGAGACCCTTCAATGAAACGGTGTGCGATGCAATAATCGCAAACAATGGTGCAAAAAACCCGTCAAAAAGATGCAAAACGTTTGCGATGACGGATGCATCAAACACGGTTCATAATTTAGTTGCGTGTGGGATGAGGGGCATAAGGTTCAGTTCAATGAACTATTTGCGATGAGGCGGAACAAAAGAAACGGGTACCCAGATGAAGGCGTGTGCGATACATAGCATACAGTACACTCGGATGAACTGTTTGTGATTAGGCAACACAAAATAAATGGTCAGCCAGATCAAGGTGTGTGCGATATACGGCATATAATTCACTCAGATGAACTGTTTACGTCGACCCAAGAGAACAGAAACGGTCCAACTTAACAAGATGTGTGTGATACGCGGCAAACAGGTCTGTAATCGGAAACGTGTGGGAAGACCGATAACAACACAGACGATTCCGGTTAACAACCCATGTGTGTCGTGAGCAAACGATTGCTGGTATACAATTGTCTATGATTGATGAAATCATCACCGACGGGTTCCATTGTTTAGTCCATGTGCGATGTGATTTGCTCTATCTATAGAGAATCAACATATATACTTAAAAAGACAGCATTGCAAAACCAAATTAAGCATACAATTACACAAGTGACTACAAACATAACATTTCCACACACCAAAGTAAGCAATTACATGCATACTAAATTAGGAGAAACGAGGATCTAATCATCTACTTATTGTTGCAACGATGCTTGCCATTGCTCTGCTTCCGGGAGGATTCCTAGCCGTTTTGGGGAAGGAGTCACTTCCTCATGTCAACGATCCGCCTGTACATGTCGTAGCTCGTGTACGCCTCCTTGGCCGCGTACACGACATGAGCTTTGTCGTGTTTCTCCATCCAGGCCGAGTGTCAGGCACACTTGTCCTTGTTGTAGGAATCCTTCATGTCTCTGTAGTAGGGGTCAATGATGGCCTCGGTGAGGTGAACTAGTGAGTCCTTCTCATGCTCCTTGCTGCCTTTACATCGTTATTGACGTCCACCGTAGCGACCATGTAGTGGGGGTTGTTGAAAAACCTGGCGAAACTCTCACAGGGCCTAGTCGCCAGGCAATAGTGGTAGACGAGGACGTGGTGGTGCATGCACATCTGGGCGACGGCGACCTTGGGATGAGACCCAGCACGAGCGTGGGTGTACTCGAGATCGAACCCGACCACCTTGTACTTCTCCTTGGGAAGCAATAGCTCCATGATGTAGATGGAGTGCTCCACCCAGACCGGGTCGTTGGTGTAAACCACCGAGAGGTCCATGAACCTTCTGTGGGTGTCCACCACGGCATGCATGGTGAACTGCTGCTCGTCGTCGGCAGCCGCTCGGAATGCCATTGGAGCCACGCAGGATACCCTCTAAGAATTTGTCATGGTGGGTGTGCTTCTTGCAATGGTGGGGCGCAATCGAAAGGTTGAAGCAGAGACACAAGGGTTAAATGGCCGCTGTAATAAATGGGGGCCGGCCGGCCTGTAATCGTCACGTCCTGTCACGGTGTTCATAGCGGAGGATTCCAGTGCACGCTTGACAACACCGCACTGCATGCATTTTGTTTGACCACACGTGGGCTCGAAGAGGCACCAAATATATCATCGGTGAGCCTGTTCCCGCGCTACCGCGCAGTTTACCGCGCAAGCTTCCCGCCCGGCTAGTTTGGCCATGCATCGGCTAGAAGAGCGACAAATCGTGGGCGTTTATTGGCAAAAAGCTTTGTCAAAATGAAGTGTGTGGAATGACTTCAGTCATAAGTTTACCTGTGGGTGATGAGGTCAAAGTTACACAGAAGAGTGATGATGGACACTCGAGTGCGATAATTAATTCTGTGCTCTACAGGGCACACGGTTGAAGAAAACAACTGTGTGCAATAATGTCGTAGATCGCAGTTGAGTTAGTTATACAGATCGTGTGCAGTGAGACCGACAAGGTAAATAGATTCGAGAATGGTTAATAAAATCTAAGACCAATGCATATTAAGGTCAAAATAATGTTACTAATATACGAGTCTCACACGATGCCATTTCAACGATTGTACCACAAAAACTCGAAATATTACAAGGTTCAAATTCCAGAGTTATATGGCTCAAATTCAAAGATTACAAGGTTCAAATTCCAGAGTTATATGGCTCAAATTCAAAGATTACAAGGTTCAAACTGATATTAGAAATGAAATTCAGCTCATTAGCTATAAACGCTCGCGCTGAACCGCTGAACAAGGATATTAGAGAGGTTCAAACTAATATTACCACTTCTAAGTCTGGTCTCGAAACCTCATAATTTTTGCAAATGGGTCAGCCACTAAGAAGTCATGTATGGGGTTCAGACGATGACTTCCGATTACTCTATCATCTGAAGTTCCAAAATGAAATTCAGCATTTTCGGAGCCTATTCCATTCAGCCGCAGGCGCCGGCACTAATCAACAAACCATTCATTTTTGCGAAATAAATGTAGGGCAAACCTCATTACCATCAGCACCCTTGCTCTGACAACAAAGAACCTGGCAAATATAATCTCCGGTAAATTTCCTCGGTAGGAGTTCAAAGTAATTTGTGATAGATGCAGATCTAGGCATTCGACGTGATTGTTATATTGTATCACATTATCCACCACTGGGCCTAATCTTATCTGCCAAAGAAGAAAACATGTTAGTGCCAACATGCAGTTTTGAACACTACTACATGCCTATTTGGTTTGCAGGATTTGTAAAATGCACTAACATGCCATCTTCGATCTGACATGATTAACATGGGCATTTGATTACATTCTAGAAAAATATAGCCTTCTTCACAAGAGGTTGGAGTGGATGAAAAGTTCCCTAAGAAAACCAGTACAGAAGAATCCAAAGGAGAAATGCTTATGGATTGTAACCATATGGATCAAGCAACCAATATGGGGGGGACATGTATGTACTGAAATCCTCCAAAAGAATCCTTCAAAAATCATAGTACATTGTCATTGTAAACTTGGAAAAGGGTGTCACAAATTGAACTCCCTTATGGTTAACATTTAACAGGAAAGGAACATCACCTCGATATATAGCTTCTCCACACACGGAAAGCATCTCAGTAAACTGACAACTTGCTCCAGGTTGGGGCCGATAGATTCTAGTGCCAAGACCTTCACTGTGCGTAGTTTCAGGGTCAAGCTTGTCGGAATCATTTTCTAGATGACAGACGAACAAACATCTTCAAAGTTAGAAATAATGTTAATTTGTAGAAGCAGAGGTAGAAGGTGGCTGTTGTACCTGAATGGGTGTGGATCCAATAACAAGTTCAGAGTATTTGTCAGACAAGTAGCCCACCACTGTCAATTTCGGCGCAGAAACGACACTGATTCTTGTTGGACCTTCTTGATCAACTACAAGTAATCTCTCAAGTGTAGGTGTGTCCTCAATGACCGTACCGTGGTACACATCTTGTGATGTCTTCCTGCCGCACCAGCAACACACAAAAATAGTCCGGAGAGTCATGGAGGTGATGTGGAAGCTACTCCACCCATTGATCGCCTGAAGACGAAGGTACTCGGGTGCAGTGCAGCCATGTAGCAAGCGCTCCATGTCACTGTTTGGGAGGCAGATGGCGCCGAGCTCGAGGTGCCTCAGTAGTGATAGAATAAGAGCGGGTGTGTCATTAAGGGGGGGCAAATGGCAGTTCATGAACTTGGCGACGCGCAGCATGGGCGCGAGGCGGACCACAGACGTTGGCAGCGAGCACATATGCCCATCATCAAAAGTGAGCTCCTCGAGCTGATCTAGGGTGGGGGATCCGAACCAGTTGTCAAGCTTGGCTCGGTCCTTGCCGTTGGAACGGAACTTGCCCATTCTAAGGCCTCTGGTTGGGCTAAGGTGACTGCCGAGGATCTTGGAGAACGCATCCAAGCTTTTGCAATAGCCATGGCAGAGCTCGTGGGTGTCGATGAGGTCGAGAGGGGTGGAGTTCCATAGGGGGCACCACCACAGGGAAAGGACGGTTGTCCGTGCCCCATATCTGATTGGGAGGAGGGAGATGATGACTGTCAACATATCATCGGGGAGGTTGCTGATGAAGTCTAGGCTTGCTGGAGTCGCTTGCGGTTCTTGCTTGCCCCGCCTTCGCTTTTTGGCAGCCCCGCCCTCCACCTCTGGAGTCTCCTTCCCAGCGGCGCTTTCTGATAGAAGTGGGAGTACAGGGAATATTTAGTTAAAATAGGGCAATAGAAAAGTGTATTGGTAACTAGAAGTTATTAGGTAGGAATATAGTAAGAAAATGGAATAACAATTGGTTGCTTAAATACTACACAATTCATTTGATATTGCTGGGTAAGTCAACATGCAGATACTTGAAAAGAAAACTTACTTCGAACAAAGTCTGGACGGATGATATCGTCGGGGAAGTTAGCATATATCTCATGACCAAGCCCTTTTATGTGCAATGCAATTATAGTGCCAATTTTAAGTACATAAAAGTTAGAAATTTCTTTCCAAAGGCCAGTGCCAAAATAGGAGTCACCACGTTCATCAAGTCTTATAGTAGCAACGATTGTAAATCCATGGTTTGTGTTTAGTATGACATCCCTACAGTCTTGATTTATGTAAAGGGAAAGATTGTGCACTATAGATTCTGTTGCATAGCAAGGGAGGCGCTGCAGAAAATGGTAGGATTGTTAAAGAAAATATGGTAACATGCAAATATGGCCCAAATTGAAAGAATAGTACAACAGCTGAAATCGAAGGATAAAAATCTATAATTAAATAGATAGGGTAAACATGATGTCATGGAAATATGAGAGTAATCGAAAGAACAATACATCATTAATTTCTTTATATAGAAAGAAGAGGGAAAAACCCCCTTTGACGTATCACTACTGCAGGATGCTGCTAACGCGACACTACGATCAGAGACCCTTTCACGAAACTGTGTGCGATGCATTACTCACAAACGGGGATGTAAAAAAACTGTCAAAAAATGTGCAAAACGTTTGCGATGGAGGATGCATCAAACACGGTTCATATTTTAGTTTCCTATGCAATGCAGGGCACACGGTTAACCCGTTCGAACTGTTTGCGATGAGGCAGAACAACAGAAACGGGCAGCCATATCAATGTGTGTGCGATATACGGCATACAGTTCGCTCCGATGAACCGTTTGCTATTAGGGAGTGCAACATAAACGGTTAGCCAGATCAAGGTGTGTGTGATATATGGCGTACCGTTCACTCGGACGAACTGTTTTCTATTAGCGAACACAACAGAAACGGTTCAAGTTAACAAGATGTGTGTGATACGTGGCAAACAGCCGACTCGGATGAACTGTGCGATGAGAATTTACAACACAGATGGTTAATACAATTAGTTCGTGTGAGATTCTGTGTGTACAAAAAACTTTGAAAATGCAAACTAGCTAGTTGCTTGCGGTGGCTAGGAGTATCGCACACGATGCGTCTGCGAGTACTCGTGTGCGATGATTAGTAAGTTAGACATGCATTTCCTTATGTTAACACTTGTGTGATAAATAACACGTGGCACCGGATACGGTATTCGGGTTGTGTATGTGCTCCACTTAATCTTCCCGCGCTCCACATGGGTGAATTATAAAATCCAGCCTATTCCCTCACTGGTTTCCCGCCACCAGCTAACGGCTTGCTGCATATAACCCAGGCGGCAACGCACCGCCGTGACACTCTGCAAATATCTAGTCCTCACCCATGTACCATTAGTTATTCCAAGCATGCCAGGCAACGACCAAAGCTTCGACGTCGACGCCTACCTGTGTTACATATTCGGCGAGGAGAACGAGCTGGAGCAGGTCGGGGAGCAAGAGCTTCATCGGCCGGTGCAGGCATCATGGCCCATCGGCAGCGATATCGGCGTCACAGTCCTTGGGAGCACAATCGACATATTGCAGAGGAGGTGTGATGAGCAGTTTGACATCCACCATGCAAAAGATCCAGAGCTGCTCGGCGGCATGATCGACGACCCACCCGAAGAACCGTCGTCACCTGTGCTCCTCTAGAGCATGATGCCCCGCAAGGAATGGGCCGAGGACCTCTGCGATTCAGTCAAGACAAAGGCAGCCTGTAGCTTCATCATTGCCGCGGCGGCCGTGTCAACCTCGATCCCGATGATGTGGTGGCCAGGCTCGAGCGCATTCTTGGGGGAGTTGACGTCCCCGACAAAGTAGAACATCGCCAACGTGATATCTTGAGGATGCAAGTGATCGACGGAATTTGCTACCAGGCCGGAGACATGGAAATGGAGCGGTTCCGCGGAGTTGTCATGCGCGCGATTGCATGCTGTCAAGCTCTTCTGGAAGGGCCCAGCAGCCCCAAGAGCCTCCCAGCGCCAGCAGCTCCGTAGGCGGAGGCGGGTCGGGACACTCGGAGTGAACGGCCTCAAGGGTGCTATGCTGATCATGGAGTCCGAGAAGACCATCATCGGAAGGCCGCCAGCTCAGCCTTTTAGCTTATATTTTATTATAATTGTATGCATATGTAGGTCGTGAGTGTTCTGGGCCTTGCCACATTTGGCATTTTAAATTATCCTGAATATGTAAGACAATTATTAAGAATTATTAACCGTTGCCATTGTAACTTTGACTCAACGGTGAGCAGAGCGCGCGCAGGGACGCCAGAGCGGAGCGCGCCGCGGCCGCCTCAACGGCGAGCAACCACGTGGTCAACCTTCTACCATCAATAAATTTTGACCTTGTTTCTCGTCACATTGCTGATTACAATGTAATAAGTAACTGCAAATCTATTCACACCTATCAAACTAATATGTGTTCACACTTAGCACCGGGCTATAAAAACTACCCACTCGAAAATTACTTCACAATTCCTCTCCTCATCACCCAAAGAACTGGTTTTTTCTGTCAAGTTGTTCCGCCATGACCGGTAGGAGGTGTTTAGGGTGGACACATAACCAGGCAGCAAAGACCAAGGCCGCGGAAGCACTAGAGAGGTCCCGCCGCGAAGCCGCAGCCGCAGCAGAGATGTCCCGGCGCGCCGCGGAGCCCTCGAACGAGCTCTCACGGGCACGCGAGGGCTCTCACAAGCGCATTCGCGGCGTCGGCCATCGCGACGAGCCGGTGTTCCTGAAGTCCTTCGCGGGCGACGACGACATTCTCGCTGGCGTCACTACGTAGCAGGAGCTGGTCGACGGCTTGATGAAGCTGCTCAAGATCAGCGATGCCTCGGTTGACAAGGCGACCGGCCTCGTCGAGCAACTCATGGGTGACAATGCGAAGCTCCTCAAGTTGGTCGCCGAGAAGGAGGAGAAGGCCGCTGGCTCAAAGCTGCTACATGAGCAAAGCAGTGCCTCAGAGATGACGCTGAAAGCGGTCGTCGAGGAACTGATGGGTGGCTTGAGGAAGCTCCAGATCAAGCGCGAGCAGGAGGTGGAGGAATCCGTGGCTGCTTTCAAGCAAAGTCGTGAGGAATTGAAGGAGCTGGAGGATTTCGCCGCCCGGCGATGCATCGATGAGTAGAGACAGTAGCGACCCAGCTCGTTGTCTGCAATTCCTTCTTCTCTTGCCCCCGTGTCTTCCGGGCTTTGCCGCATGTGGCATTTTAAATTATCAGAAACATGTAAGACAATTATTATCTACGCCATTGTAAATTTGTCGTCGTATTATCCGTTGCCATTTTATTTGTGGTCGTATTATCCATTGCCCTATGTGGCAATTTAAATTAGGGCGGAATATGAGTTGAAAACACGAACAAAGCAAATGCTGCCATGGGATCACAAGCAAACACCCTCCGTCCAGGTGCTTTAATTAACCCATTAATGGATAAGTTGTGAGCGAGGCAGGCGGCAGCTGGTGCATGGAGGTCAAAGAGCTCGCTTCCCGGTGAGCATGGGTGGCCTTGCTGCTCGCACGTGTCCCGTCGAGCCTGCGAGGTGGACAGGATGCACGCGTCCCGTCGAGCCTGCGCGGAGGACTGCTCGCATGCGTCCCGTCGAGCCTGCACGGCGGACTTCTCGCGCTCGTCCCGTCTAATCAAACAGCTGCACGCATGCCACCGAGTATGGTTAAATTTCGACACGGTAAATATAATACACGTTTGCGATATTAATGTGTCAGCTTTTTGTTTCAAAAAGGACTTCGTTGGCTACTAATGTGTGCGCCTCTTCTCAAACTGGACGACTTTTTTTACGAAAGCATATATGTGCCATGTCATGAAACCATGCCAAGTTTCATGTTTTTTGTTGTGACTTTTTGATTTACTGTGATTTCAAAACCGAGATTCTCATTGTTTCAGAACGACGACAAGTTTGTAATTCATTCTCATTCCTTAAACGAGACCTAAACATGCACCCAATGACACATGTGTACGATTTCCCACCCATTTGGGAGCATGTGGTTGTAGTTCAAATTTGAATTATGGACTACATTAAATGCATAGAAAACTTAGTAATTAGTAATATATATACAATGGCCAAATGAGTCGTGAACAGTTTCAAATTTCAGCCCGACACTCCTGTTATTCTATGTTGCCTGTAGAAAACAAAGTTCAAGGCAAGAAGAGGCAGCGATTATTGCTCCGCCCACGAGAGGGGCATGTTTCCCTACTAGAACCACGAGGGTTGCGACAGGCTCCGGTTTGTAAAAGGCTTGGACAATTATATGTACCATGTAGTGACACCATGCCAAGTTTCATGATTTCCTGGTGAGTTTTGGATTTACAGACATTTAAAAACCGAGATTCGCAATGTTTTTGGCCAAGCCAGGACGGCGAGACGGTTGAATTCGTTCCCATTCGTTCCATGGGACCTAAACATCCACCCCGAGGAAACATGTACGTTTTTTCTAGCCATTTTGGTGCACTGGAGCATGTATTTGTAGTTCGGATTTGAATGATGGACATTAAATGCCTACAAAACTCAATTAATGAATAAAAAGGTCAAACGAACCCTGAATAATTTCAAAGTTCAGCGCGAATCTTTAGTTGTTCCGTGTCGCGTGTAGAAGAAAATACGAGGCTAGAAGAGGGAGTGATTATCGTTTGGCCAACAAGGGGACACGTTTCCCTATCGAAACCACGAGGGTTCTTGCGACAGGCTCCGGTTTGTAAGAGGTTCGTAATAAAGCTTGGCCCAAATTGGCAATGTTTTTACCACGACATATATGTGCCATGACGTGACACCATGCCACCTTTGATGACTTTCTGGTGAGTTTAGGATTTATGGGGACTTAAAAACCGAGATTCAAAATGTTTGAGGACGAGCCAGGACACCGGTACGGTTGTAATTCGTTCCCATTCCTGGCATGAGACCTAAACATGCACCCAAGGACACATATACAATTTTTCTAGCCATTTTGGTGAACTGGAGCATGTATTTGTAGTTCAGATTTGAATTATGGACATTAAATACCTAGGAAACTCAATTAGTGTATAAAAAGGCCAAACGAACCCTGAATAAGTTTAAATTTCAGCACGGATATCATGTCGTTCCATGTTGCCCGTGGAAGAAAATACAAGGCGAAAAGAGGCAGTGATTATGTTTCATCCACAAGGGGAACACGTTTCCCTATCAGAACCACGAGGCTTCTTTGAGAGAAGCTCCAGTTTTTGTAAGAGGTCTATAATAAAGCTTGGCCCAAATTGGACAATGTTTTTACCACGACATATATGTGCCATGATGTGACACCATGCCACCTTTGATGACTTTCTGGTGAGATTAGGATTTATGGGGACTTAAAAACCGAGATTTGAAATGTTTGAGGACGAGCCATGACACCGGTACGATTGTAATTCATTCCCATTCCTGGCATGGGACCTAAACATGCACCAAGGACACATGTATAATTTTTCTAGCCATTTTTGTGAACTGGAGCATGTATTTGTAGTTCAGATTTGAATTATGGACATTAAATGCCTAGGAAACTCAATTAGTGTATAAAAAGGCCAAACGAACCTTGAATAAGTTTAAATTTCAGCACAGATATCCTGTCGTTCCATGTTGCCCGTAGAAGAAAATACAAGGCGAAAAGAGGCACTGATTACGTTTCGCCCACAAGGGGGACACGTTTCCCTATCGGAACCACGAGGCTTCTTTGAGAGAAGCTCCGGTTTGTAGAGGCTTGTATTAAAACTTACGCCACAATGGACGAAAAAATTCCTCGACATATAAGTGCGACGTCGTGACACCATGGCAGGTTTCACGATTTTCAGCTTAGTTTTGGATTTACGGGGATTTAAAAACCGAGATTCTTCTCACGAAATGTTTTCAAATAGCACACGGTTCACTCGCAAAAGCTGGTATTCAATGAAAACTTCATGGAAACCATATTTTTACAGTTTCATAAAAATCTGAAGAAAAAAATTGGGATGTTAAGAAGGTGATGTTTTATTGCGACACAAAGTTTCAAGTTGAAAACATTACGAGATGTGAGCTATGAAAAAAGACAAATTCCGCCCTGAATAGTGACATTACTATTCGGCACTATTCAACGCTGATTTTGTCTTTTTCATAGCTCACATCTCGTAATGTGTTTCAACTTGAAATTTTGTGTGGCAATAAAACATCATCCTCTTAACATCCCACATTTTTTGAATATTTTTTAAACTTCAAAACATCTTTTTCTCGTGGTTTTCACCGGTTTCCACCGAACGTTGGTTTCCGTATGATATCCCCCCCCCCC
>NC_057796.1:36557360-36563361 GCF_018294505.1 Triticum aestivum | reverse complement strand
GATCGTACGTGTGCACCATTGGATGCTCCCAGATCGAATGGCAACCCTGAGCCCTTTCGACAGCACATGCAGTACATGGGTAAGCACTGTGCGCATGCGTCGTGTAGCTCATGCTTCCTTCTCTACTAGGTTTTCATTCAAAAAAGGCTACCATTTCTCTCCACTCCTCTCATCGATTTCCCGCCTCTTCTCCCAGATATGCATGCACTACTAGGGAAAACCCTAGCAGTAGCGCGGGTATTTTGCCTATCAGTAGCGCGGGACGACGCACTACTGATAAAGCGCTACAGCTAATGTGTAGTAGTAGCGCGTGTCATCCCACGCTACTGCTATACATGGCTAGCAGTAGCGTGCTTTAGTGAAGAGCGCTACTGCTAATATCTGCAGCGCTTTTTAGCAGGAAGCGCTACTGGTAAGGCAGCGCTACTGCTAACTTTGTTCCCCTCGCTATTGCTAGTTTTATTAGTTTTTTTCCTGCATATTTGTTTTGTATTTGAATAGGCTTTATAAAATAATCTTTACCATATCATACACATACAAATGTAATCATAGCATATACCTACAAATAGTCTCATCAAATCATGTCATCATCATAATCATCATCCAACACAAAGTGGTCTCTCGTCATCATCTCGAAAATAGCGATACAAGTCTCGATTACTTGCAACTACATTGTTATCCATCTAAACAATGATATACACGAGAAGAGCTATCACTTTGAGTGAGAGAGGAACTATGCAGTACATGAGTTCGTATCCCTCTCTTGCATTAGCGTGAACCTAGACTAACTACTGCCTGTCGCTCGGAAACCGGAAATCGGTACACCTCGGCCTGACACTCCGGCCACTCGTCGTATATATACTCCTGGCGTAGCACTTCTTCGCCATCGATGATCTATGCACCTGCATCGTCACATGAGTCGATGATACGCAACATATATAGTTGAGCAACACAAAGAGACAGACTTGGCAAAAATAGAAGCAACATATCATAAGCATAAATAACAAAGTTGATCGTACCCAAAATGCCCTAACTAGAGTGATCGTCGCTAGTCGAGGAGGACGGTTTAATTACATCAAAAATAAAGTTTCGTCGTGCATAACTCAAAGTTTCGAGTATGGACTAAACAAACACATTGTCATATATCGACAATCACTCCAACATGTCGTGCCATCCATCCAAGTCAGGGGATAGTCCCCGAGCCTAGTGAAAGGCTTCAGGTCGAGACACTGAGCGGCTACCCGTGTTCGGACGTCTTCCCGCGACATTTGTCCTTCTTCGTAGAATATCCCTATTTTTCCGGCGACCTCCTTCATGATGATTTGGGCAAGTTCGCGCTAGATGTGATAGAACTCAGCTCGAAGTCGATGATCCTCGATATCTCCTACGTTCTTTGCCCATTGCAGAATATGGGCATCGTCGGATGTAGGTGACATGCGAAGGTTCTGGTGATCCCGTCTGTACTCCAGCATGTGGTGTAGGACATAGAATCCATCATTAAGAGAATCACTTGGTTGCTAGATGCAGCAGAAGTCGGTCTTATGGCCGAAGGCGGGCCTGTCGTCCCTTATCTTCTTGTTCTTGACCTCTCCACCCCGTGCGTCGTAGTAAAACATACACTGTCGAGAATATCCTTGATGTGGGTGTAATCCTTTTTGTTAATGTTCTTCGACGAGTCCAAGTAAAGAGCGTGGGGGTATCGGGGGTAGAGGATGATGAGGACGGCGCGCCCGCCGCTGCACAAAATAAGTAAACCTCAAATTAATTAGCCTCCACTATGCAAATGAATGATTGAAATCGAAGGAAGGATATCCATGCAGATGACTTACAGGGGATGATAAGGCACGAGAATCGCCTCCTTGTCCTTATTGGCGAGCATGAAATTGACGATGTATTCCCTCACGTATTCACGGTGCATTGCGTAGACTCCCAAGAAGCCCTCGTGCAAGAATATCTGGTGCATCTTCTTTAAGAGGGAGGGCCTCATATTATCTATCTTCTGTAGTTTCTCATCGTTGATGGTGGCGGTTGTCCGTATGATGCAGCCTATTTGATTGCCGTAGCACGCGCGCACTTCCTCGGGCGTGTTTGGCTCAAAATTGTCGTCGTCCACCTCCGTGACCACCAGTCTAGTAGTCCTGAGTTTGTTAGGAAGTCATTGCCTCTTTGCTTTCGGTTCTACACCAGCTCCGCTCCCCGAGGCAGCACCGGTCTCGATGCTGGTCTCAGTCTCTGCGCCGGTCTCAGTCTCAGCACCGGTCTGTGTGTCGGTCTCAGTCCCCGATGCGACCGGTGGGCCTAGCAACAACATCGGTTGATCGTCGGCAAGGCTCAAAAGTTTGTCTGCCACCAGGTAGACATTGTCGCAATGACCAGAACCCTGTCCTTCATCGTTGCTAGCCATGTTTCCTACGATTAAATCTAGTCAATTAATTCTAGACCTAATAAAATGAATAATGACATAAAAAAGGCCTATGTTTTGCAGGGACATTGACTCCTTCCTGGTGCGGCAAATACCGGGTACTCGATATGTCCTAGTTTGTAGCACAAGTCATGCCGAAATTCACGGAAAATTTCGGCATGACCTTTGCTAAAAAGTGGACAAATCGAGAACCTGAAATTTGCCGGAACGGAAATGAATCAACATTCCGGCAAAACATAGGCCACTCAGCTTCATTCCCTGGAAACAACAAAAGGCCACTTGGTCACAATCGAACCACTTCAATGAAAAGATATAACAGGACCACTTCAATGAAAAGATATAATCAACAATAAAAGTCTAGGAAGGGATCATCTTTAAAATAAAACTTGCCTAAATTCTTTTCCTAGAAAAATAGTGGTCGAAAATAAATTTTTCCTCTAACCTGGCGAACCTAGTTAACCTAGCTTGTTAACCTAACGAACCAAATTAACCTAGCTAGTTAGTTAACCTAGCTTGTTAACCTAGTTTACCTATATAATTAACCTAATTAAACTAGTTAACCTAGCTAGTTCTCTGTCAAAGCCCTAAATAAATGTTTTCTTAACCTAGATAATTAACCTAATTAAACTAGTTAACCTAACTAGTTCTCTTTGAAAGCCCTAACTACATTTTTGCACTAACCTAGAAAATTAACCTAATTAAACTAGTTAACCTAGCTAGTTAGTATGTCCAATGTTTGTGCTATGCATCAGAGAGAGAGAGACGAGGGGTGCTTACAGACGATGGCTCCGGTGGTGGCGAGGGAGGCAGTGGTGGCGAGGGAGGCAGGGGCGTCTCCAGTGACGGCGAGGGAGGCAGTTGTGGCGAGGAAGGCAGGGGCGTCGAGGGTGGCTCCGGTGGCGCCGAGGGCGGCTTCGATGGCATTGATGAGGCCGCACGGCTCCGGTGGCGTTGGGGGCGGCTCTGGTGGTGTCGACGGCGCGCGGCTCTGGTGCCTCCGGGGGCGTCGACGTCGGCAGGAGACGGTGGCGAAGTGGGGCGACGGAGAATTGGGGACATGACGGCGAAGTGGGGGCGAGGGATTTGGGGGAGAAGTGGTGGCCGGGTGGAGGGAAAACCGCTGGTTAAGTGAAACATAGCGGTAATGCGTTAAGGGAAACGCGCTATAGCTAATTAGTTATAGCGCGTTTCACAAAACGCGCTACTGCTAAGCCTGTCTCTTTTTTTTCCCTTTCTCATCTATTTTTCTTTACATTTTTATGTTTTCCTTTCTCCTTTTTCTATTTCTTTCATTTTCATTTACTTTTCTGTTTGTTGTTTGATTTATTTTCTTTTCGTTAGCAGTAGCGCCTTTCTACGTAAACGCGCTGCTACAATAGACATAGCGGTAGCGCAGTTTAAACAAGAACGCTACTACTATGTTTAGCTTATCGGCTTAGTCGTGAGAATTTTAGTTGTAGCGCGTTTATAGTTAGGCGCGCTACTGCTACATTTGTATCTGTAGCGCCCTTATCCTGCACGTGTTACTGCTATTTAGCACTAGCGCCCTTTTTTAACAAGCGCTACTGCTAAAGTTCTGTGTATAAGGTTTTCCCTAGTAGTCATGATGTAGATGTTCATTTAATTCTTATAGTTCATCTCATCCAAAATCAATTAGTTTTACAAAAAACTATTTTAAGATTCATGGGATTGTGCATTGTAAAGGTAAAAACAAAAAAGTGACAATTCATTTAGAAAAAAAGGTTTAGGCAATTAAGATATGGAAGATTCTAGAGAACAAAGGAGAAGTGCTTGTGTTTTGAGGTTTGTGCATTATGCTTAAGTTCAACCAAGGAGTCTTCTCGATTGTACATGTGGCAGAATCTGGTGGAATGTAGATGATATCCAACGGCCAGTAGTGCTCGGATTTGCCATCTCTGTACCGTCGGATTGGCTTCATCCAACGAGCAACTTTCAAAGTTATTCGCACACTATATAGGTGTATAGATATAGATGTATAGATGTATATAGATGTGTCCCATGCTAGACAAAATAAAGTTTGAGCGCATGCGTGGGACGACCCCCCCGCCGCCGCCTCGAAGTTGGGAAACTGACATCATAGGTATTGAACCAGGCTTGGAGTCGGGTACGGTGTTCGGTTTGTAATGTAGTTCGCGTGCCCATCGAAGTTGTGCATTTGGGATTTAAACACATCATACACCATCGTACCCATATAGATTTTCGGGCCGCATGCAGTGTATACGGGGTCTTCTGATCGACCACGTCTCCCTTGTGCGGTTTTTTGTGACAACACGGATATCTGTGGATTCCCCAAGTGTATATATATCATCCCTTTGACCGATGATGAGGGGTATGAGTTGGCCATGAATGGATTCCTCCTAGTTCGTGTTAGGGTCGGTCACCGTCAAATGACGGTCAACCAAAGCTCGAGGTCATGCGTTGTTAGGATTCCCTCCCAGATGCTCGGATTGCTGGGTTTGACCTACATCAAACCCTGCGTACGTATCTCGTCCTTAACTACCTTGACTTCATGGTTGTCTGTATCGAGAGGTAGGCACCACATCTAAATTGTACATTATTCTATATTGAAAACACACATCACCCCTTCCCAACGTACATCATATTGGGCCGCATGCAAGAGGTGCTGGTTTTGTAGTCCCTCTCATGCGATTTTTATGATGGTTCAATCTATTGGCCCAAGCGGTTTATCGACAACAACAACTGTCATTTGACCAAACAAAAGATTCATTGTCCGTCTTATGGTAGGTCATGGCGACATGCATGTATGACCAAAGTATCGATCATTACGTGCGTCCGCCCCGCTGACACGAAGTGGGAGGTGGTGGGCCAAGCATCCTAGCTAGGTACGACATTATGTCATTATATATATCCTAGCTAGGTGGTTGTTAGGGTGCTTTCGGGTTTGCGAGGCCGGTGCCACCCAAGTTATGCATTGTGTATTTAAAGTTTTAAACATCCCCAATATTCCTACATATATTTGGCCACTTCCAAGTGGTTCTTGACTTCTGGCCCCTCTCATCGATCTTCAACGACGCGCCCAACCGTGGGCCCGCGAGGTCAAAGTTGTGCATTGGAATTTTGAACATCACAGACCACCCTTTTCACTCATATATATTTGGGCCACATGCTGGTGTGGCTGTCTTTCGACCCTCTCTAACGTTATTTTTTGCTGCAAAGACTCTGGTGACCCTCAACGGACACGGGGTATAATATCTTAACCGTGTGCGATACAAGTGCGATGTGAATCACCACGACCGCGCAAGCGCGAGCAAATTATGGTGGAGGTACTGGCTCAACCATGTGCGATGCAAGTGCGTTAAAATCACCAAGACTGCGCAAGCGCGAGCAAATTAAGGTGGAGGTACTGGCTCAACACTGTGCGATGCAAGTGCACTGAAATCACCACGACCGCGCAAGCGCGAGCAAATTAAGGTGGAGGTACTGGCTCAACCGTGTGCGATGCAAGTGCACTGAAATCACCACGACCGCGCAAGCGCGAGGAAAGGGTGGAGGTACTAGCTCAACCGTGTGCGATGCAAGTGCGATGAAATCACCACG
>NC_057796.1:36544096-36555272 GCF_018294505.1 Triticum aestivum | reverse complement strand
AGTCATTCACAATGTGTTGTTCATTATGTGCAAGTCGGAACTGTGCCGCTCGACTACATCAATACCAGTTTGAACGGCTATATTTGGTTCCAGTTATTCCTGGTGTAGTTAACACATGCCCTTTATTTCAGTTTTACACATTTATCCAGTGTGATGTTTAAGCATTACCTACGTTCTATTCATTTTCAACAATACCAGTTTGAATTGCAATATTTGATGGCTGTTAAGCCTGCTGTCGGTAACATTGCCTTCCATTTTATATCTGCTTTAATAGCATGCTGAAACCAACACATTCAAGCTATCATTTGGCGATGATGTTGTTTACCTTTGCTATATTTGTTTGATGTTAAGATTGTTGTACTTATCATGCCTTTCCACTACTTATGCAGGACAACAGCGGGAGTGGCCACCATTTTCCGCCGAGGTTAGCTTCATCCCTCCCCCCGTCGTTCCATAATATAGTGCATATAGATCCAGGCATGGACACTTGTTAGCTTCTAATATTGACTTGTTGCTTGTAGGTACATATGCCCTTGGCAAGGATCCACGCATCGACCCTTTTTGCGTATGGGGCAATGAGATATTGATGAACAAGCATCAAGTGAGGAAACTAATAAGGATTATTAGCAAAAAGATACGAATGGTGGCAAGCAAATTATTTGTTTATGCTCTATCCAACACAACAGTGAGCTGTAGGATGGTAACTACAAACTCTGCAGCCTTCTATTTTTACTGCACATAATGAGTTGTTGGACAACAATGTCTGAATCTTTTTGTTCCCAGTGGTTCCTGAAGCAATTCACTCGAGATTACCTCGCAAAGTACATGATTGGTGGACACACAATGAAGGTTAAAGCATTTCATCCAGACTACAATGAGCATCGAGAAGTCCTAATGAACACAGTGAAGGATGGACGGACAACCATCACAAGGGGTTGGCCTAGAGTCGTGCGCGCGCATGGAGGAGGGCACAATATGGGCATTCTGCTTCACCTTCTCCAGCAACCAGAATGTCTTTCGCCTCTCTCTTTATAGTCTTTATTACAACTGTGGTTCATCATTCTTTACTTGGTGCTTCTGTAGTTCCTCAGTATATGTACCCGTGCATCGAATTATGGATTCGTGGTTGAACCTATATTTGTAATAAACATGGTTGGATATAAAATAAGAGATTGCCTACTTTCATATTCAAAACATGTGATTTTGAAATTAGGGATTAATTAGGGATTACACTGCACACGGTTTGCGAAAGTGAAACGTCTGCGATATACGTGGAGATCAGAAACGTTTCTAGGATCCACTACGTGTGCGATCAATCTCCACTGCACACACGACTTTCTCTTGAAAATTGTTTGCGTTAGGCCACCTTGCGCAAACGTTTACCACATAAAAAGTGTGTGTGATGGACAGCCTTTGCCACACAGTTTCTTCTACGCACCGTATGTGATGCATTCAATAACGCAAACGATAAAATTATTAATATCATGTGCAATGGCAACGCTATCACAAACGATTTAACGGGAAAAATTGTGTGTGATGTACCTGTGAACGGAAACGTCTTCCTTGGAGCGACTATGTGGGATGTACATACGAGAAAAACATTTAGCGGGGACTGACTGTGTGGGATGTACTTGCGATTGGAAACAATTTCGTTGTATAATTGTATTTTTTTAGCTCTACTTTACGTATTTCTGTATTTGAGCGCTCGCCGGTCGCACACGACCTCATTTTGCCGAGCATGTGTGCCAGGAACGCATATCCCTGACGGTTTCTGGGTCGTGTGGGAAGGAACCCGTATCGCCCACACTCACTTGGCGACGGTTCCAAATGTCATCGCGGAAAGGGGTTAAAACCGTTTGTTTAGCACAGACGCGTACCAGTGTATATGGTGCATGTGGCACCTTTTATCCAAATGTAGCAATATTTAGAATATGATCAGGAAAGTAGGCCATGCCAACGATTTAGGGTGATATTGAACATACCGTGCGCATCCTCAAGTCATCTGGTACGGTGAGATGGAATGTCCGGCGGAGGCCGCAAAGTCCTGATGTGTCCGCGCACTGTACACTCTATGAATGAAAGAAAACCCTCAAATCAACTCAAATAAAAATGAATTCACGGCGATTTCGGCCGGGTAATTAAAGGAGGCGGATGAACTAGGATAAGAGATGAGATAATATCTCATTAAATTAGTTACCTTGTTGCCATGAGAAAGAACCCTCAGTACGGCAGATTCCCAAACCGAACAGAGCTGGGTCGACCGCGAGCAGCATCGAGAAAGTCGATAGCGATAGGCGGCGGCAAGCGAAAGTGGCGAAATGCGGTGGGGTTTGACGGCAGCCCAGCGGCAGGCGTCGAGCTAAGTGGTTACCACCAAGATAGGCGGTGCCATGCATAGACGGAGAGGAGCTTGTGTAGGTGCGAATGAGGACCGTAGGGGGTGGCGAGCGGGGTGAGGGTTTTTGTGACATGGGGATGGTGAGGGTTTCCTTTTTCTTTTTTGAATTGGGTGGTGAGGGTTTTCTGTCCCACAAAGAATATCGGAGGCAACGGTTTGCTAGAGCCAACCATGTGTGATTGATGCAACAGGAAAAATGAAAGTCATTGCACATGGTTCCAATTTTGGGAACCGTATGTGATTGACGTACTACCTCCGTCCTGGTTTATTGGTCCACTTTGTAATTTGCACCAAATTTTGACCAAATATTTAACTAAGAAATTTTTATGCATATCACAAAAAATTATATCATTGAACACTATGTTCAAATACGCATCCAATGATATAATTTTTGCTTACCTGATCTAACATTTGTCAGTTAAATCTTTGGTCAAAATTTAACACAAATTACAAAGGGGGCCAATAAACCAGGACAGAGGTAGATTCCATCAACCGAACTGATTGCATCCATATCCCACATTTAGACATAAGTAAACATAGATTACACATACTCAGACATAGATAATATGCATACACAAGCATAGTTCAACCATAAGTACATAGTTCAACCGTCATTAAGCATAATCAAGCGTACATAGTTCGATCCCATATCTCATCTCATCTGCCGGCATGATCCTGAAGCTTCTCCAGGTACTCGGCGTACGCGCCGTGCGCCACCCTGCGAGAATACTTCTACTTGAAGGAGCCAACGGGCCGTCCTCTTACATGCACTAGAACACTTAGATATGCGTCATGAAACTTGTACTTGCAAAATGGGCATCGATAGCCGCCGTTCTAGGTCCTAATACGCCTGTTATGCATTCCCGCATAAAGCTCCCTCAGGATTTGCCTCTTGTACCTCCTCTGGCCATCTTCATCCTCGCTGTCCACATCATCAGACAGCACCTATACAAATAGTAAAACAAATTTGGCATCAAATCAATGTTTACATGTCGTGAAGTAGGATTAGGAATTTATGGCTCTTTTTTATACATATCCAGAGATTGTGTTTCGATTTTTAAGCATAGTCGTCTATACAGACCAATGTTGAAGAAAATAATGGCACAAACATATATGTAGGTCATTCAAAATCAATTGTCAAGTCCTTGATAGGAATTATTAGCACGAACACTAACCCTAGTCGTATTACTAGCAGAAATCATTTGCACGGATGAAACAACTAATCACTTATCACTTGTACCATTTAAACAATCAATACACTACACGGATCTAATGAAACTTACTCAGATTTCATGGATAGGGAGAACATAACCATTGGATTTCTATTCCAAAAATGGGGAGGCAAGAGTAACCAGAGAAACTGTAGGATCTATTTGACACATAAATGGGGATAGATGACTAACTAGTTGTCCGTCGTCGTTGGAGTCGTCGCCGGACTGGTCGTCGGAGTCGTCGGCGGGGTCTTCAGCTGAGTTGTCACCAGTGTCTGTGTGGAACTCCGCTTCCGGCTGTGGAAGCTCGATGCCGTCAACGACGTTAGGGTGCAGCTGTCGGATTTCGGGTTCCGCAGACCCTTGAGGTTCGAACTCTGGGGTGCGTGAGAAGAACTCAACCTCCCCAGTCTGCCTACTCGCCAATCTCACGGCCTAACTCGATGAACAGGAAGGAGACGAGACACAACAGTTTACCCAGGTTCGGGCCACCTTGCGGTGTAAAACCCTACTCCTGATTTGTGGTGGATTGGCCTCGAGGGGCTGAGGATGAACAAGTCCAGTGGGGGAACAACCTCTGGAGGAGGAGTGTTCTTGAGCTGATGAGGGAGAGTATGATCTGAATGATCCCCTCCCCTATGGTGGTGGCTAGGTCCTATTTATAGTGGCCTTGGTCCTCTTCCCAAATAAAGGCGGGAAGGGATCCCACAACGGCCAAATTCGATGGGAGACAACTAGTACAAGCTATCCTGACAAAAGTAGTCTTCGCTTGCAAAAGCCTCTGGTCGTGACACCGTGGTGGGCTCGGCGATGACCTCCGCCCTACCATTCTGCGGTCTTGGTCTTGTTGCCCCGGAATGGAAACATTTGGCTGACTCCTCGGGACTCCGCGCCTGCGCTTGCTTCCTTAGCACCAAAGAGGAAACTGGTACTCTGCGCCCGCTGGCGCCCGCCTGGCCTTGATCGTCATAGCTCGTGTCACCTGAAACTCACGAGGCGCATCTTGCATAGAGATCTCCGCTCCTCGGGAGCCAGCCTAAGGAGACTGCTCCTCGTGGAGGTATTGGTGTCGTCCGCCTCGCGAGGGTCTTGCATTGTTGATGTCAAAGCTTGGTCGTACCGGGCCGTTTGTGGAGCCACGCCATGGGCCGCAAGCAGGCAAGTCTGGGTACCCCCGTTCCCAGAACGCCGATAGTAGCCCCCGGGCCCAAGGCGTGCTCGGACTTGGCTTCGAGGTGAAGCCAAAGGGCAAGTGCGGAGCGCCGCGGGCCCTAACCGCCTGTGGCCATGGTTGACGCTTGGCGATTGATGGGATGTGGGCGTCTCCGCTTCCCCACGCGGCCTCGGTAACCGTTCCTGGCTGACAAAAAGGCTGGCGCCTGCCACTGAGCCTTCATTGCGTTTCCTTCGTCTTTCTTTGGATCCCCTTCTCCTTCTGTCCAGAAAACCTCCAAATCTGCCGATCTCTTCCCTGAGCTTGCCACCGATGGCCACTGAAAGGTGAAGTCTTCGCCTCCGACCGCGCACCCGGCTTCTTGGTTCTAGCCAGCCCTGAGCGCGTCCACCCTCGCCGAGGAGAAGCACCTCGCTGCCGCGCTCTAGCTGACGGTGTGCAGCAGCAACGAGAGGTGAGAGACGGCGCTCCGGGTCGGCTCCGCCAAGCCGGAAACCTTGGGCGACACCTTCTACCCCTTCTTCCTGCACAACGTCATCGCTAGGCTGGTTCCCCCCTTCTCCGGTTTCTTCAATGCCATCCTCTGCCATTATGGTCTCGACGCCCTCCATCTTCATCCGAACTCCATTCTCCTCCTGTCGATCTTCGCCTTCTATTGCGAGGCGTTCGTGGGGGTGATGCCCTCCATTGCGCTGTTCTGCCACTTCTTCTACCTCCGGACGAGCAGCGGTCAGTACTCTGGGTGTGCCTGCTTCATCGCGGCCAACGACAGCAACACGATCTCTCGGGCCAGGAAGAAAGTGGAGGACTTCTGGAACAAGTGGATCTTCATGGACGTCAAGCGCTCCTATCCTCGGCTGGAGCAGCCGACCGGTCTGCCGACTCCCCGGGATGGATGGGCTCACGAGAAGCTCCCCGACCCCCGGGCGAAGCAATTGCTAGAGAGGATGACGGCCGACCTGAAGGCGGAGGACCCAAAGGTGGAGAGGCAGACGGGGGCCATGATCGTCAAGGAGTTCCTGACGCAGCGCCTGGCTCCGCTCCAGGCGCACTCGCGCCCTCTGTGGAGTTTCAAGGGCGCGGAAGATGACCTCCGGTTACGCCCAGACAACCTGTCAGATGAGGAGCTGGGCAAGCTCGTGCACACCTTGCTCTCGAAGGACCAAGGTGGCCCCCCGTACACCCATCTCTCGTTGTACCTTCGTGCCAACGGAGAGAAGATAGCCGCCGCCATGCCGGTCTTCAACGAGCGAGGGCTCGTGCCACTGGAGCCTTCCCAACCCTTGGGCTCCCTGGTGACGGTGTCCTCCAGCGAGTCTGGCGAGGAGGAGAAGGCGGACTCGGAGGCGACCTGGGAAGGGGTAGGAGAGACTTATCCCCCGCGATAGACCGATCTCCTCCGCGGCCTCTCCGACGATGACGACGACGGCGAGCATCCAGTCAGGGAGTGCTCCACCAGGGTCGCCACGAGGTCCGGGCGCACCCCTCTGAAGAGGCTGAGGCAAGTGACCCGAAGAAGGACAGGTCGGCATTGCTTCCCCGAGGTGGCGCTTCTGCTTCGTCGCTGGCCTTCATTGCAAAGCCTGCCGCGCACTCGTCCGCCCCTGAGGGCACGACGGCGCCCATGCCCAGGAAGCCTGCAGGCGTCGCGCTCCTGAAGAGGATGAGGGAGTATGTTGCCACGGACCAGTAAGTGCGCCATCTTGTCTTTGCTTCCTGCTCTTGATGTAGTGTTCTGACATTTTCCTCTCTGCGGCCAGGCCAACGCGGGTGGCGAAAAGGAAGAAGGAGGATGCTGGGGCCGCCGTGGCCAAGTGGCCTGCTGTGGTTGCAGTGACTCCGACTCAAAAGGACGAGACTGCCCCGCGCGCTCCCGTGGTAGGGTCGCACTCCCGAGGCTCGGGTGCCCAACCTCAGGAGAAGACAGCCCCTGCAGCCGGGCCGACTCCGGAGGCGCTCGCCCTCAGCTCGCCTGCTGAGGACTCGGTGGCTTCGGAGCCCCCGGCTATCCTTGCTGCTGCTGCTGCGCCAGTCTCGACGCTGGCACCATCTCCTCTCCCGTCCGTGACGCCGCCGGGCCGTGGTTCTTCTGCCGTGCCCGATGCTTTGGAGGAGGCCTTCTCTTCTCTGGACCAGCTTCGGGATGATCTTCAGGATCCGGACCGGCGCAGGGCGTCGGGGCGCCTGCAGTTGGTCTCAGGGTGGCTTCAGGCCGACTCGTCCATCAGGGCGGCCTGGACCCAGGCCGTGGCGGCCTCATAAGAGGGCCGGAAGGTGGCCGGACTAGCCGCAGCCGCTCGCGACGCGGCGTTGAAGGACGCCAAGGCCACCGGGGAGCGCTGCCGCGTAGCGGAGGCCGAGCTGAAAACCCTTTGTGACGAGCAGGCCACCCATGCCCACCAGCTTGAGGAACGGGAGGAGAAGCTGAAGGCCCGGGAAGCTGCGGTTGCCGACCGTGACGCCGAGCTTGAGCAGGTGGCTTGGGAGCAGGCCGCGAAACGTGGTCGCCTGGACAAGCTGAAGGAGAAAGTGGAGGCGGCCTAGGCATCCCACACCAAGCTTGGCACTGAAGACAAAGCTCGGCTGGAGGCCAGGGAGAAGCGTCTCGCTGCAGCTGAGAAGATGGCCGCCGTCACCATGACCGTATTTGAACTCACGCAGAATACCGGTGTACTCAACCTCTGGGCAGTCGTCTGAGATTTTTGGAAGTGGAACCCGGTGACGAGTGTACACATTCACAAGTTCCCACTCGCAGTTGTACCCAATATAAACAACCCAATCTCCATTTGCGCCTGCCCAAGCCTTGCCGTCAAGTGATGGCATCTTAACATCATACGTATCATTATCAAGCGGCATCAACTTGCACAAGGCGAGGCTTCCCTCGTCCCCGCGCCAGTCAGCAGGGTCACGGCGAAGAAGATAGGGGAGATCAAACCGCTCCTGGACCCTTGGGTTCCTTGTAATGATGTTATTAATTGAGTCGAGAATGGTCCTGAACGAACCTGCCATGCTAGCCGAGGTGATGACGTCGCACCGATCAATGGGTTCCTCAACCATGTCATCTTTCAGATCGGGCAAGAATAACGGGGGTCGTTTCCGGCCTGTTCCCTCCATGCAGAAGATGATCGAACAATGGCAGAAGGAAGGGTGAAGGCAAATGGAGGGAGGAAGAGCATGCGACAGCAGTTCCAAATCAAGAGGGAAAGGTGAAGATGCGGTGGATGGTTGCCACGGTACACGAAGAGGCGCCTGGGGAGCGAACGGTTGCCATAGAGGTCATACACTGACGACAAGGGCCGAGTGAACCGCATGCGTATATCGCACACACCTTGATCTGGCTGACCATTTCTTTTATGTTGCCTAATCACAAACAGTTCATCCAAGTGAACTGTATGCTGTATATCGCACACACCTTCCTCTGGTTGCCCGTTTCTTTTGTGTTGCCTAATCACAAACAGTTCATCCGAGTGAACCGTATGCTGTGTATCGCACGCGCCTTCATCTGGCTGCCCGTTTCTTTTGTTCCTCCTCATCGCAAACAGTTAATTAACTGAACCGTATGCCCTTCATCGCACACGCAACTAAAACCTGAACCGTGTTTGATGCATCCGTCATCGCAAACGTTTTATACATTTATGACGGTTTTCATACACCACCGTTTGCAATTATTGCATCGCACACAGTTTCTCTAAGGGTCTCTGATCGTAGTGTCGTGTTAGCAGCATCCTGCAGTAGTGTGTCGTGCAGGCTTCATCGGCCCACTCTACTCCCAAACACCGTCCAAGCCATTCCACTACTCACCAACACCTTCTGTTCTTCACCGGTGATGGCAGCCTCACACCGCAGCCGAACCAGTGAACCCTCGTACTCCCCTTCGCGTGGGCATCCACTGTTGTGTCATCGCCGGCTCCGGGTCGTTCCCTTTGTGATGTTACTCATACTAGTAGTAACTAGCTATGTTACCACTTTCATCTCTTTCTTCATTTATTGCATGCCACATCATCTATTTAACCTAGATATGTGTGATGTTACTACCTATGTTACTCCCACTGTGGGTAGTTTATTGCATGCCACATCATCTATTTAACCTAGATATGTGTGATGTTACTACCTATGTTACTCCCACTGTGGGATGATGTGGCATGCAATAAATGAAGAAAGAGATGAAAGTGGTAACATAGCTAGTTAGTAGTAGTATGAGTAACATCACACACATATCAAGGCAAAATGAGTGTATAGCCTAATAAATGAAGTGTTGCATGTTACCACACATATGTTACTCCCCACTATAGAGGTAGTAACATAGACTAGTAACATGTGCATGTTACTAGTCTATGTTACTACCCATTGTGGCCAGTCTAACTAGCTATGTTAGCACTTTCCTCTCTTTCTTCATTTATTGCTTGCCACATCATCTATTTTATCTAGATACGTGTGATGTTACTACCTATGTTACTCCCACTGTGGGTAGTCTAAGCAGGCTATAAGGAATAGAATAATATATATGTGCTTATTAGTTGGAGGAAAGAGAAGAGAAGCGGGCTCTTGGTTAGTAGAGCCAGCTGCAACACGAGACCCAAGACACTTTGTGAGGATGTAAGGTGGGCCAACTATTGATAAACTAGTACGTATATAAAACTTATTATTGTACATGCATGCTAAGAGGTTGGCTGTATATGACATGGCAACTTCTTATAGCCGACCCTTGGCTATATTATTAACCATGCTCTTAGTGAGGTAGCTAGTATATCATAGACGACTAGCTAGTATGATGTGGCACACAATTAAATGAGTAAAGAGAGGATGTGGTATCATATCATGATACCGTGTCATATTAAATGTTGTACTACTACTTTCTGTGATGCATGACAATTAGTAAGGCAACCTAAGATGCTAACTTACGATACTATATGCATTACGGAAGTAGTATCCTACACTATCATATGCATGATACTAGTATATGATACTCCCCATTACAACCAGCCTTATAGGGCTCAATTCAAAAATCTCACCAACCAAGGTAGATGGTGAGTGGTGGAATACTTTTTGTAGTTTGCAAAAACACCCAATTAATGCTTTTGTTTTCCTGAAAAATTTATGTTTTCCAATGTATTAATTGCAATACATGCATGCATATATAAAGTACATGCATTGGTCAACTTTCTCTTAACACTTGCATGCAATGATTTAATGTACCTTGGAATCCGAACATGTGATGGGGAACAACCAAATTGAGCCTTATAAAATGGAAAAACTAAAATTTTGAGATAAGCCTATAAACCGAAAAGGAGGGAGTATATATGCATGATACTAGTATATGATCGGCAATACCTCTGTAATGCACGCATGCATAGTATCATAAGTTAGTATCTTAGGTTCCTTATTAATTGTCATGCATGACACAAAGTAGTACAACACTTAATATGATACGGTATCATGATATGATACCACACCCTCTCTTTCATCGTTTAACTGTGTGCCAAATCATCCAAAAAGTCTAGTTGGCATGCATCATACCGCTTGATACTCCCATATTACGACCAGCGTTATTAGGGTGGCCATTGTGGGGGTATCATAGCCGGTATCATGCACTCGGGAATAGAAAATATGATGATGTGGCAAAGAAGCAGTAACATATGTAGATACCGTGCCGTAACATATATATATATATATATAATAAATGATATTCTACTTTGTGTCATGCATGGCCATAAATACGGTCATCTATGATATATACTCCCTCCATAAACTAATATAAGAGCGTTTAGGTCACTATTTTAGTAATCTAAACGCTCTTATATTAGTTTACAGAGGGAGCTAGTACTACTCTATGATACTATATATGCACTATGAAGGTGCGTACGTAGTATCATACACTAGTACCATATGGATGATACTATATATATATAGTATATGATACTCCCCACTATATAAGGCTGGCCATAGTGGTGGTATCATAGCCGGCGATGTCATGCACTCGGAAATAGCAAGTATGCTGATGTCGCAAAGAATTAAATATATATAAAGAGGGTTAGAGTAACATATAGGTAGATACCGTATCATGTTAAATGCGATGCTAATTTGTGTCATGCATGGCAATAAATATGATCTATATATGATACTATACTCTACGTATTATACTATGCGCTATAATTAATTAAAGGTAGTATCATCCACTAGTATCATATATACTGTATATTCATGATACTAGTATATGACACTCTCCACTATACTCATGATTTCTTACCGTGGAAAAAAATTGGAGGCAAAACAATGAACTCATGTTTTCATTCGAACAAAAATATGATGTTAGGTAATGTAAATTTTTTCAAAGAGCACACGGTTCACTCACGAAAACCGTGTGTCCACTAAACCATGGCCGATGCACCCCCC
>NC_057796.1:36537235-36542948 GCF_018294505.1 Triticum aestivum | reverse complement strand
TGTTAGTTACTGCTCTCCATCGCGGTGAGGCATATTTCCTCGCAATCCCTCTTCCAATTTCATTCCGTATGTTCCCAAATTGGTTATAAAATAATGGAGAGCGTATATATGTTCATTATCTACCTTCCTTACTACATATAAGCTGTATTTGTTCCAATAAGTTACTGCCTATTTAAATATCGCGGGCGCCCGAGTCACACAAACTTAACAAATTAGCCGTACATTTTCTAAATTATTGCATGGCATGTTTGGAAAGCTTGATACCAAGTTGTTAGTTTTATGCTTATCCTCCTTTCCCGAGTTTCGCATGTGTTCTCTGTAGATGCCGAGTAGAAGTGACAACACTCATTCAGGCCATGTATCTTCATCTGATTCGGACAACCTTAGGTCTTCAGCAGATTGTGAGGGATCAAGTAGTCTTGAACGGGATAGAGTTGCAGCAATTAACCTTCCAGTTAGGACACGGAGGAATGCTCCAAGGAAACCCACACACCAGCCTAAAGGTGTACATGAAGTAACCGAGATTGATTTAAAGTCCTGGGCTCCAAATAAACCAGATAAAGCATGCATGAGATTCAGGAGTGTGTGTGGATTTGTTGGCAGGGCAAACCTCAACATTAATCTGCCAGGGTTTCGGAAGGCTGACACGGAAACACGGCAAAGGTTAGTCCAGGAGATCATGGATCACTTCAACGTTCCAGAGCAGTGAAGAATGCAGGTGGAACATGCTGCACTGAAGAAGGCTAGGGATGCTTGGAGAAACTGGAAGCACGTGTTGTACAAGAAGTACTTGAGTGAAGGAAAGGACCCAATCCCTGCATACCCCCAAATTACAAAGGCAGACTGGGCAGAATTCAAAAGGGTCAGGGCAACTCCAGAGTTTGCTGAGAAGAGTTTCAAGAAATCGGAACTTCAGAAGAAGAACATACACCCCCACCGTATGGGTGTGGCAGGATACTACGGCATGAAACTGATATGGGAACAGGAGAACAAAGAAGCAGTAGCGGCGGGTGGGAATCTGGCCTTTAGTGAAATCAGGGGCGAACGCGCCATAGACTACTTGCGGGCACGTGCAAAGAGGCGTGATGACGAAACTTATTACTTTGAAAACGCACATGATGCCAAACTGTATGAAGTGATGGTAGAGGCTTCCAAGATCCCTGGAAGGTTCTACAGGAACTCAGGGTCATGTGATATTCTGTCGATTGCTCTGGACACAAAAGAGCCCCTGGCCGTGCAAGGGTATAGCTGTTAATGTCCCGCAAAAGAGGGCTTTCACACTCAGCAAAGAAGAGAGGCTCAGCATGAAAAAAGCGAGGAGTGAAATGAAGCAGAATGCATTGTTTGAAAAGTTGAAGAAGGAGATTTATCCGGCTGTTCGAAAGGATGTTGAGGAGTCAATGATGATGCAGAAGACTCTAACACTGACAGCTAGCCAGCAGATGGGAGGGGAGGCGGGCATGGATGATTCTGCTTATTGCGCGACAACACTGCACAAGAGTAGTTGTGCATCAGCTGACCCCAGCGACACTGAGACTGCAGCTACTCGTGATGATGCTATATCTGATCTATCTGGAATGAAAGACAGACTGAAGGGCGTTCTTACACATTATGAAGGTACATTAAAATGTGCAACAACCTGGGTTTACCCACCCTTCTTGGAATATGGCCTCTTCTTGGACAATGTGCCATTGAAGACGGGCTGTGTGAAGGGCTACATGACTGAAGTACAGCCTGGATTCAATGGATTTTCTCTGAAGAATGTCCTAGGAGACTCCGATGAGCAAAGGACCTTGGGAGAAACACTGTTACATCACATCTAGTGGCCACGAAAGGAAATAGAGTTCATCGATGAGATTCCTGAAGCCCCGCCAAGAGCAACCACTGTCGCCCCTCAACCGGTGACGCTCTCCTTGCCACAGCTGCTCTCGCGGGCTGATGCATCAACCTGTGATCAGCCGGACTGACTTTGTGGCGTACTGGCCATGTCATCCTCCACCCCAAAGCAGCCAGTGGCAAGGCCTACAACTGCTGATGATGCACCACCGGTTCAGATGCCGGCCGCTGAAGCAGCGGGGGGAGACCCAGCTGCAGCACATGCTCAGCAGACCAAGCTGGTGGAACAGACTGCTAAGCAGTCTGATGCTTCAGAACCGCCTACTAAGCAGTATGTAGGTCCAGAACCGACTGCTCATCAGTCTGTCAGTCCACAGGCGCGTGATCAGCATACCAATGCGTTAGCACTTCCTGCTCAGCAAACCAACGCGTTGGCAGGGCCTCCTCAGCACACGGACAAGTTGGCACCACCTGCACAGAAACCCGACATAGCTTCAACGCATGGTCAGCAGTCTGATGCCTCTGCTCCTACAACCCAGCAGTCCATCACAACAGCACCGCCACCTCAGCGGTCCGGCATAGATAAACCGTCTGCTAAGAAGTCCGTCCAAGCTTCACCGTCTGCTCAGCAGTCTACCTGGCAGGCAACCAGACGTTCTACCAGAAATGCTTCAAGTACCAAGAAGGAAGTGGCCAAAAAGGCTACACCCACGACCACGAGGAAGCGCAGCGGGAACGTGAAGAGGAAAGAGAACGATTGCCTCTTACTTAAAGCACTCATCGTCTAGAACCAAATTAACAGCAGCTTGTTCGAATCGGGGAGTAATATTATTTCTGACGCCATGGGTGATGAAGAAGTAGAATTTTTGCTTGCTAAAAGAAAAGGACACGTACGTGAAGCACGCAATTACGTCCATGGCCAGCCATTTCTTGTTGGCGAATACTTTGATGAGTGCAGCTCCAGTTGCCACGTGTTACATGAATATTGCATGGATCAAATGTCGGTAGGTCATCATGCTTTGCTAGTCCACTACAATAGAGATCATTTCTTACATGATGCTGATTCCATCAATGTGAGTTTCGAGGACTTACATCTCTTCTTCAACTTCAACATGCTCAATGCCACTCTTGTTAGATGCCTGATTTTGTAAGTACTTAACAAACTCTGATCAACTTCTCGATACAAAGCTGTAAATGATAAACAGATAACTGCATTTTATTCCTCTCGGGGGATTGAACGCAAAGAGAAGAAAAATGGAGAGTGAGTATTTCATATATCCTGCATTAGCAAATGGCACAGCATTAGATGGTAAGGACCGATGGGACTGGGCCATTAACACGGTCCTCCGTATCTTCGAAAACACGTCCCATGCAGAATCATTTCTCTGGCCATATCATGAACGGTAAGTCAAGTAAACAACCACGCATACACTGATTGTCTTTCCGATTTCGACATCATTCGTAAGTTCATGGCTTTATTAATATGTAGCAATCACTGGATATTGGTATTCATTGTTCCAAACAAGAACACAGTTTACTACATCGATTCTCTCAGAGAGTCAACGAACGCTCAGGATCTGACGCATGTTCAACAATTCTGGGATAGGTATTGAATTCTATGATGTTGAAATTAATTTGCATTCATATCTGGTTCAATAATTGATGTTGTCAAAATTCATCATCATTTGCAGTGTGCTCGCATTGTGGAAAACTAAACCAGGGAACCTGTTCAAGACGGAACAACCTGTGCAGCATGAGATCCTTTCTCCGGTAACACACTGAATTCCGTTATTTTCGGAAAATTTATCCAACAGTCTGCAAATACCTTTCCTTGCGCTAGTTAAATGTTCAAGCTTCTAAATAAACCTCTATCTATTTTGTCCAAAGAATAAATAATACATCTAACACCGGTTAGGTTGTTCCTAACAGGACAAATGCATGACTAATTTTGTACAAAAATTTCATTGTCCTCAGCAAGAAGCAGGGACCAAACTTTGTGGATACTATGTTTGCACACACATGATCTCCATCTCCAAATCTGCTGATAGTTGTGACAATCCTTGCGAATTAGTACCAGTAAGTCTATCTTAATTAATATCTTCTACTCCACTGATATGGCACATTCTGATCTTAAAAATACTGCAGCTCATCTTAAAACCGAGGACCCCTGAACCGCTCCCAGCTGGTGAATTGCTGATGGTTCAGAGATTTATCAGCGACTTCTTCCTGGATCACTTCATCAATCCCACTGGTGATAATGAAGATTTTAGCATGCGTTCTCCTGAAACATTGAGTAAGAGTTAGCCGCTAAACATATAGCGCATGGATCCATTGTTTTCCATCTGTTGAGGTCTTCGTATTTCGTACACTATGATTAATTATGTAATGCATATATGTGTGGACAAATCATTGGAATTTACCTACCATATGTTCAATTGCAATTGTTGCGAAATCTGATGAATGTTCTTCCTGTGGACACTATTTGTTCAATTGAATATTGTGGCGAATTTGCTTTTTGCGTGCCGATTCAAAATGGGATATTTTTGTTCATTTGTTCAATTGAATATTGTGGCAAATTTGCTTTTTGCATGCCGATTCAAAATGGGATATTTTTGTTTTAACCTGGCAATTGCTCCGCACACGGTTCAACTAAATGAGTGTGTGCAATCCACATCGGAAAGCATACGTCAATCGTAGGGAACCGTCGGTGATACATAGCAGATCACAAACGATTTGCAGCGCTACTACGTGTGCGTAGGTTCTCCGGAACCGTTTGTGATATCGCGTTATCGCACACGACAACTGGGAGTAAACCATGCCCAATGCAAAATACAATCCCAGTCGTAATTTTTCCAGGAAACGTGTGGGATCCCAAACGAAAAGCACACATCACTCTTGCCGCACCCATCGGTGATACCCAACAAATCACAAACGGTTTGCAGCACTTGTATGTGTGCGAAGGGGCTCCTGAACCGTTTGTGATAGAACATTATCGCAGACGGTAATTGATGGAAAACATGTGCGATGGGGTCTATCATGGCAGACGGGTTACGCAGAAAACTCGTGTGCGATGGGGCACAAATCGCACATAGTTCATATGTTGGCCCGTGTGCCTTACATACTGTTTCCCAAACGGTTCGTTATGACAGACCGCATGGTTTCACTGCGTCATTAGAAACTCCTAATCACCGATACCACACGTGCGAAAGAATTTAGTGTGTGCTGCATCGCACACGATTACATTTTGGGAAGGCCTCTGGATCACTACTCCATATCCCCCACGGTTTCTGGGTCGTGTGGGAAGGACAACCTATCGCACACACTCACTTAGCGATGGTTCCAAATGTCGTCGTGGAAAGGGGTTAAAAATCGTTTGTTTAGGACCGGCGCACACCAGTGAGATGTGCGAGAAACTCGCGGAACGAATCGCCAGAAACTGTTCTCTCTTGGAGGGGGCTGATTAAGGGTAAGGGCATAATGGTCATTTTCAGAATGGTAACACATGGTGAAAATGATTCCATCAGAACGAGCTCGACGAGATGAAGAAGTGGGATTTGGACTCACCTCATTTGGAGTTAGGATCAAAAAGATATGAGGGGTTGAAGACCAGGGACCATTCTGTAAATAAAATATTCACAACCAGACCCCTGGCAGCTCGGCGGGTCGCGCATTCCAACAAAACACGCTTACCCCATGGTGAAAGCGTAAAGCACGGAAGGCGCTTCCACTTATCCAGCTAGGCAGGGAGCGGGGCCGGCCTCTGGCTCGCTGACGGGTGGGGCCGCTGGGCTCACCAGCCAGCTGGCAGGGCGACGCCGTCGTCTTCGTCTTCTCCTCGCGTTTGCTCGCGGTGCAGAGGGAGGCCGCCAGTGCCGGC
>NC_057796.1:36514886-36535340 GCF_018294505.1 Triticum aestivum | reverse complement strand
AAAAAAAAGAATTATGGAGTTGGTCTAGGATGGAAATGGCATGGTCTTGGGATGAGTTTGAGGATGATTAGCCACTTGGGAGAAGAAGAAATGATGATCTCCAAGGTTTCAAGGCCACAGAACCACTCCAAAAAGAAAAATCAGAGCAAAAACCAAATAAATCAAAGGAAAAAGAAATGGGCCAAAAACCAGGCTGTTACATCCCAACACGAGTCTACAAGAACAAGTTGTGTAGTAGACATCAAGCTCTTTTTTGGCGCCATTGCCGGGGAGGTTAGGTAAGCGGCACTCACATCCCGTCAACGAAGCTCTTTTCTGGCGCCGTTGCCGAGGAGGTGAGTGCTTGAAGGTATATCTTTTGATCTTGCAATCAAATCTTTTGTTTTCTTGTTTATCACTAGCTTGGTTTATAAAAAGAAAATTACAAAAAATGGAATTGAGGTGGTCTCATATTATTCATCTTTATAATGTCTTTCGTGAAAATGATGGATTCAAAAATTGTGATCAATTATTAGAAGAAGAATTCAATAAAATGTTTGGCACAAAATATTTGAATGATGAGCATGATTGCAATGTTGTTAGTATGAATTCTTTGAATATCCATGGTGCTAATGATATGAAAATCCATAAGCTTGGGGATGCTATATTTGATGAAGATGATATTTTTAGTCCCCCGAGTTTTGATGAGAAAAATTATTATGATGAAAGCATGCCTACTATCTATGATGATTATGGTGATGACATGTATGATATAAAGAATAATGATAACCATGAAACTTGTCATCATGAATTTAATTTTCAATCACATGATAGTTATTTTCTTGAGTTTTCTCCCACTACTATTGACGAGGATAAATTTGCTTATGTGGAGAGTAATAAATTTTCTATGCTTGTGAATCATGAAAAGAATGCTTTATGTGATAGTTATATTATTGAATTCATTCATGATGCTACTGAAAATTACTATGAGAGAGTAACTTATGCTTTTACATATTGCAAGAATATCAAGTTTTCTCTCTATGTGATGAAAATCTTGAAGTTTTGCTTGTTTTACCTTACTATGCTAGTTGATTCTTGTTCCCATAAATAGTTTGCTCACAAAATCCCTATTCATAGGAAGTGGGTTAGACTTAAATGTGCTAGTCATATGCTTCATGATGCTCCCATTGTGTTTCAATTCTTTACGTTTATGCGAGCATCACTGAAATCATCATGCCTAGCTAAAAGGCATAAAAGAAAAGCGCTTGTTGGGAGACAAACCAACACTTTTACCTACTGTTTTTATGTGTTCACATGATTAAGCTACTGTATTAATCACGTTTTATATCTTTTGTTTCAATAAAGTTCCAAGTAATGCCTTTGGAATGATGTGGATGATAGTTGATTTGATTCTGTGAAAATACCGAAACTTTTGCATCCAGTAGAAGAATTGTTTAAATTCACTGGAACGTGTTTTTCACCTGAATTTTGTACAAATGCTTGATATACAAATTTCTCACGTTGTCCTAATTTTTCACAATTTTTAGAGTTGCATAAGTATGAGAACAATTTAGATCATTACAGACTGTTCTGTTTTTGATAGATTCTGTTTTCAATGCATAGTTTGCTTGTTTTATAGTTTCTATGGATTATATTGGTCAATATAAATTGTGGAAATGATAGATTACAGTAGGCATTTAGTGGAAACAATTATGAATCTTTTCTAGACAGTACCCAAGTGAATGATTTGTTTTATCATACTAACGCATCTCACGAAGTTCCGTTAAGTTTTGTGTGATTGAAGTTCTCAAGTTTTGGGTGAGATATCGGTATGAGGAGAATAAGGAGTGACAAGACCATAAGCTTGGGGATTCCCAAGGAACCCCAAGGTAATATTCATGGAAGATCCAAGCAACTAAGCTTGAGGATGCCCCGGAAGGCATCCCCTCTTTCATTTTCAACATTGTCGGTAACCTTACTTGGAACTATATTTTTATTCGTCACATGACATGAGTTTTGCTTGGAGCGTCATTTTATTTTATTAGGATTTGCTTGATGTTATTTATAACTATTTCTTGCATCTTTTATTTCAATAAAAATATCAAGTGTGGCCTTTACCATGCTTAGTTTGCAAGTATATGAGTTGCTGTTTCAAAACAGAAAGTTTATCGATGTTGCAAAAATTCTTGAGAAAAGTCAGAATGTGATAAAATGTTGAATTTTTCTGCACAGTAAGCTATGATAAATATTCTATAGTGTGGTAAATTTTTAGAATTTTTTGAGTTAAATAAGTATGGATACTTCTTCATCCTTTACAGACTGCTCTGTTTAGACAGATTGTTGTTATATGTTTGCATATGTTTGCCGGTTAATGATTCTATTTGAGGATAGCAGTATTAAATATGCAGAGGCATTTAGTATGCAATGTTAAATAATAATTTTAGTGATTTGCTACAGTAGATAATGATAAGGTGATTGATACGTCTCCAACGTATCTATAATTTTGATTGTTCCAGGCTGTTATATTATCAATCTTGGATGTTTTATAATCATTTTCTAGTCATTTTATATCATTTTTTGGTACTAACCTATTGACATAGTGCCAAGTGCCAGTTGCTGTTTTTTCCATTGTTTTTACATCGCAGAAAATCATTATCAGACGCGGTCCAAATGCCATGAAACTCCATGGAGAATTTTTATGGGCCAGAAGGAACACAACGGGCCCTGGCTGTGCCTGGGGGTGCCCCGAGGGGGGCACAACCCACCAGGGCGCGCCAGGAGGCCCAGGCGCGCCCTGGTGGGTTGTGCCCACCTCGGGTGCCCCCCGGACCGCCTCTTTGCTCTATAAATACTCCAATATTCCAGAAACCCTAGGCACGCCGACAAAATATTCCTCCAACCACTGCAGAGTCCAGAACCACCAGATCCAATCTAGACACCATCTCGGATGGGGTTCACCACCTCCATTGGTTCCTCACCGATGATGCGTGAGTAGTTCTTTGTAGACCTTCGGGCCCGTAGTTAGTAGCTAGATGGCTTCCTCTCTCTCGCTGGATTCTCAATACAATGGTCTCTTGGAGATCCATATGATGTAATTCTTTTGCGGTGTGTTTGTTGGGATCGATGAACTTTGAGTTTATGATCAGATATATCTTCTTATATCCATGAAAGTTATTTGAGTTTCTTTGATCTCTATATGCATGATTGCTTATAGCCTCGTATTTCTTCTCTGATAGTTGGGTTTTGTTTGGCCAACTTGATCTATTTATCTTGCAATGGGAAGAGGTGCTTTTTAGTGGGTTTGATCTTACGGTGCTTGATCCCAATGACAGAAAGGGAAACAGCACGTATGTATCGTTGCTACTAAGGATAAAATGATGGGGTCTATATCTACATAGATATATCTTGTCTACATCATGTCATCGTTCTTATTGCATTACTCCATTTTTCCATGAACCTAATACACTAGATGCATGCTGGATAGTGGTCGATGTGTGGAGTAATAGCAGTAGATGCAGGCAGGAGTCGGTCTACTAATCTTGGACGTGATGCCTATATAATGATCATTGCCTGGATATCGTCATGATTATTCAAAGTTCTGTCAATTGTCGAACAATAATTTGTTCACCCACCGTTTGCTATTTTTCTCGAGAGAAGCCACTAGTGAAACCTATGGCCCCTGGTTCTTCTTTCTCATATATTTTCCTTTGCGACCTACTTTTCTCTTGCATTTATTTTCAGATCTATTAAACCAAAAATACAAAAATACCTTGCTGCATTTTATTTCTATTTATTTCATTTGCGATCTATCTTTCAATCTACTACAAATTTACCTCACGTTTGTTTGCCAATCTTGAGGTGCCGTACCCCGAAAGGGACAACCCCTTTAACAAGTCGGGTTGCGAGGATTTGTTATCTGTGTGCAGGGGTTGTTTACGTTGTGTTGCTTGGTTCTCCTACCGGTTCGACAACCTTGGTTTCATATCTGAGGGAAATACCTACCGCGGCTGTGCTGCATCATCCCTTCCTCTTTGGGGAAATACCGATGTAGCTTCAAGCGGCGTCAAAAGGAATTTCTGGCGCCATTGCCGGGGAGGATCTTTAACATATACAGGTTCCTAATCACAAATCTCATTTCCTTGCAATTTACATTATTTGCCATTTGCCTCTCGTTTTCCTCTCCCCCACTTCACAAAAATTTGCCATTTTATTCGCCTCTCTTTTTCCGTTCACCGTTTTCTTGCGGGGTCTGTTTTTGTATGCAATCTTGTTTACCATTACTATCATTATGGATAGTTCTTCCTCTATTGCTTGCACTCCCGAGAACGAGATTCTCAACTTTAAACAAAGGGGAGGAGAAAATTTAAAGGATGCTTGGTATAGAATTTGCATTGCTCATAATAGATCTATTCGTAAGCAATCTACCATTGTTCTTCTTTGTTGCTTCTATGTTGGCATCACCACATGGTATAGATTCATCCTTGATACGATTACCGGTGGAAATTTCTTGATGTGTCCCTTTCTTGATTCTTTTAATGCTTTGGGAAATTTGGTGGCCTCACCACCTCTTATGATTAATGAAACAACTTTGACTCTTGAGCATGTTATTGGAAGATTAGATGCTATTGAAAAGAAAATGCTCACTGAAGATCATATGGAAATTATGGATAAAAAGATGCATATCTTGCCACCAAGATTGGGTCAAGAGCGGGAGAAATTTTTAAGTTGCTAAAAGAAAAAGGTACCATAATCCATGAAAGAATAGAAGAAAGCCCGTCTTGGATTGATAAACTACAAGAAATCTTTAGTACTTGCTTCCGCTGAAACTACCGAAAAAACTCCCATAAAATTTGGCAAGGTTACCAAGAACAAGGGTGCAGCTTCTAGCAGTGGTAATAAAGAATATCTTAAGATGATTAGTATTCACCCGGATTTTGTTGAAGTTATAAGAGATCCTTTCTGCAAGAATGAATTCTTTCAATTTATTCCTAGGAGTATTGTTATTGAAGATCTTTATGCTAAATCTCTGAAGGATCCTAAGTGTTTGATTGAAGAGTTGGACAAGGATGACAAAACTTAGATCCTTGCTTTATGCCTAGCTAAGGACGTAAAACTATAGCGCTTGTTGGGAGGCAACCCAATGAATAAGTTTTATTTTTGCTTTTGCTTTCTGTTCTTGAGTGTTTACAAAATTATGCTACTGTTATGATTGTTTTTTTAATTAGTGTTTGTGCCAAGTAGAACCGATAGGATCTTCTTGGGTGATAGTTGTTTGATCTTGCTGAAAAAGGCAGAAACTTTGCGCTCACGAAAACAATTCTCATTTTTTATCATAAAGAGATTTTTCCCTGATTCTTTTTGCAGAAGATTAATATACAAATTACATATGTCGTCCTATGTTTTTAGAATTTTTGGAGTTCCAGAAGTTTTCGAAAAAGTCCGATTGCTACAGACAGTTCTGTTTTGACAGATTCTGTTTTCTTTGTGTTGTGTGCTTATTTTGATGGCTCTATAGATTTCTTTGATGAGATTTTTCCATAGAAAAGTTGGAATACAGTAGATATAATACAAAAATAAAATATGAATTGGTTTGATACAGTAGTTATAGTAGTGGTTTGCTTTCTTATACTAACAGATCTCACAAAGGTTTTGTTGAGTTTTGTGTGATTGAAGTTTTTAAGTTTTGGGTTATCTTGCGAGGGATGAAGGAAGGATAGAAGAGCCTAAGCTTGGGGATGCCCCGACATCCCAAGCTATTATCCAAAAATGATAAACCAGCTAATCTTTGGGATGCCCCCGAGTGGCATCCCCGCTTTCTTCCAACGACTATCGGTATTTTACTCGAAACTATATTTTTATTCGTCACATGATATGTGTTTCGCTTGGAGCATCTTGTATGATATGAGTCTTTGATTTTTTTTATTTTGGGTTTTAAGTCTTGATCCCTTGCTGGACACACCTATTTGAGAGAGCCAAAATTATGTCATGACTTATTAGAATTTTTCTCTATGCTTCACTTCAATTTTTATGAGCTATGGACTTGCTCTAGTGCTTCACTTATATCTTTTTGAGCACGGTGTGCTTAGTATTTTTGAAGAAATTCTCTCTTGCTTCACTTAGATTTATTTGAGAGTCAGTAAAATTTTCAAGAAATTCTCTCTTGCTTCACTTAAACTATTTTGAGAGAAAGAAATTTAATTATGCCCTTGATCTTCACTTATATTTGTTTGAGCTTATGAAAAGCAACACATGAAAATTAGTCCCAAAGTGATAGATATCCAAGAAGGATATAATAAAAACTTCCATGAAGATCATTGGACAAAATAAACTTGATTCTTAGTAATAGTTTTGAGATATGATGATGTCATATGTGAGTTATGTTGATGAGTAATTATGCTTTAGTAAGAATATTGGTGTCAAGGTTTGTGATTCCCTATGCAAGTACAAAAGTCAATAATCATGCAATGAATTTATATCCTACTTGTGGTGCATTATTCAGTGTTAATTATGCTTAATGCTTGCTTATGAGATTATCCGTTTCTTGGTTGGTCACTTCTCAATCTTTTTGCTAGCCTTCATCTTGCACTAAGTATGATCTCTACTTGTGCATCCAAAATCCTTTAAACCAGTTTTGCCACATGAGTCCACTATATCTACCTATATGCGGTATTCTTTTGCGGTTCTCAGCAAATTTGCATGTGCCATCTCTAATTTTCAAAATAAACTTCTCTTTTGTGTGTTTGTTTCGCTCGCAGAGCGGTGAGGGGTGGCTAATATTTTCCATGCTAGATGTGTTATTCTCACGATGAGTGTTTATTCACTTGTCATTGCACGAGAGTAAGGCAAAGGTTTTAGGGATGCCCAATCCCAAAATGCAAAAATGAATTTACTTTAAGTTGTCAAATAATAAATTTCTTAGAAGTGTTGGTATGGAGGGCACCCATGGATACGGTTAGCCATGGAAAGTGAAAGTATGGTGGAAAAAGGAATAAACTTTATTTTCTGTTTGGGAACCGCCTATGATATATCTAGCATGGAAAGTGTTGTGAACTCTAAGTCGTTTTCATTGGTGGGATGGATACACCTCCCAAAATGTTTTTATCTCTAAGTTTTTATCTCTAAGTTTTTTCGCTTTGAGCTCTGGCACCTCTACAAATCCCTACTTCCCTCTGCGAAGGGCCTTTCTTTTACTTTATGCAATTTTTATTTTTGAAATTGAGTCTCAATCTTCTCTTATAAAAGCACCAACTAGGAGGCAATATGATCGTACTTATGTATTGGGTGTAGCTAATATTCAAGTGTGTTTCATGAATGGATCAATGGCTGAGCATGATGGGCTAGGGATAACTTATTTCAGTGTTGACATTTTGAAAGACATGGTTTCTTGTTGATATGCTTGAGTATCTAGATTATTATGTCAAAACTAGACTATTGCTTTGAATCACATAAAAGTCCAAATGTCCATGCTATAAAGAAAAGAATATGATATGACATGTTAGGCAGCATTCCACATCAAAAATTCTATTTTTCATCACTTACCTACTCGAGGACGAGTAGGAGTTAAGCTTGGGGATGCTGATACGTCTCCAACGTATCTATAATTTTTATTGTTCCATGCTGTTATATTATCAATCTTGGATGTTTTATAATCATTTTGTATCATTTTTTGGTACTAACCTATTGACATAGTGCCAAGTGCCAGTTGCTGTTTTCCGTGTTTTTTACATCGCAGAAAATCATTATCAGACGGAGTCCAAATGCCACGAAACTCGACGGAGAATTTTTATGGGGCATAAAGAACACAACGGGCCCTACCTATGCCTGGGGGGTGCCCCGAGGGGGCCACAACCCACCAGGGAGTGCCAGGAGGTCCAGCCGCGCCCTGGTAGGTTGTGCCCACCTCGGGTGCCCCCAGACCGCCTCTTTGCTCTATAAATACCCCAATATTCCAGAAACCCTAGGCACATCGACGAAATATTCATCTAGCCGCCGCAGAGTCCAGAACCACCAGATCCAATCTAGACACCATCTCGGATGGGGTTCACCACCTCCATTGGTGCCTCACCGATGATGCTTGAGTAGTTCTTTGTAGACCTTCGGGTCCGTAGTTAGTAGCTAGATGGCTTCCTTTCTCTCGCTGGATTCTCAATACAATGGTCTCTTGGAGATCCATATGATGTAATTCTTTTGCAGTGTGTTTGCTGGGATTGATGAACTTTGAGTTTATGATCAGATCTGTCTTCTTATATCCATGAAAGTTATTTGAGTTTCTTTGATCTCTTATATGCATGATTGCTTATAGCCTCGTATTTCTTCTCCGATATTTGGGTTTTGTTTGGCCAACTTGATCTATTTATCTTGCAATGGGAAGAGGTTATTTGTAGTGGGTTTGATCTTACGATGCTTGATCCCAGTGACAGAAAGGGAAACAACACGTATGTACCGTTGCTACTAAGGATAAAACGATGGGGTCTATCTCTACATAGATAGATCTTGTCTACATCATGACATCGTTCTTATTGCATTACTCCATTTTTCCATGAACTTAATACACTAGATGCATGCTGGATAGTGGTCGATGTGTGGAGTAATAGTAGTAGATGCTGGCAGGAGTCGGTCTACTAATCTTGGACGTGATGCCTATATAATGATCATTGCCTGGATATCATCATGATTATTCGAAGTTCTGTCAATTGCCCAACAGTAATTTGTTCACCCACCATTTGCTATTTTTCTCGAGAGAAGCCACTAGTGAAACCTAAGGCCCCTGGGTCTTCTTGCTCAGATATTTGCCTTTGCGATCTACTTTTCTCTTGCATTTATTTTCAGATCTATTAAACCAAAAATACAAAAATATCTTTCTGTGTTTTATTTCTATTTATTTCTATATATTTGCCACCGGGTCTTCTTGCTCATATATTTGCCCTCACGTCTGTTTGCCTATCTTGAGGCGTCGTACCCCGGAAGGGATTGACAACCCCTTTAACACATCGGGTTGCGAGGATTTGTTATATGCGTGCAGGGGCTGTTTACGTTGGGTTCTTGGTTCTCCTATTGGTTCAATAACCTTGGTTTCATATGTGAGGGAAATACCTACCGCCGTTGTGCTGCATCATCCCTTCCTCTTTGGGGAAATACCGACGTAGCTTCAAGCGACATCACTATTGCATTGATTTATACTAACGAATCTCATGAGTTATTGTTGAGTTTTGTGTAGATGAAGTTTTTAAGATTTAGGGAAACCATGATACAAAAGGAATTAAGGAGAACAAAAGCTCAAGCTTGGGGATGCCCAAGCCATCCCAAGTTAATATTCCAAGAAATTCAAGCATCTAAGCTTGGGGATTCTCCAGTAGGCATCCCACGTTTCTCCATCAACAATTATCGGTTAGCCTCGATTGAGCCTAAGTTTTTGCTTCTTCACATGATGTGTGCTATTCTAAGAATGTCATTTTGTTTTGTTTAGCTTGTTATTTTAATAAATACTTAGATATGAAAGTTTTTAAATAAAAGAGAGTCCTCAAATAGCTACCCATTTACTTAACTACTTGTTTGATCTTCACTTTTATCTTTTTGGAGTAGTTTGTCATTTACTCTAGTGCTTCTCTTATATCTTTTTGAGCACGGTGTGCTTTAATATCCTTGAAGAAATTCTCTCATACTTCAATTATATTATTTTGAGAGATGAAAATTTTTATGCTCATGTTCTTCACTTAAATTCATTTGAGCTTGTCAAAAGCAATTGCAATATGTGAAACTAGTCCCAAAGTGATAGATCGCACTTGTCAAAAGCAATTTTTATGCTCATGTTTTTACGGCATGTCTGATCGGTCATTCACTACTGCAGGATGTTGCTGACGAGACACTACGTTCAGAGACCCTTCAATGAAACGGTGTGCGATGCAATAATCGCAAACAGTGGTGCAAAAAACCCGTCAAAAAGATGCAAAACGTTTGCGATGACGGATGCATCAAACACGGTTCATAATTTAGTTGCGTGTGGGATGAGGGGCATAAGGTTCAGTTCAATGAACTATTTGCGATGAGGCGGAACAAAAGAAACGGGTACCCAGATGAAGGCGTGTGCGATACATAGCATACGGTACACTCGGATGAACTGTTTGTGATTAGGCAACACAAAATAAACGGTCAGCCAGATCAAGGTGTGTGCGATATATGGCATATAATTCACTCGGATGAACTATTTACGTCGACCCAAGAGAACAGAAACGGTCCAACTTAACAAGATGTGTGTGATATGCGGCAAACAGGTCTGTAATCGGAAACGTGTGGGAAGACCGATAACAACACAGACGATTCCGGTTAACAACCCGTGTGTGTCGTGAGCAAACGATTACTGGTATACAATTGTCTATGATTGATGAAATCATCACCGACGGGTTCCATTGTTTAGTCCATGTGCGATGTGATTTGCTCTATCTATAGAGAATCAACATATATACTTAAAAGACAGCATTGCAAAACCAAATTAAGCATACAATTACACAAGTGACTACAAACATAACATTTCCACACACCAAAGTAAGCAATTACATGCATACTAAATTAGGAGAAACGAGGATCTAATCATCTACTTATTGTTGCAACGATGCTTGCCATTGCTCTGCTTCCGGGAGGATTCCTAGCCGTTTTGGGGAAGGAGTCACTTCCTCATGTCAACGATCCGCCTGTACATGTCGTAGCTTGTGTACGCCTCCTTGGCCGCGTACACGACATGAGCTTTGTCGTGTTTCTCCATCCAGGCCGAGTGTCAGGCACACTTGTCCTTGTTGTAGGAATCCTTCATGTCTCTGTAGTAGGGGTCAATGATGGCCTCGGTGAGGTGAACTAGTGAGTCCTTCTCATGCTCCTTGCTGCCTTTACATCGTTATTGACGTCCACCGTAGCGACCATGTAGTGGGGGTTGTTGACAAACCTGGCGAAACTCTCACAGGGCCTAGTCGCCAGGCAATAGTGGTAGACGAGGACGTGGTGGTGCATGCACATCTGGGCGACGGCGACCTTGGGATGAGACCCAGCACGAGCGTGGGTGTACTCGAGATCGAACCCGACCACCTTGTACTTCTCCTTGGGAAGCAATAGCTCCATGATGTAGATGGAGTGCTCCACCCAGACCGGGTCGTTGGTGTACACCACCGAGAGGTCCGTGAACCTTCTGTGGGTGTCCACCACGGCATGCATGGTGAACTGCTGCTCGTCGTCGGAATGCCATTGGAGCCGCGCAGGATACCCTCTAAGAATTTGTCATGGTGGGTGTGCTTCTTGCAATGGTGGGGCGCAATCGAAAGGTTGAAGCAGAGACACAAGGGTTAAATGGCCGCTGTAATAAATGGGGGCGGCCGGCCTGTAATCGTCACGTCCTGTCACGGTGTTCATAGCGGAGGATTCCAGTGCACGCTTGACAACACCGCACTGCATGCATTTTGTTTGACCACACGTGGGCTCGAAGAGGCACCAAATATATCATCGGTGAGCCTGTTCCCGCGCTACCGCGCAGTTTACCGCGCAAGCTTCCCGCCCGGCTAGTTTGGCCATGCATCGGCTAGAAGAGCGACAAATCGTGGGCGTTTATTGGCAAAAAGCTTTGTCAAAATGAAGTGTGTGGAATGACTTCAGTCATAAGTTTACCTGTGGGTGATGAGGTCAAAGTTACACAGAAGAGTGATGATGGACACTCGAGTGCGATAATTAATTCTGTGCTCTACAGGGCACACGGTTGAAGAAAACAACTGTGTGCAATAATGTCGTAGATCGCAGTTGAGTTAGTTATACAGATTGTGTGCAGTGAGACCGACAAGGTAAATAGATTCGAGAATGGTTAATAAAATCTAAGACCATTGCATATTAAGGTCAAAATAATGTTACTAATATACGAGTCTCACACGATGCCATTTCAACGATTGTACCACAAAAACTCGAAATATTACAAGGTTCAAATTCCAGAGTTATATGGCTCAAATTCAAAGATTACAAGGTTCAAACTGATATTAGAAATGAAATTCAGCTCATTAGCTATAAACGCTCGCGCTGAACCGCTGAACAAGGATATTAGAGAGGTTCAAACTAATATTACCACTTCTAAGTCTGGTCTCGAAACCTCATAATTTTTGCAAATGGGTCAGCCACTAAGAAGTCATGTATGGGGTTCAGACGATGACTTCCTATTACTCTGTCATCTGAAGTTCCAAAATGAAATTCAGCATTTTTGGAGCCTATTCCATTCAGCCGCAGGCGCCGGCACTAATCAACAAACCATTCATTTTTGCGAAATAAATGTAGGGCAAACCTCATTACCATCAGCACCCTTGCTCTGACAACAAAGAACCTGGCAAATATAATCTCCGGTAAATTTCCTCGGTAGGAGTTCAAAGTAATTTGTGATAGATGCAGATCTAGGCATTTGACGTGATTGTTATATTGTATCACATTATCCACCACTGGGCCTAATCTTATCTGCCAAAGAAGAAAACATGTTAGTGCCAACATGCAGTTTTGAACACTACTACATGCCTATTTGGTTTGCAGGATTTGTAAAATGCACTAACATGCCATCTTCGATCTGACATGATTAACATGGGCATTTGATTACATTCTAGAAAAATATAGCCTTCTTCACAAGAGGTTGGAGTGGATGAAAAGTTCCCTAAGAAAACCAGTACAGAAGAATCCAAAGGAGAAATGCTTATGGATTGTAACCATATGGATCAAGCAACCAATATGGGGGGGACATGTATGTACTGAAATCCTCCAAAAGAATCCTTCAAAAATCGTAGTACATTGTCATTGTAAACTTGGAAAAGGGTGTCACAAATTGAACTCCCTTATGGTTAACATTTAACAGGAAAGGAACATCACCTCGATATATAGCTTCTCCACACACGGAAAGCATCTCAGTAAACTGACAACTTGCTCCAGGTTGGGGCCGATAGATTCTAGTGCCAAGACCTTCACTGTGCGCAGTTTCGGGGTCAAGCTTGTCGGAATCATTTTCTAGATGACAGACGAACAAACATCTTCAAAGTTAGAAATAATGTTAATTTGTAGAAGCAGAGGTAGAAAGTGGCTGTTGTACCTGAATGGGTGTGGATCCAATAACAAGTTCAGAGTATTTGTCAGACAAGTAGCCCACCACTGTCAATTTCGGTGCAGAAACGACACTGATTCTTGTTGGACCTTCTTGATCAACTACAAGTAATCTCTCAAGTGTAGGTGTGTCCTCAATGACCGTACCGTGGTACACATCTTGTGATGTCTTCCTGCCGCACCAGCAACACACAAAAATAGTCCGGAGAGTCATGGAGGTGATGTGGAAGCTACTCCACCCATTGATCGCCTGAAGACGAAGGTACTCGGGTGCAGTGCAGCCATGTAGCAAGCGCTCCATGTCACTGTTTGGGAGGCAGATGGCGCCGAGCTCGAGGTGCCTCAGTAGTGATAGAATAAGAGCGGGTGTGTCATTAAGGGGGGGCAAATGGCAGTTCATGAACTTGGCGACGCGCAGCGTGGGCGCGAGGCGGAGCACAGACGTTGGCAGCAAGCACATATGCCCATCATCAAAAGTGAGCTCCTCGAGCTGATCTAGGGTGGGGGATCCGAACCAGTTGTCAAGCTTGGCTCGGTCCTTGCCGTTGGAACGGAACTTGCCCATTCTAAGGCCTCTGGTTGGGCTAAGGTGACTGCCGAGGATCTTGGAGAACGCATCCAAGCTTTTGCAATAGCCATGGCAGAGCTCGTGGGTGTCGATGAGGTCGAGAGGGGTGGAGTTCCATAGGGAGCACCACCACAGGGAAAGGACGGTTGTCCGTGCCCCATATTTGATTGGGAGGAGGGAGATGATGACTATCAACATATCATCGGGGAGGTTGCTGATGAAGTCTAGGCTTGCTGGAGTCGCTTGCGGTTCTTGCTTGCCCCGCCTTCGCTTTTTGGCAGCCCCGCCCTCCACCTCTGGAGTCTCCTTCCCAGCGGCGCTTTCTGATAGAAGTGGGAGTACAGGGAATATTTAGTTAAAATAGGGCAATAGAAAAGTGTATTGGTAACTAGAAGTTATTAGGTAGGAATATAGTAAGAAAATGGAATAACAATTGGTTGCTTAAATACTACACAATTCATTTGATATTGCTGGGTAAGTCAACATGCAGATACTTGAAAAGAAAACTTACTTCGAACAAAGTCTGGACGGATGATATCGTCGGGGAAGTTAGCATATATCTCATGACCAAGCCCTTTTATGTGCAATGCAATTATAGTGCCAATTTTTAGTACATAAAACTTAGAAATTTCTTTCCAAAGGCCAGTGCCAAAATAGGAGTCACCACGTTCATCAAGTCTTATAGTAGCAACGATTGTAAATCCATGGTTTGTGTTTAGTATGACATCCCTACAGTCTTGATTTATGTAAAGGGAAAGATTGTGCACTATAGATTCTGTTGCATAGCAAGGGAGGCGCTGCAGAAAATGGTAGGATTGTTAAAGAAAATATGGTAACATGCAAATATGGCCCAAATTGAAAGAATAGTACAACAGCTGAAATCGAAGGATAAAAATCTATAATTAAACAGATAGGGTAAACATGATGTCATGGAAATATGAGAGTAATCGAAAGAACAATACATCATTAATTTCTTTATATAGAAAGAAGAGGGAAAAATCCCCTTTGACGTATCACTACTGCAGGATGCTGCTAACGCGACACTACGATCAGAGACCCTTTCACGAAACTGTGTGCGATGCATTACTCACAAACGGGGATGTAAAAAACTGTCAAAAAATGTGCAAAACGTTTGCGATGGAGGATGCATCAAACACGGTTCATATTTTAGTTTCCTATGCAATGCAGGGCACACGGTTAACCCGTTCGAACTGTTTGCGATGAGGCAGAACAACAGAAATGGGCAGCCATATCAATGTGTGTGCGATATACGGCATACAGTTCGCTCCGATGAACCGTTTGCTATTAGGGAGTGCAACATAAAAGGTTAGCCAGATCAAGGTGTGTGTGATATATGGCGTACCGTTCACTCGGACGAACTGTTTTCTATTAGCGAACACAACAGAAACGGTTCAACTTAACAAGATGTGTGTGATACGTGGCAAACAGCCGACTCGGATGAACTGTGCGATGAGAATTTACAACACAGATGGTTAATACAATTAGTTCGTGTGAGATTCTGTGTTTACAAAAAACTTTGAAAATGCAAACTAGCTAGTTGCTTGCGGTGGCTAGGAGTATCGCACACGATGCGTCTGCGAGTACTCGTGTGCGATGATTAGTAAGTTAGACATGCATTTCCTTATGTTAACACTTGTGTGATAAATAACACGTGGCACCGGATACGGTATTCGGGTTGTGTGTGTGCTCCACTTAATCTTCCTGCGCTCCACATGGGTGAATTGTAAAATCCACGCCTATTCCCTCACTGGTTTCCCGCCACCAGCTAACGGCTTGCTGCATATAACCCAGGCGGCAACGCACCGCCGTGACACTCTGCAAATATCTAGTCCTCACCCATGTACCATTAGTTATTCCAAGCATGCCAGGCAACGACCAAAGCTTCGACGTCGACGCCTACCTATGTTACATCTTCGGCGAGGAGAATGAGCTGGAGCAGGTCGGGGAGCAAGAGCTTCATCGGCCGGTGCAGGCATCATGGCCCATCGGCAGCGATATCGGCGTCACAGTCCTTGGGAGCACAATCGACATATTGCAGAGGAGGTGTGATGAGCAGTTTGACATCCACCATGCAAAAGATCCAGAGCTGCTCGGCGGCATGATCGACGACCCACCCGAAGAACCGTCGTCACCTGTGCTCCTCTAGAGCCTGATGCCCAGCAAGGAATGGGCAGAGGACCTCTGCGATTCAGTCAAGACAAAGGCAGCCTGTAGCTTCATCATTGCCCGCGGCGGCCGTGTCAACCTCGATCCCGATGATGTGGTGGCCAGGCTCGAGCGCATTCTTGGGGGAGTTGACGTCCCCGACAAAGTAGAACATCGCCAACGTGATATCTTGAGGATGCAAGTGATCGACGGAATTTGCTACCAGGCCGGAGACATGGAAATGGAGCGGTTCCGCGGAGTTGTCATGCGCGCGATTGCATGCTGTCAAGCTCTTCTGGAAGGGCCCAGCAGCCCCAAGAGCCTCCCAGCGCCAGCAGCTCCGTAGGCGGAGGCGGGTCGGGACACTCGGAGTGAACGGCCTCAAGGGTGCTATGCTGATCATGGAGTCCGAGAAGACCATCATCGGACGGCCGCCAGCTCAGCCTTTTAGCTTATATTTTATTATAATTGTATGCATATGTAGGTCGTGAGTGTTCTGGGCCTTGCCACATTTAGCATTTTAAATTATCCTGAATATGTAAGACAATTATTAAGAATTATTAACCGTTGCCATTGTAACTTTGACTCAACGGTGAGCAGAGCGCGCGCAGGGACGCCAGAGCGGAGCGCACCGCGGCCGCCTCAACGGCGAGCAACCACGTGGTCAACCTTCTACCATCAATAAATTTTGACCTTGTTTCTCGTCACATTGCTGATTACAACGTAATAAGTAACTGCAAATCTATTCACACCTATCAAACTAATATGTGTTCACACTTAGCACCGGGCTATAAAAACTACCCACTCGAAAATTACTTCACAATTCCTCTCCTCATCACCCAAAGAACTGGTTTTTTCTGTCAAGTTGTTCCGCCATGACCGGTAGGAGGTGTTTAGGGTGGACACATAACCAGGCAGCAAAGACCAAGGCCGCGGAAGCACTAGAGAGGTCCCGCCGCGAAGCCGCAGCCGCAGCAGAGATGTCCCGGCGCGCCGCGGAGCCCTCGAACGAGCTCTCACGGGCACGCGAGGGCTCTCACAAGCGCATTCGCGGCGTCGGCCATCGCGACGAGCCGGCGTTCCTGAAGTCCTTCGCGGGCGATGACGACATTCTCGCTGGCGTCACTACGTAGCAGGAGCTGGTCGACGGCTTGATGAAGCTGCTCAAGATCAGCGATGCCTCGGTTGACAAGGCGACCGGCCTCGTCGAGCAACTCATGGGTGACAATGCGAAGCTCCTCAAGTTGGTCGCCGAGAAGGAGGAGAAGGCCGCCGGCTCGAAGCTGCTACATGAGCAAAGCAGTGCCTCAGAGATGACGCTGAAAGCGGTCGTCGAGGAACTGATGGGTGGCTTGAGGAAGCTCCGGATCAAGCGCGAGCAGGAGGTGGAGGAATCCGTGGCTGCTTTCAAGCAAAGTCGTGAGGAATTGAAGGAGCTGGAGGATTTCGCCGCCCGGCGATGCATCGATGAGTAGAGACAGTAGCGACCCAGCTCGTTGTCTGCAATTCCTTCTTCTCTTGCCCCCGTGTCTTCCGGGCTTTGCCGCATGTGGCATTTTAAATTATCCGAAATATGTAAGACAATTATTATCTGCGCCATTGTAAATTTGTCGTCGTATTATCCGTTGCCATTTTATTTGTGGTCGTATTATCCATTGCCCTATGTGGCAATTTAAATTAGGGCGGAATACGAGTTGAAAACACGAACAAAGCAAATGCTGCCATGGGATCACAAGCAAACACCCTCCGTCCAGGTGCTTTAATTAACCCATTAATGGATAAGTTGTGAGCGAGGCAGGCGGCAGCTGGTGCATGGAGGTCAAAGAGCTCGCTTCCCGGTGAGCATGGGTGGCCTTGCTGCTCGCACGTGTCCCGTCGAGCCTGCGAGGTGGACAGGATGCACGCGTCCCGTCGAGCCTGCGCGGCGGACTGCTCGCATGCGTCCCGTCGAGCCTGCACGGCGGACTTCTCGCGCTCGTCCCGTCTAATCAAACAGCTGCACGCATGCCACCGAGTATGGTTAAATTTCGACACGGTAAATATAATACAACCGTTTGTGATATTAATGTGTCAGCTTTTGTTTCAAAAAGGACTTCGTTGGCTACTAATGTGTGCGCCTCTTCTCAAACTGGACGACTTTTTTTACGACGGCATATATGTGCCATGTCATGAAACCATGCCAAGTTTCATGTTTTTTGTTGTGACTTTTTGATTTACTGGGATTTCAAAACCGAGATTCTCATTGTTTCAGGACGACGACAAGTTTGTAATTCATTCTCATTCCTTAAACGAGACCTAAACATACACCCAATGACACATGTGTATGTTTTCCCACCCATTTGGGAGCATGTGGTTGTAGTTCAAATTTGAATTATGGACTACATTAAATGCATAGAAAACTTAGTAATTAGTAATATATATACAATGGCCAAATGAGCCGTGAACAGTTTCAAATTTCAGCCCGACACTCCTGTTATTCTATGTTGCCTGTAGAAAACAAAGTTCAAGGCGAGAAGAGGCAGCGATTATTGCTCCGCCCACGAGAGGGGCATGTTTCCCTACTAGAACCACGAGGGTTGCGACAGGCTCCGGTTTGTAAAAGGCTTGGACAATTATATGTACCATGTAGTGACACCATGCCAAGTTTCATGATTTCCTGGTGAGTTTTGGATTTACAGACATTTAAAAACCGAGATTCGCAATGTTTGTGGCCAAGCCAGGATGGCGAGACGGTTGAATTCGTTCCCATTCGTTCCATGGGACCTAAACATGCACCCCAAGGAAACATGTACGTTTTTTCTAGCCATTTTGGTGCACTGGAGCATGTATTTGTAGTTCGGATTTGAATGATGGACATTAAATGCCTACAAAACTCAATTAATGAATAAAAAGGTCAAACGAACCCTGAATAATTTCAAAGTTCAGCGCGAATCTTCAGTTGTTCCGTGTCGCGTGTAGAAGAAAATACGAGGCTAGAAGAGGGAGTGATTATCGTTTGGCCCACAAGGGGACACGTTTCCCTATCGAAACCACGAGGGTTCTTGCGACAGGCTCCGGTTTGTAAGAGGTTCGTAATAAAGCTTGGCCCAAATTGGCAATGTTTTTACCATGACATATATGTGCCATGACGTGACACCATGCCACCTTTGATGACTTTCTGGTGAGTTTAGGATTTATGGGGACTTCAAAACCGAGATTCAAAATGTTTGAGGACGAGCCAGGACACCGGTACGGTTGTCATTCGTTCCCATTCCTAGCATGAGACCTAAACATGCACCCAAGGACACATATACAATTTTTCTAGCCATTTTGGTGAACTGGAGCATGTATTTGTAGTTCAGATTTGAATTATGGACATTAAATACCTAGGAAACTCAATTAGTGTATAAAAAGGCCAAACGAACCCTGAATAAGTTTAAATTTCAGCACGGATATCATGTCGTTCCATGTTGCCCGTGGAAGAAAATACAAGGCGAAAAGAGGCAGTGATTATGTTTCATCCACAAGGGGAACACGTTTCCCTATCAGAACCACGAGGCTTCTTTGAGAGAAGCTCCAGCTTTTGTAAGAGGTCTGTAATAAAGCTTGGCCCAAATTGGACAATGTTTTTACCACGACATATATGTGCCATGATATGACACCATGCCACCTTTGATGACTTTCTGGTGAGATTAGGATTTATGGGGACTTAAAAACCGAGATTTGAAATGTTTGAGGACGAGCCATGACACCGGTACGATTGTAATTCATTCCCATTCCTGGCATGGGACCTAAACATGCACCAAGGACACATGTATAATTTTTCTAGCCATTTTTGTGAACTGGAGCATGTATTTGTAGTTCAGATTTGAATTATGGACATTAAATGCCTAGGAAACTCAATTAGTGTATAAAAAGGCCAAACGAACCTTGAATAAGTTTAAATTTTAGCACGGATATCTTGTCGTTCCATGTTGCCCGTAGAAGAAAATACAAGGCGAAAAGAGGCACTGATTACGTTTCGCCCACAAGGGGGACACGTTTCCCTATCGGAACCACGAGGCTTCTTTGAGAGAAGCTCCGGTTTGTAGAGGCTTGTATTAAAACTTACGCCACAATGGACGAAAAAATTCCTCGACATATAAGTGCGACGTCGTGACACCATGGCAGGTTTCACGATATTCAGCTTAGTTTTGGATTTACGGGGATTTAAAAACCGAGATTCTTCTCACGAAATGTTTTCAAATAGCACACGGTTCACTCGCAAAAGCTGGTATTCAATGAAAACTTCATGGAAACCATATTTTTACAGTTTCATAAAAATCTGAAGAAAAAAATGTGGGGTGTTAAGAAGGTGATGTTTTATTGCGACACAAAGTTTCAAGTTGAAAACATTACGAGATGTGAGCTATGAAAAAAGACAAATTCCGCCCTGAATAGTGACATTACTATTCGGCACTATTCAACGCTGATTTTGTCTTTTTCATAGCTCACATCTCGTAATGTGTTTCAACTTGAAATTTTGTGTGGCAATAAAACATCATCCTCTTAACATCCCGCATTTTTTGAATTTTTTTTAAACTTCAAAACATCTTTTTCTTGTGGTTTTCACCGGTTTCCACCGAACGTTGGTTTCCGTATGATATCCCCCCCCCCCC
>NC_057796.1:36508017-36514671 GCF_018294505.1 Triticum aestivum | reverse complement strand
GATCGTACGTGTGCACCATTGGATGCTCCCAGATCGAATGGCAACCCTGAGCCCTTTCGACAGCACATGCAGTACATGGGTAAGCACTGTGCGCATGCGTCGTGTAGCTCATGCTTCCTTCTCTACTAGGTTTTCATTCAAAAAAGGCTACCATTTCTCTCCACTCCTCTCATCGATTTCCCGCCTCTTCTCCCAGATATGCATGCACTACTAGGGAAAACCCTAGCAGTAGCGCGGGTATTTTGCCTATCAGTAGCGCGGGACGACGCACTACTGATAAAGCGCTACAGCTAATGTGTAGTAGTAGCGCGTGTCATCCCACGCTACTGCTATACATGGCTAGCAGTAGCGTGCTTTAGTGAAGAGCGCTACTGCTAATATCTGCAGCGCTTTTTAGCAGGAAGCGCTACTGGTAAGGCAGCGCTACTGCTAACTTTGTTCCCCTCGCTACTGCTAGTTTTATTAGTTTTTTTCCTGCATATTTGTTTTGTATTTGAATAGGCTTTATAAAATAATCTTTACCATATCATACACATACAAATGTAATCATAGCATATACCTACAAATAGTCTCATCAAATCATGTCATCATCATAATCATCATCCAACACAAAGTGGTCTCTCGTCATCATCTCGAAAATAGCGATACAAGTCTCGATTACTTGCAACTACATTGTTATCCATCTAAACAATGATATACACGAGAAGAGCTATCACTTTGAGTGAGAGCGGAACTATGCAGTACATGAGTTCGTATCCCTCTCTTGCATTAGCGTGAACCTAGACTAACTACTGCCTGTCGCTCGGAAACCGGAAATCGGTACACCTCGGCCTGACACTCCGGCCACTCGTCATATATATACTCCTGGCGTAGCACTTCTTCGCCATCGATGATCTATGCACCTGCATCGTCACATGAGTCGATGATATGCAACATATATAGTTGAGCAACACAAAGAGACAGACTTGGCAAAAATAGAAGCAACATATCATAAGCATAAATAACAAAGTTGATCGTACCCAAAATGCCCTAACTAGAGTGATCGTCGCTAGTCGAGGAGGACGGTTTAATTACATCAAAAATAAAGTTTCGTCGTGCATAACTCAAAGTTTCGAGTATGGACTAAACAAACACATTGTCATATATCGACAATCAGTCCAACATGTCGTGCCATCCATCCAAGTCAGGGAGATAGTCCCCGAGCCTAGTGAAAGGCTTCAGGTCGAGACACTGAGCGGCTACCCGTGTTCGGACGTCTTCCCGCGACATTTGTCCTTCTTCGTAGAATATCCCTATTTTTTCGGCGACCTCCTTCATGATGATTTGGGCAAGTTCACGCTGGATGTGATAGAACTCAGCTCGAAGTCGATGATCCTCGATATCTCCTACGTTCTTTGCCCATTGCAGAATATGGGCATCGTCGGATGTAGGTGACATGCGAAGGTTCTGGTGATCCCGTCTGTACTCCAGCATGTGGTGTAGGACATAGAATCCATCATTAAGAGAATCACTCGGTTGCTAGATGCAGCAGAAGTCGGTCTTATGGCCGAAGGCGGGCCTGTCGTCCCTTATCTTCTTGTTCTTGACCTCTCCACCCCGTGCGTCGTAGTAAAACATACACTGTCGAGAATATCCTTGATGTGGGTGTAATCCTTTTTGTTAATGTTCTTCGACGAGTCCAAGTAAAGAGCGTGGGGGTATCGGGGGTAGAGGATGATGAGGACGGCGCGCCCGCCGCTGCACAAAATAAGTAAACCTCAAATTAATTAGCCTCCACTATGCAAATGAATGATTGAAATCGAAGGAAGGATATCCATGCGGATGACTTACAGGGGATGATAAGGCACGAGAATCGCCTCCTTGTCCTTATTGGCGAGCATGAAATTGACGATGTATTCCCTCACGTATTCACGGTGCTTTGCGTAGACTCCCAAGAAGCCCTCGTGCAAGAATATCTGGTGCATCTTCTTTAAGAGGGAGGGCCTCATATTATCTATCTTCTATAGTTTCTCATCGTTGATGGTGGTGGTTGTCCGTATGATGCAGCCTATTTGATTGCCGTAGCACGCGCGCACTTCCTCGGGCGTGTTTGGCTCAAAATTGTCGTCGTCCACCTCCGTGACCACCAGTCTAGTAGTCCTGAGTTCGTTAGGAAGTCATTGCCTCTTTGCTTTCGGTTCTACACCAGCTCCGCTCCCCGAGGCAGCACCGGTCTCGATGCCGGTCTCAGTCTCCGCGCCTGTCTCAGTCTCAGCACCGGTCTGTGTGTCGGTCTCAGTCCCCGATGCGACCGGTGGGCCCAGCAACAACATCGGTTGATCGTCGGCAAGGCTCAAAAGTTTGTCTGCCACCAGGTAGACATTGTCGCAATGACCAGAACCCTGTCCTTCATCGTTGCTAGCCATGTTTCCTACGATTAAATCTAGTCAATTAATTCTAGACCTAATAAAATGAATAATGACATAAAAAGGCCTATGTTTTGCAGGGACATTGACTAATTCCTGGTGCGACAAATCCCGGGTACTCGATATGTCCTAGTTTGTAGCACAAGTCATGCCGAAATTCACGGAAAATTTCGGCATGACCTTTGCTAAAAAGTGGACAAATCGAGAACCTGAAATTTGTCGGAACAGAAATGAATCAACATTCCGGCAAAACATAGGCCACTCAGCTTCATTCCCTGGAAACAACAAAAGGCCACTTGGGCACAATCGAACCACTTCAATGAAAAGATATAACATGACCACTTCAATGAAAAGATATAATAAACAATAAAAGTCTAGGAAGGGATCATCTTTAAAATAAAACTTGCCTAAATTCTTTTCCTAGAAAAATAGTGGTCGAAAATAAATTTTTCCTCTAACCTGGCGAACCTAGTTAACCTAGCTTGTTAACCTAACGAACCAAATTAACCTAGCTAGTTAGTTAACCTAGCTTGTTAACCTTGTTTACCTATATAATTAACCTAATTAAACTAGTTAACCTAGCTAGTTCTCTGTCAAAGCCCTAAATAAATGTTTTCTTAACCTAGATAATTAACCTAATTAAACTAGTTAACCTAACTAGTTCTCTGTGAAAGCCCTAACTACATTTTTGCACTAACCTAGAAAATTAACCTAATTAAACTAGTTAACCTAGCTAGTTAGTATGTCCAATGTTTGTGCTATGCATCAGAGAGAGAGAGACGAGGGGTGCTTACAGACGATGGCTCCGGTGGTGGCGAGGGAGGCAGTGGTGGCGAGGGAGGCAGTTGTGGCGAGGAAGGCAGGGGCGTCGAGGGTGGCTCCGGTGGCGCCGAGGGCGGCTTCGATGGCATTGATGAGGCCGCACGGCTCCGGTGGCGTTGGGGGCGGCTCTGGTGGCGTCGACGGCGCGCGGCACTGGTGCCTCCGGGGGCGTCGACGTCGGCAGGAGACGGCGGCGAAGTGGGGCGACGGAGAATTGGGGACATGACGGCGAAGTGGGGGCGAGGGATTTGGGGGAGAAGTGGTGGCCGGGTGGAGGGAAAAACGCTGGTTAAGTGAAACATAGCGGTAATGCGTTAAGGGAAACGCGCTATAGCTAATTAGTTATAGCGCGTTTCACAAAACGCGCTACTGCTAAGCCTGTCTCTTTTTTCCCTTTCTCATCTATTTTTCTTTACATTTTTATTTTTTCCTTTCTCCTTTTTCTATTTCTTTCATTTTCATTTACTTTTCTGTTTGTTGTTTGATTTATTTTCTTTTCGTTAGCAGTAGCGCCTTTCTACGTAAACGCGCTGCTACAATAGACATAGCGGTAGCGCAGTTTAAACAAGAACGCTACTACTATGTTTAGCTTATCGGCTTAGTCGTGAGAATTTTAGTTGTAGCACGTTTATAGTTAGGCGCGCTACTGCTACATTTGTATCTGTAGCGCCCTTATCCTGCACGTGTTACTGTTATTTAGCACTAGCGCCCTTTTTTAACAAGCGCTACTGCTAAAGTTCTGTGTATAAGGTTTTCCCTAGTAGTCATGATGAAGATGTTCATTTAATTCTTATAGTTCATCTCATCCAAAATCAATTAGTTTTACAAAAAACTATTTTAAGATTCATGGGATTGTGCATTGTAAAGGTAAAAACAAAAAAGTGACAATTCATTTAGAAAAAAAGGTTTAGGCAATTAAGATATGGAAGATTCTAGAGAACAAAGGAGAAGTGCTTGTGTTTTGAGGTTTGTGCATTATGCTTAAGTTCAACCAAGGAGTCTTCTAGATTGTACATGTGGCAGAATCTGGTGGAATGTAGATGATATCCAACGGACAGTAGTGCTCGTATTTGCCATCTCTGTACCGTCGGATTGGCTTCATCCAACGAGCAACTTTCAAAGTTATTCGCACACTATATAGGTGTATAGATATAGATGTATAGATGTATATAGATGTGTCCCATGCTAGACAAAATAAAGTTTGAGCGCATGCGTGGGACGACCCCCCCGCCACCGCCTCGAAGTTGGGAAACTGACATCATAGGTATTGAACCAGGCTTGGAGTCGGGTACGGTGTTCGGTTTGTAATGTAGTTCGCATGCCCATCGAAGTTGTGCATTTGGGATTTAAACACATCATACACCATCGTACCCATATAGATTTTCGGGCCGCATGCAGTGTATACGGGGTCTTCTGATCGACCACGTCTCCCTTGTGCGGTTTTTTGTGACGACACGGATATCTGTGGGCTCCCCAAGTGTATATATATCATCCCTTTGACCGATGATGAGGGGTATGAGTTGGCCATGAATGGATTCCTCCTAGTTCGTGTTAGGGTCGGTCACCGTCAAATGTCGGTCAACCAAAGCTCGAGGTCATGCGTTGTTAGGATTCCCTCCCAGATGCTCGGATTGCTAGGTTTGACCTACATCAAACCCTGCGTACGTATCTCGTCCTTAACTACCTTGACTTCATGGTTGTTGTTTGTATCGAGAGGTAGGCACCACATCTAAATTGTACATTATTCTATATTGAAAACACACATCACCCCTTCCCAACGTACATCATATTGGGCCGCATGCAAGAGGTGCTGGTTTTGTAGTCCCTCTCATGCGATTTTTATGATGGTTCAATCTATTGGCCCAAGCGGTTTATCGACAACAACAACTGTCATTTGACCAAACAAAAGATTCATTGTCCGTCTTATGGTAGGTCATGGCGACATGCATGTATGACCAAAGTATCGATCATTACGTGCGTCCGCCCCGCTGACACGAAGTGGGAGGTGGTGGGCCAAGCATCCTAGCTAGGTACGACATTATGTCATTATATATATCCTAGCTAGGTGGTTGTTAGGGTGCTTTCGGGTTTGCGAGGCCGGTGCCACCCAAGTTATGCATTGTGTATTTAAAGTTTTAAACATCCCCAATATTCCTACATATATTTGGCCACTTCCAAGTGGTTCTTGACTTCTGGCCCCTCTCATCGATCTTCAACGACGCGCCCAACCGTGGGCCCGCGAGGTCAAAGTTGTGCATTGGAATTTTGAACATCACAGACCACCCTTTTCACTCATATATATTTGGGCCACATGCTGGTGTGGCTGTCTTTCGACCCTCTCTAACGTTATTTTTTGCTGCAAAGACTCTGGTGACCCTCAACGGACACGGGGTATAATATCTTAACCGTGTGCGATACAAGTGCGATGTGAATCACCACGACCGCGCAAGCGCGAGCAAATTATGGTGGAGGTACTGGCTCAACCATGTGCGATGCAAGTGCGTTAAAATCACCAAGACTGCGCAAGCGCGAGCAAATTAAGGTGGAGGTACTGGCTCAACACTGTGCGATGCAAGTGCACTGAAATCACCACGACCGCGCAAGCGCGAGCAAATTAAGGTGGAGGTACTGGCTCAACCGTGTGCGATGCAAGTGCACTGAAATCACCACGACCGCGCAAGCGCGAGGAAAGGGTGGAGGTACTAGCTCAACCGTGTGCGATGCAAGTGCGATGAAATCACCACGACCGCGCAAGCGCGAGCAAATTAAGGTGGAGGTACTGGCTCAACCGTGTGCGATGCAAGTGCGCTAAAATCACCATGACCGCGCAAGCGCGAGCAAATTAAGGTGGAGGTACTGGCTCAACCATGTGCGATGCAAGTGCGCTGAAATCACCACGACCGCGCAAGCGCGAGCAAAGGGTGGAGGTACTGGCTTAACCGTGTGCGATGCAAGTGCGTTGTAAAATCACCACCTGTGCAAGCTAAAGGCGGGTAAGTTTATTTGGAAATTAGGATGAACCATGTGCGATAGACCAGCTAGCTAGAAATATAAAAAACAAACTACCCGCCTTGAGCGTTCCAAAAATCGGCGGATCCGCGCCACTTTTCCTTATTATCATACACGCATATTGTTATTGGACCATGCGCGATCTTGGGCACTCCCGCCCCGCATTAATTCCTTTACCGAAATTTTAATAGCCGTCGTACTTCAACCGTCGCCCACACTCCTCCAGCACCGACCTTATAGTAAAATTGTAGTAGCCGAGCATTTGAACCGTCGCCCTCCCTCGTCCACCACCATCTCCACCCTTCATTACTAAAATTATCAGTAGCCGCGGCGTATCCTCAAACACCACCCCCCCCCACACACACACACAGTCCCCCACCCGCCCCCCTCCCGCCCCCCCCCCTCGATCCCTAGCTCG
>NC_057796.1:36474451-36507854 GCF_018294505.1 Triticum aestivum | reverse complement strand
CCGCGGCCAACCATGTCGGTCTGCTCGTTCCTCCTAGCTTAGATTAGGTTACCCAGCGATTCCCATACCGTCGCCCCACTCCCCTGAGTTTTTAGATGAGGCCTGCGGTATCCCTCCCTGCCAGATGCACATCCCCAGCTCCAGAATGTCGCAGCCTAAGCTCGACCACGTATCCCAGGGAGCACAGCGAGCGTTCGGCCAAGAAGAGGTTTATCATGGCCTCTCCGACGGACGTTGGCGAGGTGGCCGCCGTTCGCCCCGACCTGTCGATCCCGAAGCAACACGTCGCCACGGAAGCCGGCAAAGGCGTTGACTACGTTGTCATGCCGAAGGCTTCATGTCAGTCGACTAGTGTATTACTGTATCTCGGGAAAGCTGGCTACGACATCAAGCTCGTCCACACCGACGGCTTCACGCGGGCCATGTCACCGGTTAAGTGGTCCATCCCCAACCCCTTTGGTTCAACCACCATCGATCTCTTCGATGGCCATGCCGCTGATCTCCTCCGCCGAGCGGTCAAGGATTTGCTAGCTTTATACGCCATTGAGCCCATTTTGTCACTACTGAAGGACACGTTCTATGGCGGCGGCTTGGGATCCTCAATTGCCTAGTCAGATCTCATCGACCACGACCACGAGGAGGGCACCCACGAAGGTTCTTCCAAGGTGAAAAAGCCCATCTGTGACATCAAAGAGGGCACCACGGGTCTGTGCTCTTCCAACTGGAAGGATCCCGTCCATGAAATGTGAGGCAACATTCTATCAGCAAATCTTACCTTTTCTAGCTTGCCAACCCGTACCCTTTGTTGTAGTAGCATTTGTCGTGCGGTGCTTTAACTGTGACGTGTTTAATTATTTTAGTTATGCAAAAATGTATTTTTCAATAGGTCTATGTGATGTTTAAGTATGAATTGTCCACTTTAGTTTCATGAATGGCTATATTTGGTTGTTTATAGTGAGTAGATGCCTTGTTTTTCTGTATTTGGTTGTTAGGTTGGTTGGAGTGAGCATTTTTCAGTTATCGAGCAGATGCCTTGTTTATCTGTATTTGGTTCTTTGTTTGGTTGCAATGAGTATTTGTCCAGTTATCAAGCAGATGCCTTGTTTATCTGTATTTTGTTGTTAGGTTGCTTTTTTTAGCATTTGTCCAGTTATCAAGCAGATGCCTTGTTTATCTATATTTGGTTGTTAGGTTGCTATTTTTTAGCATTTGTCCAGTTATCAAACAGATGCCTTGTTTATCTTTATCTGCTTGTTAGGTTGGTTGCAGTGAGCATTTGTCCAGTTTTCAAGCATATGCCATGTTTATCTCTATTTGCTTGTTAGGTTGGTTGCAGTGAGACTCTGTCTAGTTTTCAATGGCCATATTTAGTTGTTATACTGGTCATTTATGCCTTGTTTATTTTAGTCATTCACAATGTGTTGTTCATTATGTGCAAGTCGGAACTGTGCCGCTCGACTACATCAATACCAGTTTGAACGGCTATATTTGGTTCCAGTTATTCCTGGTGTAGTTAACACATGCCCTTTATTTCAGTTTTACACATTTATCCAGTGTGATGTTTAAGCATTACCTACGTTCTATTCATTTTCAACAATACCAGTTTGAATTGCAATATTTGATGGCTGTTAAGCCTGCTGTCGGTAACATTGCCTTCCATTTTATATCTGCTTTAATAGCATGCTGAAACCAACACATTCAAGCTATCATTTGGCGATGATGTTGTTTACCTTTGCTATATTTGTTTGATGTTAAGATTGTTGTACTTATCATGCCTTTCCACTACTTATGCAGGACAACAGCGGGAGTGGCCACCATTTTCCGCCGAGGTTAGCTTCATCCCTCCCCCCGTCGTTCCATAATATAGTGCATATAGATCCAGGCATGGACACTTGTTAGCTTCTAATATTGACTTGTTGCTTGTAGGTACATATGCCCTTGGCAAGGATCCACGCATCGACCCTTTTTGCGTATGGGGCAATGAGATATTGATGAACAAGCATCAAGTGAGGAAACTAATAAGGATTATTAGCAAAAAGATACGAATGGTGGCAAGCAAATTATTTGTTTATGCTCTATCCAACACAACAGTGAGCTGTAGGATGGTAACTACAAACTCTGCAGCCTTCTATTTTTACTGCACATAATGAGTTGTTGGACAACAATGTCTGAATCTTTTTGTTCCCAGTGGTTCCTGAAGCAATTCACTCGAGATTACCTCGCAAAGTACATGATTGGTGGACACACAATGAAGGTTAAAGCATTTCATCCAGACTACAATGAGCATCGAGAAGTCCTAATGAACACAGTGAAGGATGGACGGACAACCATCACAAGGGGTTGGCCTAGAGTCGTGCGCGCATTACGCATGGAGGAGGGCACAATATGGGCATTCTGCTTCACCTTCTCCAGCAACCAGAATGTCTTTCGCCTCTCTCTTTATAGTCTTTATTACAACTGTGGTTCACCATTCTTTACTTGGTGCTTCTGTAGTTCCTCAGTATATGTACCCGTGCATCGAATTATGGATTCGTGGTTGAACCTATATTTGTAATAAACATGGTTGGATATAAAATAAGAGATTTCCTACTTTCAAATTCAAAACATGTGATTTTTAAATTAGGGATTAATTAGGGATTACACTGCACACGGTTTGCGAAAGTGAAACGTCTGTGATATACGTGGAGATCAGAAACGTTTCTAGGATCCACTACGTGTGCGATCAATCTCCACTGCACACACGACTTTCTCTTGAAAAGTGTTTGCGTTAGGCCACCTTGCGCAAACGTTTACCACATAAAAAGTGTGTGTGATGGACAGCCTTTGCCACACAGTTTCTTCTACGCACCGTATGTGATGCATTCAATAACGCAAACGATAAAATTATTAATATCATGTGCAATGGCAACGCTATCACAAACGATTTAACGGGAAAAATTGTGTGTGATGTACCTGTGAACGGAAACGTCTTCCTTGGAGCGACTATGTGGGATGTACATACCAGAAAAACATTTAGCGGGGACTGACTGTGTGGGATGTACTTGCGATTGGAAACAATTTCGTCGTATAATTGTATTTTTTTAGCTCTACTTTACGTATTTCTGTATTTGAGCGCTCGCCGGTCGCACACGACCTCATATTGCCGAGCATGTGTGCCAGGAGCGCATATCCCTGACGGTTTCTGGGTCGTGTGGGAAGGAACCACTATCGCCCACACTCACTTGGCGACGGTTCCAAATGTCATCGCGGAAAGGGGTTAAAACCGTTTGTTTAGCACAGACGCGTACCAGTGTATATGGTGCATGTGGCACCTTTTATCCAAATGTAGCAATATTTAGAATATGTTCAGGAAAGTAGGCCATGCCAACGATTTAGGGTGAGATTGAACATACCGTGCGCATCCTCAAGTCATCTGGTACGGTGAGATGGAATGTCCGGCGGAGGCCGCAAAGTCCTGATGTGTCCGCGCACTGTACACTCTATGAATGAAAGAAAACCCTCAAATCAACTCAAATAAAAATGAATTCACGGCGATTTCGGCCGGGTAATTAAAGGAGGTGGATGAACTAGGATAAGAGATGAGATAATATCTCATTAAATTAGTTACCTTGTTGCCATGAGAAAGAACCCTCAGTACGGCAGATTCCCAAACCGAACGGAGCTGGGTCGACCGCGAGCAGCGTCGAGAAAGTCGATAGCGATAGGCGGCGGCAAGCGGAAGTGGCGAAATGCGGTGGGGTTTGACGGCAGCCCAGCGGTAGGCGTCGAGCTAAGTGGTTACCACCAAGATAGGCGGTGCCATGCATAGATGGAGAGGAGCTTGTGTAGGTGCGAATGAGGACCGTAGGGGGTGGCGAGCGGGGTGAGGGTTTTTGTGACATGGGGATGGTGAGGGTTTCCTTTTTCTTTTTTGAATTGGGTGGTGAGGGTTTTCTGTCCCACAAAGAATATCAGAGGCAACGGTTTGCTAGAGCCAACCATGTGTGATTGATGCAACAGGAAATATGAAAGTCATTGCACATGGTTCCAATTTTGGGAACCGTATGTGATTGACGTACTACCTCCGTCCTGGTTTATTGGTCCACTTTGTAATTTGCACCAAATTTTTGACCAAATATTTAACTAAGAAATTTTTATGCATATCACAAAAAATTATATCATTGAACACTATGTTCAAATATGCATCCAATGATATAATTTTTGCTTACCTGATCTAACATTTGTCAGTTAAATCTTTGGTCAAAATTTAACACAAATTACAAAGGGGGCCAATAAACCAGGACAGAGGTAGATTCCATCAACCGAACTGATTGCATCCATATCCCACATTTAGACATAAGTAAACATAGATTACACATACTCAGACATAGATAATATGCATACACAAGCATAGTTCAACCATAAGTACATAGTTCAACCGTCATTAAGCATAATCAAGCGTACATAGTTCGATCCCATATCTCATCTCATCTGCCGGCATGATCCTGAAGCTTCTCCAGGTACTCGGCGTACGCGCCGTGCGCCACCCTGCGAGAATACTTCTACTTGAAGGAGCCAACGGCCCGTCCTCTTACATGCACTAGAACACTTAGATATGCGTCATGAAACTTGAACTTGCAAAATGGGCATCGATAGCCGCCGTTCTAGGTCCTAATACGCCTGTTATGCATTCCCGCATAAAGCTCCCTCAGGATTTGCCTCTTGTACCTCCTCTGGCCATCTTCATCCTCGCTGTCCACATCATCAGACAGCACCTATACAAATAGTAAAACAAATTTGGCATCAAATCAATGTTTACATGTCGTGAAGTAGGATTAGGAATTTATGGCTCTTTTTTATACATATCCAGAGATTATGTTTCGATTTTTAAGCATAGTCGTCTATACAGACCAATGTTGAAGAAAATAATGGCACAAACATATATGTAGGTCATTCAAAATCAATTGTCAAGTCCTTGATAGGAATTATTAGCACGAACACTAACCCTAGTCGTATTACTAGCAGAAATCATTTGCACGGATGAAACAACTAATCACTTATCACTTGTACCATTTAAACAATCAATACACTACACGGATCTAATGAAACTTACTCGGATTTCATGGATAGGGAGAACATAACCATTGGATTTCTATTCCAAAAATGGGGAGGCAAGAGTAACCAGGGAAACTGTAGGATCTATTTGACACATAAATGGGGATAGATGACTAACTAGTTGTCCGTCGTCATTGGAGTCGTCGCCGGACTGGTCGTCGGAGTCGTCGCCGGGGTCTTCACCTGAGTTGTCACCAGTGTCTGTGTGGAACTCCGCTTCCGGCTGTGGAAGCTCGATGCCGTCAACGACGTTAGGGTGCAGCTGTCGGATTTCGGGTTCCACAGACCCTTGAGAGGTTCGAACTCTGGGGTGCGTGAGAAGAACTCAACCTCCCCAGTCTGCCTACTCGCCAATCTCACGGCCTAACTCGATGAACGGGAAGGAGACGAGACACAACAGTTTACCTAGGTTCGGGCCACCTTGCGGTGTAAAACCCTACTCCTGCTTTGTGGTGGATTGGCCTCGAGGGGCTGAGGATGAACAAGTCCAGTGGGGGAACAACCTCTGGAGGAGGAGTGTTCTTGAGCTGATGAGGGAGAGTATGATCTGAATGATCCCCTCCCCTATGGTGGTGGCTAGGTCCTATTTATAGTGGCCTTGGTCCTCTTCCCAAATAAAGGCGGGAAGGGATCCCACAACGGCCAAATTCGATGGGAGACAACTAGTACAAGCTATCCTGACAAAAGTAGTCTTCGCTTGCAAAAGCCTCTGGTCGTGACACCGTGGTGGGCTCGGCGATGACCTCCGCCCTGCCATTCTGCGGTCTTGGTCTTGTTGCCCCGGAATGGAAACATTTGGCTGACTCCTCGGGACTCCGCGCCTGCGCTTGCTTCCTTAGCACCAAAGAGGAAACTGGTACTCTGCGCCCGCTGGCGCCCGCCTGGCCTTGATCGTCATAGCTCGTGTCACCCGAACCTCACGAGGCGCATCTTGCATAGAGATCTCCGCTCCTCGGGAGCCAGCCTAAGGAGACTGCTCCTCGTGGAGGTCTTGGTGTCGTCCGCCTCGCGAGGGTCTTGCATTGTTGATGTCAAAGCTTGGTCGTACCGGGCCGTTTGTGGAGCCACGCCGTGGGCCGCAAGCAGGCAAGTCTGGGTACCCCCGTTCCCAGAACGCCGATAGTAGCCCCCGGGCCCAAGGCGTGCTCGGACTTGGCTTCGAGGTGAAGCCAAAGGGCAAGTGCGGAGCGCCGCAGGCCCTAACCGCCTGTGGCCATGGTTGACGCGTGGCGATTGATGGGATGTGGGCGTCTCCGCTTCCCCACGCGGCCTCGGTAACCGTTCCTGGCTGACAAAAAGGCTGGCGCCTGCCACTGAGCCTTCATTGCGTTTCCTTCGTCTTTCTTTGGATCCCCTTCTCCTTCTGTCCAGAAAACCTCCAAATCTGCCGATCTCTTCCCTGAGCTTGCCACCGATGGCCACTGAAAGGCGAAGTCTTCGCCTCCGACCGCGCACCCGGCTTCTTGGTTCAAGCCAGCCCTGAGCGCGTCCACCCTCGCCGAGGAGAAGCACCTCGCTGCCGCGCTCTAGCTGACGGCGTGCAGCAGCAACGAGAGGTGAGAGACGGCGCTCCGGGTCGGCTCCGCCAAGCCAGAAACCTTGGGCGACACCTTCTACCCCTTCTTCCTGCACAACGTCTTCGCTAGGCTGGTTCCCCCCTTCTCCGGTTTCTTCAATGCCATCCTCCGCCATTATGGGCTCGACGCCCTCCATCTTCATCCCAACTCCATTCTCCTCCTGTCGATCTTCGCCTTCTATTGCGAGGCGTTCGTGGGGGTGATGCCCTCCGTTGCGCTGTTCTGCCACTTCTTCTACCTCCGGACGAGCAGCGGTCAGTACTCTGGGTGTGCCTGCTTCATCGCGGCCAACGACAGCAACACGATCTCTCGGGCCAGGAAGAAAGTGGAGGACTTCTGGAACAAGTGGATCTTCATGGACGTCAAGCGCTCCTATCCTCGGCTGGAGCAGCCGACCGGTCTGCCGACTCCCCGGGATGGATGGGCTCACGAGAAGCTCCCCGACCCCCGGGCGAAGCAGTTGCTAGAGAGGATGACGGCCGACCTGAAGGCGGAGGACCCAAAGGTGGAGAGGCAGACGGGGGCCATGATCGTCAAGGAGTTCCTGACGCAGCGCCTGGCTCCGCTCCAGGCGCACTCGCGCCCTCTGTGGAGTTTCAAGGGCGCGGAAGATGACCTCCGGTTACGCCCGGACAACCTGTCAGATGAGGAGCTGGGCAAGCTCGTGCACACCTTGCTCTCGAAGGACCAAGGTGGCCCCCCGTACACCCATCTCTCGTTGGACCTTCGTGCCAACGGAGAGAAGATAGCCGCCGCCATGCCGGTCTTCAACGAGCGAGGGCTCGTGCCACTGGAGCCTTCCCAACCCTTGGGCTCCCTGGTGACGGTGTCCTCCAGCGAGTCTGGCGAGGAGGAGAAGGCGGACTCGGAGGCGACCTGGGAAGGGGTAGGAGAGACTTATCCCCCGCGATAGACCGATCTCCTCCGCGGCCTCTCCGACGATGACGACGACGGCGAGCATCCAGTCAGGGAGTGCTCCACCAGGGTCGCCACGAGGTCCGGGCGCACCCCTCTGAAGGGGCTGAGGCAAGTGACCCGAAGAAGGACAGGTCGGCATTGCTTCCCCGAGGTGGCGCTTCTGCTTCGTCGCTGGCCTTCATCGCAAAGCCTGCCGCGCACTCGTCTGCCCCTGAGGGCACGACGGCGCCCATGCCCAGGAAGCCTGCAGGCGTCGCGCTCCTGAAGAGGACGAGGGAGTATGTTGCCACGGACCAGTAAGTGCGCCATCTTGTCTTTGCTTCCTGCTCTTGATGTAGTGTTCTGACATTTTCCTCTCTGCGGCCAGGCCAACGCCGGTGGCGAAAAGGAAGAAGGAGGATGCTGGGGCCGCCGCGGCCAAGTGGCCTGCTGTGGTTGCAGTGACTCCGACTCAAAAGGACGAGACTGCCCCGCGCGCTCCCGTGGTAGGGTCGCACTCCCGAGGCTCGGGTGCCCAACCTTAGGAGAAGACAGCCCCTGCAGCCGGGCCGACTCCGGAGGCGCTCGCCCTCAGCTCGCCTGCTGAGGACTCGGTGGCTTCGGAGCCCCCGGCTATCCTTGCTGCTGCTGCTGCGCCAGTCTCGACGCTGGCACCGTCTCCTCTCCCGTCCATCACGCCGCCGGGCCGTGGTTCTTCTGCCGTGCCCGATGCTTTGGAGGAGGCCTTCTCTTCTCTGGACCAGCTTCGGGATGATCTTCAGGATCCAGACCGGCGCAGGGCGTCGGGGCGCCTGCAGTTGGTCTCAGGGTGGCTTCAGGCCGACTCGTCCATCAGGGCGGCCTGGACCCAGGCCGTGGCGGCCTCATAAGAGGGCCAGAAGGTGGACGGACTAGCCGCAGCCGCTCGCGACGCGGCGTTGAAGGACGCCAAGGCCGCCGGGGAGCGCTGCCGCGTAGCGGAGGCCGAGCTGAAAACCCTTTGTGACGAGCAGGCCACCCATGCCCACCAGCTTGAGGAACGGGAGGAGAAGCTGAAGGCCCGGGAAGCTGCGGTTGCCGACCGTGACGCCGAGCTTGAGTAGGTGGCTTGGGAGCAGGCCACGAAACGCGGTCGCCTGGACAAGCTGAAGGAGGAAGTGGAGGCGGCCTAGGCATCCCACACCAAGCTTGGCACTGAAGACAAAGCTCGGCTGGAGGCCAGGGAGAAGCTTCTCGCTGCAGCTGAGAAGATGGCCGCCGTCACCATGACCGTATTTGAACTCACGCAGAATACCGGTGTACTCAACCTCTGGGCAGTCGTCTGAGATTTTTGGAAGTGGAACCCGGTGACGAGTGTACACATTCACAAGTTCCCACTCGCAGTTGTACCCAATATAAACAACCCAATCTCCATTTGCGCCTGCCCAAGCCTTGCCCTCAAGTGATGGCATCTTAACATCATACGTATCATTATCAAGCGGCATCAACTTGCACAAGGCGAGGCTTCCCTCGTCCCCGCGCCAGTCAGCAGGGTCACGGCGAAGAAGATAGGGGAGATCAAACCGCTCCTGGACCCTTGGGTTCCTTGTAATGATGTTATTAATTGAGTCGAGAATGGTCCTGAACGAACCTGCCATGCTAGCCGAGGTGATGACGTCGCACCGATCAATGGGTTCCTCAACCATGTCATCTTTCAGATCGGGCAAGAATAACGGGGGTCGTTTCCGGCCTGTTCCCTCCATGCAAAAGATGATCGAACAATGGCAGAAGGAAGGGTGAAGGCAAATGGAGGGAGGAAGAGCATGCGACAGCAGTTCCAAATCAAGAGGGAAAGGCGAAGATGCGGTGGATGGTTGCCACGGTACACGAAGAGGCGCCTGGGGAGCGAACGGTTGCCATAGAGGTCACACACTGACGACAAGGGCCGAGTGAACCGCATGCGTATATCGCACACACCTTGATCTGGCTGACCATTTCTTTTATGTTGCCTAATCACAAACAGTTCATCCGAGTGAACCGTATGCTGTATATCGCACACACCTTCCTCTGGTTGCCCGTTTCTTTTGTGTTGCCTAATCACAAACAGTTCATCCGAGTGAACCGTATGCTGTGTATCGCACGCGCCTTCATCTGGCTGCCCGTTTCATTTGTTCCTCCTCATCGCAAACAGTTAATTAACTGAACTGTATGCCCTTCATCGCACACGCAACTAAAACCTAAACCGTGTTTGATGCATCCGTCATCGCAAACGTTTTATACATTTCTGACGGTTTTCATACACCACCGTTTGCAATTATTGCATCGCACACAGTTTCTCTAAGGGTCTCTGATCGTAGTGTCTTGTTAGCAGCATCCTGCAGTAGTGTGTCGTGCAGGCTTCATCGGCCCACCCTACTCCCAAACACCGTCCAAGCCATTCCACTACTCACCAACACCTTCTGTTCTTCACCGGTGATGGCAGCCTCACACCGCAGCCGAACCAGTGAACCCTCGTACTCCCCTCCGCGTGGGCATCCACTGTTGTGTCATCGCCGGCTCCGGGTCGTTCCCTTCGTAATACTCGCCATCGTTCACTGCGTTGGTTCTCTCAGCGTGGCGTGGTCAACTTTGTCAACAAATGACAGCCATCAGATGAGGCATGTACGTGGGTTGGCTGACAGTAGGGACCCACATGGCCCATGGCCGCATGCAGCAAGTGCCCCCGTATTATGTGAAAACAAATAATTTCTCCCCCTGATAGGTTTGACCCACCAGCTACATCTTCGCACGCAAGGAAGTGCTTCCTTTATTACGCGGAAATAAAAAGTTTTCTTTCCCTGATAGCTGGGACCCACCAGCTTTATTATGATCCTTTTCATGAAAATATAGATTGTACCAAAGATGCTAAATTGTTTTATTTTTATTCTAACTTGAAAAAGAAGAAACAAGAAAACCAGAAAACATCTTCGCACGCAAGGAAGTGCCACCTTATTACGCGAAAAAAATGATTCCCCCTGCTAGCTGGGACCCACCAGATTTGGAGGCTGACTTGTGGGCCTACTAAGTTAATGTGTATGCAGGGCTTTGTCAACTTAGTCAATAAACGATACTAGCTGCACTGACCGTTGGATGTTAATCCAACGGCCAAGTTGTGTCTTCAACCTCAGGTCTTGTTGCTCCAGCCGCCCAAACCTGCGCTCGCCATACCGCCTGCTCCAGCCTCCCGTGGCCAGCTGTGCTGCCACGCAGGCCTCACCGCCCGACCATACTACTACTGGCCAGGCCTTCCCTCTACTCACCCACACCCCCTGTTATTCTCTGGAGACAGCAGCCTGAAACCGCGGCCGAAGCAGTCAACCCGCGTACTCCCCTCCGTGTGGGCATCCACTACTGTGTATTCCCCGGCTCTGGGTCGTTCCCTTCCTAGGTCGCCCGTCGTCCACCACCTTGGTGCTCTCAGGTCGTACGGCGTTGTCAATGCGGTCAACGAACGACAGACATCAGAAGAGACAGTAAGTGGAGAGGCTGACAGCTGGGTCCATGGCCGCACACAAGGAAGTGCCTCCTTATTACGCGCAAAATAATGATTCCTCCACCTGACACCTCGGACCTACCGGAAGGGCCTCTGTATTTCGCGAAAAAAAGTTCCCCCTGATAGCTGGGACCCACCGGCTTTATCTTCGCACGGAATGAACTGCCTTCTTACCCCCTGACAGCGGGGACCCACCAGGTTGAAGCGAAGGTAGCGTTATTTGTCCGGCCGCGAACATGTACGTACATAGCGGTCGATCGGTGTCTCTGCGGCGACGTACCATGGCTGAGTAAGGAGCGGCAAGTGTTGAAGTAGAGGCGCCGACGTAGCATGTCACGCAGTCCCGTCTATATCGTGTACACGTACGTACGTCCATGCTGCAAGACAGTAAATACGGCTACGTACGTACATACGGGCGGGGTCTCTAATGCGTACAGCGACTAATCATGTTCATCGGAAGCCAACCGGCTGGGTCGGAACGAAGAAATTGCGTCGTGTTCATGGAGAGGAAACGGAATGCATCGTGTTCATCGGGAGGCAACAGAATATGTCGTGTTCATCGGGAGCCAACCGGCTTGGACGGAACAGCCGAAATGAGGTCTGGTGTACCGCAGAACAGTGGAAACGGGCCTTTTGTTCGACCGCATACTGTCGAAACGGGGACCTGTTCATCGGGAAGGGTCTGGTGTACCGCAAAACGGAGGAAATGGACTTGTGTTCGACCGCGTACGGTCGAAATGGAGTCCTGTTGATCGGGAGGGGTGGGGTGTACCGCAAAACGGAGGAAACGGACTAGTGTTGGAGCGCCTACAGTCGAAACGGGGTCCTGTTGATCGGGAGGGGTGTGGCGTACCGCAAAACGTGTTGGGGATCGTTGCAGAAATTAAATTTTTTCTACGCATCACCAAGAACAATCTATGAAGTCTTCTAGCAACGAGAGGGAAAAGAGTGCATCTACATACCCTTGTAGATCGCGAGCGGAAGCGTTCAAGTGAACGGGGTTGATGGAGTCGTACTCGTCGTGATCCAAATCACCGATGACCGAGCGCCGAACGGACGGCACCTCCGCGTTCAACACACGTACAGTTGGGGAAGACGTCTCCTCCTTCTTGATCCAGCAAGGGGAGGGAGAGGTTGATGGAGATCCAGCAGCACGACGGCGTGGTGGTGGAAGCAGCGGGGATCTCGGCAGGGCTTCGCCAAGCTCAGCGAGAGGGAGAGGTGTCACGGGAGGGAGAGGGAGGCGCCAGGGGCTTAGCTGCAGCTGCCCTCCCTCCCCCCTCTTTATATAGGGCCCCTGGGGGGCGCCGGCCCTAGGAGATCCAACCTCCAAGGGGGGCGGCGGCCAAGGGGGTGGCTTGCCCCCCAAGCCATGTGGGGCGCCCCCCACCCCTAGGGTTTCCAACCCTAGGCGCAGGGGGAGGCCCAAGGGGGCGCACCAGCCCACCAGGGGCTGGTTCCCCACCCACTTCAGCCCATGGGGCCCTCCGGGATAGGTGGCCCCACCCTGTGGAGCCCCCGGGACCCTTCCGGTGGTCCCGGTACAATATCGGTGACCCCCGAAACTTTCCCGGTGGCCGAAACTGGACTCCCTATATACAATTCTTCACCTCCGGACCATTCCGGAACTCCTCGTGACGTCCGGGATCTCATCCGGGACTCCGAACGACTTTCGGATTTCCGCATACTAATATCTCTACAACCCTAGAGTCACTGAACCTTAAGTGTGTAGACCCTATGGGTTCGGGAGACATGCAGACATGACCGAGACGACTCTCCGATCAATAACCAACAGCAGGATCTGGATACCCATGTTGGCTCCCACATGTTCCACGATGATCTCATCGGATGAACCATGATGTCGAGGATTCAATCAATCCCGTATACAATTCCCTTTGTCAATCGGTACGTTACTTGTCCGAGATTCGATCGTCGGTATCCCAATACCTTGTTCAATCTCGTTACCGGCAAGTCACTTTACTCGTACCGTAATGCATGATCCCGTGACCAAACACTTGGTCACATTGAGCTCATTATGATGATGCATTACCGAGTGGGCTCAGAGATACCTCTCCGTCATACGGAGTGACAAATCCCAGTCTCGATTCGTGCCAACCCAACAGACACTTTCGGAGATACCCGTAGTGCACCTTTATAGCCACCCAGTTACGTTGTGACGTTTGGCACACCCAAAGCACTCCTATGGTATCCTGAGTTGCACAATCTCATGGTCTAAGGAAATGATACTTGACATTTGGAAAAACTCTAGAAAACGAACTACACGATCTTGTGCTATGCTTAGGATTGGGTCTTGTCCATCACATCATTCTCCTAATGATGTGATCCCGTTATCAATGACATCCAATGTCCATAGTCAGGAAACCATCACTATCTGTTGATCAACGAGCTAGTCAACTAGAGGCTCACTAGGGACATGTTGTGGTCTATGTATTCACACATGTATTACGATTTCCGGATAACACAATTATAGCATGAACAATAGACAATTATCATGAACAAGGAAATATAATAATAACCATTTTATTATTGCCTCTAGGGCGTATTTCCAACAGTCTCCCACTTGCACTAGAGTCAATAATCTAGTTACATTGTGATGAATCGAACACCCATAGAGTTTTGGTGTTGATCATGTTTTGCTCTAGGGAGAGGTTTAGTCAACGGATCTGCTACATTCAGGTCCGTATGTACTTTACAAATATCTATGTCTCCATTTTGAACATTTTCACGAATGGAGTTGAAGCGACGCTTGATATGCCTGGTCTTCCTGTGAAACCTGGGCTCCTTGGCAAGGGCAATAGCTCCAGTGTTGTCACAGAAGAGAGTCATCGGGCCCGACGCATTGGGAATAACTCCTAGGTCGGTAATGAACTCCTTCACCCAGATTGCTTCTTGTGCTGCCTCTGAGGCCGCCATGTATTCCACTTCACATATAGATCCCGCCACAACGCTTTGCTTGCAACTGCACCAGCTTACTGCCCCACCATTCAAAATATACACGTATCCGGTTTGTGACTTAGAGTCATCCAGATCTGTGTCGAAGCTAGCATCGACGTAACCCTTTACGACGAGCTCTTCGTCACCTCCATAAACGAGAAACATATCCTTAGTCCTCTTCAGGTACTTCAGGATATTCTTGACCGCTGTCCAGTGTTCCATGCCGGGATTACTTTGGTAAACTTACGGCAAGGTTTACATCAGGTCTGGTACACAACATGGCATACATAATAGACCCTATGGCCGAGGCATAGGGGACGACACTCATCTTTTCTCTATCTTCTGCCGGGGTCGAGCATTGAGCCGTGCTCAATTGCACACCTTGCAATACAGGCAAGAACCCCTTCTTGGACTGATCCATATTGAACTTCTTTAATATCTTGTCAAGGTACGTACTTTGTGAAAGACCAATGAGGCGTCTTGATCTATCTCTATAGATCTTGATGCCTAATATATAAGCAGCTTCTCCAAGGCCCTTCATTGAAAAACACTTGTTCAAGTAGGCCTTTATGCTTCCCAAGAATTCTATATCAATTCCCATCAACAGTATGTCATCCACATATAATATGAGAAATGCTACAGAGCTCCCACTCACTTTCTTGTAAACACAGGCTTCTCCATAAGTCTGTGTAAACCCAAACGCTTTGATCATCTCATCAAATCGAATGTTCCAACTCCGAGATGCTTGCACCAGCCCATAGATGGAGCGCTAGAGCTTGCATACCTTGTTAGCATTCTTAGGATCGACAAAACCTTCCGGCTGCATCACATACAATTCTTCCTTAAGAAAGCCGTTAAGGAATGCCGTTTTGACGTCCATTTGCCATATGTCATAATCATAGTATGCGGCAATTGCTAACATGATTCGGACGGACTTCAGCTTCGCTACGGGTGAGAAAGTCTCATCGTAGTCAACCCCTTGAACTTGTCGATAACCCTTAGCGACAAGTCGAGCTTTATAGATGGTAACATTACCATCCGCGTCCGTCTTCTTCTTAAAGATCCATTTGTTTTCTATCACTCGCCGATCCTCGGGCAAGTCTGTCAAAGTCCACACTTTGTTTTCATACATGGATCCTATCTCGGATTGCATGGCTTCAAGCCATTTGTTGGAATCTGGGCCCGCCATTGCTTCTTCATAGTTCGAAGGTTCACCGTTGTCTAACAACATCATTTCTAGGACAGGGTTGCCATACCACTCTGGTGTGGAACGTGTCCTCGTGGACCTACGAAGTTCAGTAGTAACTTGATCCGAAGTACCTTGATCATCATCATTAGCTTCCTCTCTAGTCAGTGCAGGCACCACAGGAACATCTTCCTGAGCTGCGCTACTTTCCAGTTCAAGAGGTAGTACTTCATCAAGTTCCACTTTCCTCCCACTTACTTCTTTCGAGAGAAACTCTTTCTCCAGAAAGGACCCGTTCTTGGCAACAAAGATCTTGCCTTCGGATCTGAGGTAGAAGGTATACCCAATGGTTTCCTTAGGGTATCCTATGAAGACGCATTTTTTTGACTTGGGTTCGAGCTTTTCAGGTTGAAGTTTCTTGACATAAGCATCGCATCCCCAAACTTTTAGAAACGACAGCTTAGGTTTCTTCCCAAACCATAATTCATACGGTGTCGTCTCAACGGATTTCGACGGAGCCCTATTTAAAGTGAATGCGGCAGTCTCTAAAGCATAGCCCCAAAATGAGAGCGGTAGCTCGGTAAGAGACATCATAGATCGCACCATATCCAATAGAGTGCGATTACGATGTTCGGACACACCATTTCGCTGAGGTGTTCCAGGCGGCGTGAGTTGTGAAACTATTCCACATTTCCTTAAGTGTGTGCCAAATTCGTGACTCAAATATTCCCCTCCACGATCTGGTCGTAAGAACTTTATTTTCCTGTCACGTTGATTCTCAACCTCACTCTGAAATTCCTTGAACTTTTCAAAGGTATCAGACTTGTGTTTCATTAGGTAGACATACCCATATCTACTCAAGTCATCAGTGAGAGTGAGAACATAACGATAGCCACCGCGAGCCTCAACACTCATTGGACCGCACACATCAGTATGTATGATTTCCAATAAGTTGGTTGCTTGCTCCATTGTTCCGGAGAACGGAGTCTTGGTCATCTTACCCATGAGGCATGGTTTGCACGTGTCAAATGATTCGTAATCAAGAGACTCCAAAAGTCCATCTGCATGGAGCTTCTTCATGCGTTTGACACCAATGTGACCAAGACGGCAGTGCCACAAGTATGTGGGACTATCATTATCAACCTTACATCTTTTGGTATTCACACTATGAATATGTGTAACACTACGTTCGAGATTCATTAAGAATAAACCATTAACCAGCGGGGCATGACCATAAAACATATCTCTCATATAAATAGAACAACCATTATTCTTGGATTTAAATGAGTAGCCATCTCGAATTAAACGAGATCCTGATACAATGTTCATGCTCAAAGCTGGCACTAAATAACAATTATTGAGGTTTAAAACTAATTCCGTAGGTAAATGTAGAGGTAGCGTGCCGACGGCGATCACATCGACCTTGGAACCATTCCCGACGCGCATCGTCACCTTGTCCTTTGCCAGTCTCCGTTTATTCCGCAGCTCCTGCTTCGAGTTACAAATATGAGCAACCGCACCGGTATCAAATACCCAGGAGCTACTACGAGTGCTGGTAAGGTAGACATCAATAACATGTATATCACATATACCTTTGGTGTTGCCGGCCTTCTTGTCCGCCAAGTACTTGGGGCAGTTCCGCTTCCAGTGACCACTTCCCTTGCAATAAAAGCACTCAGTCTCAGGCTTGGGTCCATTCTTTGGCTTCTTCCCGGCAACTGGCTTACCGGGCGCGGCAACTCCCTTGCCGTCCTTCTTGAAGTTCTTCTTACCCTTGCCTTTCTTGAACTTAGTGGTTTTATTCACCATCAACACTTGATGTTCCTTTTTGATCTCCACCTCCGCTGATTTCAACATTGAATATACCTCAGGAATGGTCTTTTCCATCCCCTGCATATTGAAGTTCATCACAAAGCTCTTGTAGCTCGGTGGAAGCGACTGAAGGATTCTGTCAGTGACCGCGTCATCCGGGAGATTAACTCCCAGCTGAGTCAAGCGGTTGTGTAACCCAGACATTTTGAGTATGTGCTCACTGACAGAACTATTTCCCTCCATCTTACAACTGAAGAACTTGTCGGAGACTTCATATCTCTCGACCCGGGCATGAGCTTGGAAAACCATTTTCAGCTCTTCGAACGTCTCATATGCTCCGTGTTGCTCAAAACGCTTTTGGAGCCCCGGTTCTAAGCTGTAAAGCATGCCGCACTGAACGAGGGAGTAATCATCAGCACGCTGCTGCCAAGCGTTCATAACGTCTTGGTTCTCTGGGATGGGTGCATCACCTAGCGGTGCTTCTAGGACATAATCTTTCTTGGCAGCTATGAGGATGATCCTCAGGTTCCGGACCCAGTCTGTATAGTTGCTGCCATCATCTTTCAGCTTGGTTTTCTCTAGGAACACGTTGAAGTTGAGGGCAACATTAGCGTGGGCCATTTGATCTACAAGACATATTGTACAGATTTTAGACTAAGTTCATGATAATTAAGTTCATCTAATCAAATTATTCAAAGAACTCCCACTCAGATAGACATCCCTCTAGTCATCTAAGTGAAACATGATCCGAATCAACTAGGCCGTGTCTGATCATCACGTGAGACGGACTAGTCAACATCGGTGAACATCTTCATGTTGATCGTATCTTCTATACGACTCATGCTCGACCTTTCGGTCTTCCGTGTTCCGAGGCCATGTCTGTACATGCTAGGCTCGTCAAGTCAACCTAAGTGTATTGCGTGTGCAAATCTGGCTTACACCCGTTGTATTCGAACGTTAGAATCTATCACACCCGATCATCAAGTGGTGCTTCGAAACAACGAACCTTCGCAACGGTGCACAGTTAGGGGGAACACTTTCTTGAAATTATTGCGAGGGGTCATCTTATTTAAGCTACCGTCGTTCTAAGCAAATAAGATGTAAAACATGATAAACATCACATGTAACCAAATAGTGACATGATATGGCCAGTATCATATTGCTCCTTTGATCTCCATCTTCGGGGCGCCATGATCATCTTCGTCACCGGCATGACACCATGATCTCCATCATCATGATCTCCATCATCGTGTCTTCATGAAGTTGTCACGCCAACGATTACTTCTACTTCTATGGCTAACGTGTTTAGCAATAAAGTAAAGTAATTTACATGGCGTTATCCAGTGACACGCAGGTCATACAAAAAATAAAGACAACTCCTATGGCTCATGCCGGTTGTCATACTCATCGACATGCAAGTCGTGATTCCTATTACAAGAACATGATCAATCTCATACATCACATATATTTCATTCATCACATCCTTTTGGCCATATCACATCACAAGGCATATGCTGCAAAAACAAGTTAGACGTCCTCTAATTGTTGTTGCATGTTTTTACGTGGCTTCTACAGGTTTCTAGCAAGAACGTTTCGTACCTACGTAAAACCACAACATGATATGCCAACTTCTATTTACCCTTCATAAGGACCCTTTTCATCGAATCCGATCCGACTAAAGTGGGAGAGACAGACACCCGCTAGCCACCTTATGCAACTAGTGCATGTCAGTCGGTGGAACCTGTCTCACGTAAGCGTACGTGTAAGGTCGGTCCGGGACGCTTCATCCCACGATGTCGCCGAAACAAGATAAGACTAGTAGTGGCAAGAAAATTGACAACATCTACACCCACAACAAGTTTGTGTTCTACCCGTGCATAGAAACTACGCATAAACCTGGCTCTGATACCACTGTTGGGGATCGTTGCAGAAATTAAAAAATTTCTACGCATCACCAAGAACAATCTATGGAGTCTTCTAGCAACGAGAGGGAAAAGAGTGCATCTACATACCCTTGTAGATCGCGAGCGGAAGCGTTCAAGTGAACGGGGTTGATGGAGTCGTACTCGTCGTGATCCAAATCACCGATGACCGAGCGCCGAACGGACGGCACCTCCGCGTTCAACACACGTACGGTTGGGGAAGACGTCTCCTCCTTCTTGATCCAGCAAGAGGAGGGAGAGGTTGATGGAGATCCAGCAGCACGACGGCGTGGTGGTGGAAGCAGCGGGGATCTCGGCAGGGCTTCGCCAAGTTTAGCGAGAGGGAGAGGTGTCACGGGAGGGAGAGGGAGGCGCCAGGGGCTTAGCTGCGGCTGCCCTCCCTCCCCCCTCTTTATATAGGGCCCCTGGGGGGCGCCGGCCCTAGGAGATCCAATCTCCAAGGGGGGCGGCGGCCAAGGGGGTGGCTTGCCCCCCAAGCCAAGTGGGGCGCCCCCCACCCCTAGGGTTTCCAACCCTAGGCGCAGGGGGAGGCCCAAGGGGGGCTCACCAGCCCACCAGGGGCTGGTTCCCCACCCACTTCAGCCCATGGGGCCCTCCGGGATAGGTGGCCCCACCCGATGGACCCCCCGGGACCCTTCCGGTGGTCCCGGTACAATACCGGTGACCCCCGAAACTTTCCCGGTGGCCGAAACTGGACTTCCTATATACAATTCTTCACCTCCGGACCATTCCGGAACTCCTCGTGACGTCCGGGATCTCATCCGGGACTCCGAATGACTTTCGGATTTCCGCATACTAATATCTCTACAACCCTAGCGTCACCGAACCTTAAGTGTGTAGACCCTACGGGTTCGGGAGACATGCAGACATGACCGAGACGACTCTCCGGTCAATAACCAACAGCGGGATCTGGATACCCATGTTGGCTTCCACATGTTCCACGATGATCTCATCGGATGAACCACGACGTCGAGGATTCAATCAATCCCGTATACAATTCCCTTTGTCAATCGGTACGTTACTTGTCCGAGATTCGATCGTCGGTATCCCAATACCTTGTTCAATCTCGTTACCGGCAAGTCACTTTACTCGTACCGTAATGCATGATCCCGTGACCAAACACTTGGTCACATTGAGCTCATTATGATGATGCATTACCGAGTGGGCCCAGAGATACCTCTCCATCATACGGAGTGACAAATCCTAGTCTCGATTCGTGCCAACCCAACAGACACTTTCGGAGATACCCGTAGTGCACCTTTATATTCACCCAGTTACGTTGTGACGTTTGGCACACCCAAAGCACTCCTATGGTATCCTGAGTTGCACAATCTCATGGTCTAAGGAAATGATACTTGACATTTGGAAAAGCTCTAGCAAAGGAACTACACGATCTTGTGCTATGCTTAGGATTGGGTCTTGTCCATCACATCATTCTCCTAATGATGTGATCTCGTTATCAATGACATCCAATGTCCATAGTCAGGAAACCATGACTATCTGTTGATCAATGAGCTAGTCAACTAGAGGCTCACTAGGGACATGTTGTGGTCTATGTATTCACACATGTATTACGATTTCCGGATAACACAATTATAGCATGAACAATAGACAATTATCATGAACAAGGAAATATAATAATAACCATTTTATTATTGCCTCTAGGGCATATTTCCAACAAAACGGGACTCCACGGGCTACTGTTCATCCACCGTCGACTTCCTCCAGCCTCCACCTGCTACTATTCATCCACCGTCGACTTCCTCCAGCCTCCGCCAGCTACTGTTCATCCACGGGGTCCTGTTCATCCAGCCTCCCCGGCTACTATTCATCCAGCCCTACACAGTGTCCTGTTCATCCAGCCTCCACCGGCTACTGTTCAACCAGCCCTCCACGGGGTCCTGTTCAACCAGCCCCTCCACGGGGTCCTGTTCAACCGGCCCTCCACGTACGGGGTCCCTCCACCAGCTATTGTTCATCCACTCCCACGCCTCCTCGATCGGGGTCCTGTTCATACAGCGGCAACGGCCTCTACTACCACGAGATCCTGTTCATCCAACCCCCACCGGAAACTGTTCATCGAACCCCCACCGGGAACTGTTCATCAAGAGGCAACTTTGATCGGCTTCGGTTAGCAGCAGCAGCGAAGGAATCACTCGGGTTCAGTTAATAGCAAGGGATCGATCGGGGTTCAGTAACGTAGCTAGTGCAATCGCTCGGGTTCAGTTAGAGCCCAACGCCTCGCTCAGGTTCAGTTAGAGTGCAACGCCTCGCACACACGCGCGTACGTGTACGAGAGAAACGCGCAAACATCCGTGCATCGCTCAGCCCTGACCACCCACCGTAACCGGGAACTCCTCGATATTTTCCTCGCCCTCGCTTCTACCACGATTTTTTCCGTCATGGACGGCCCAAAGAATGTCATGCAGTTGCGTCTCCGGCCCGCCCAAGACGAAAAGCCCATTTTCTGTCATGATTTTTTGTCATAGAAGTAGGAGCCCACCACATCTATGATGATACCGAGTTTTGTCACAATTATCGTCATAGAAGTGTCATAAGCATGACAAGAAAAAATCGTTCGGCCCAAAATGTCACGGATGTGTCTTTTTTTGTAGTGATACTTGTGGGTTATCACACTCCCGCGTTTGACTCCCGCGTAGTAAAATTTTCAGTACCCACGTCATTTCCTCAAACACCCCCCCTCCACACACACACACACACACACTAAAACCTCCTCGGGCGCGCACATACACATACACCCTCCCTCGCTCGAAACCCTAGCAAGGTCCGCGCCGCCACCGCCGCCACCGCAAGGCCTCTATTGTCAACATCTGTCGGTTTGCCCGTGCAGCTTACCCACCGATCTCCATACCCAGGCCGCCCTGAGTTTCTTAGATGACGCCTGCCAAACGCCCCCTTTCCCACAGATCCCCATCCCCATCCCCCACTCCAGAGCGTCGGAGCCTAAGCCCGGCTCCCGTGGAGCTCGAGGAGCGATTGGCCCAAAAGAGGTGTATCGCGGTCTCTTCGCCCGACGTTGCCGAGGAAGCTGACGACCATTACTGGCCACAGGCCCTCCATCAGCGGGCTAGAGTATGCGGGTATGTCGCGGACGCCAGCTACAACATCGAGGTCGTCGACAGCGATGACCTGAGGCGGGCTATGTCACAGGTTAGTGGCCCACCCCAACCCCTCGGGTTCAACCGCCGTCGATCTCATCCATGGCCCCGCCGCTGATCTCCTCTGGCTCGCTGTCAAGAATTTGCCATCCTACATCGCCATCGAGCCCCTTTTGTCATTTCTGAAGGACACGTTCTGCGACGCTGGCTTGGGATCCCCAGCTTCCAAGTCAGACCTCATCGACGGCGACCACAAGGAGGGCACCCTCTCCGGCTCTTCCAAGGGGAAAGAGTCCATCTGCTCTTCCAAGGGGAAAGAGCCCGTCTGCGACATCAGGGAGGGCACCCTACAGCCGTGCTCTTCCAAGGGGAAGGAGCCCATCTGCGACAACATGGAGCACATCCAGGGTCTGTGCTCTTCCCACGGGAACGAGCCCATCTGTGACAAGTGAGGAAACCCATGATTTGTTTTGCCGTGTCTCTTCACAGGGGGAAACCCATGATTTGTTTTGTCGAGTCCCTTTTGTAGTGTAGTGAGAATATGTCTAGTTTTAATTGCTATATTTGGTTGTTTGCAGTATGCCTTGTTTATTTCAGTTGTTCACAATGTGATGCTTTGTATGCGCAATTATTTACTGTGCAGTACATTTCATCAATCCAGTTTTAAACATACCGATAGGAATGCATATATTTGCTTGCTGTTAAGCCTGTTATAGCTAGCATATGCATCTTTTAAAGTTTTTTGATTGTTCGGTTGTTTGTAGTTAGCATATGTCCAGTTTCAAATGCTATCTTTGGTAGTTCGTAGTATGCCTTGTTTATTCCGGTCATTCACAACGTGATGTTCTATATGTGCAAGTATGAACTGTGCAGTTCAATTTCATTAGTACCAGTTTCAACAATTCCACTATGAATGACTACATTTGGTTGCTGCATCTTGTAGTTAACACGCCTTTCCATTTTTATTTAAGAATAACCAGTGTACTTAGACCGGCACAATACCAGTTTGAATGACTATGTTTGCTTGTTGTTAAATGTTAGGCCTGTTGCAGTTAACACACCTTTCCACTTGTTTTGTTTTACTAGCGTGCTTAAACCTGCACACTGAAGCTATCTTTTGGAGATTATTTTGTCTGTCATGGATAATTTTGGTTGATATTTAGCTTGTTGTGCTTAACATGCCTCTCGATGTACCTACATAGGACAATTTTGGGAACAACTGTTGTTTTCCATCGAGGTTAGTTTCATCCCATGGCTTATATATACTCACTGTTCAGGATATCGTTAGCTGGTACCATATAGGCCGGGGCTGATAAGGGACTAATTGATGAATCGTACTTTTAACTGAATATATATGTAACCCATTTATCGTTAGGTTAACTAGGGCCATATGTAATATATCTGAGGTTACATAGCAACATGCACTGTACTTAATGTCTAAATATGCAATCCTAGGCTACATAGCAACAAGGAAGAATGTTACCTTAATGTTCTGATGATGTCAACACAGCCCTGTTTGGATACTCAACATAGCTAGAAGTTAGAGTTAGTTTCTAGCTCATGACTAACCCTGAACTAACTCCATCCAAAGAGGTGTTTGGATGATAGGATTAGATTGACAATAAATGCACTAGGAGAACAAGCTCCAATTAGCACCTCTTGGGTTGGATAGTTTTTTGGGGTGGGTTAGATGCAACTAGCTCAAACTAGCCCTCATGTTTGGATATACTTTAGGGCTATTTTTGCCCGAACTAGCTCAAACTAACTCTAACCCATGGATACAACAGCAGTTAACTCAGTCGATAATTTGTAAGAATACAATAAACTCCTTCCGGCCCATAATATAAGATGTTAATTCATCTAATATGTGAGTATATTGAATGTTATAAGATATTATAAAAGAGTGTTGTACTACATCATTGTGCAATTGCTTTTTAGCTTCTAATATTAACTTGGTGCTTTTAGGTACATATGTCATTGGTAAAGATCCGCGCTTCGACCCTTTCTGCGTATGGGGAAATGAGATATCGATGAACCAACATCAAGTAGGAAGTTGATAAAGATTGTTAGTAAAATGGGTCAAAAGATTGCAATTAAACTATTTGTTTACACTTTATCCAAGACAACAGCGAACTGCAGGATGGTAAGTAAGAACTTTGCAGCCTTTCATTTACTGCCCATAATGAGTTGTGTTAGATGACAATGTCTGAATCTTTTTCCTATGCAGTGGTTTCCAAAGTAGTTTACTCAAGATTACCTCTCAAACTACATGATTGGTGGGCATGCAAAGGTTAAAGTATTTCTACCAGAACATGATGATTATCTAGATGTTTTCATGAAGACCGTGAAGGATGGGCGGTCGGCCATTACAAAGGGTTGGACTAGAGTCGTGTGTGCCTTCTGCATGGAGGAGGGCACAATATATATGGGTATTCTGTTTCACCTTGTTCAGCAACCAGAATGTATTTCGCCTCTTTCTTTATCGTCTTTAATAGTACAAGTATATAACTATGGTTCATCATTCTTTATTTGGTTCTTATGTAATTCTTGAACATATGTACCTATGAATCGAATAATGCATTGGTTGTTTGAACCTGATGGATATGAATAAAGCTATAGCATACATTCAAATTCAAATTGAAATCCGGTACAATTTGAAATAGCAGCAATTAAATTACGGTGAAATTATGCTATCCAGGTCGTTACGACACACACGATTGGTAAAACACAAACATTTATGATATACAACATAATCCGACATGGTTCACAGAGAGGAAACGTGTGCAAGCATGCACACAGTTATCGTTTGCAAAGCGTGTGCGATGTCAGACAATATCACAAACGGCGCGGGCAAACTAAACATTTGTGATAGTTGCCTTATCGTACACGATTCGCAACCATGAACTGTTTCTGATGAAGTATGCATCGTAAACGTTGCACCACAGAATAGTGTGTGTGATAGTTGTCATGTACGACGATGTTACGACGGTCCGACATTTCATAATCATGTCCGACACTCGTACGACAATTAGATAATCTTCTTAATTAGTTATCGCATACGGTTTGGGAAAAGTGATTGTGTGTGATTGTATGCTTATCATACACTTTCTTTAATAATGAAACGTTTGTGATTAGCGGCGCATCATAAACGTAGCACCACAGAATACCGACTGCGATCGCAATGCGAGCACAAACGAGTAGGAGTACTGTATATGCATCTTGGCTCCCTATCCCAGACGGTTTCTGGGTCGTGTGGGAAGGACCCCCCTTCGCCCACACTCACTTGGCAATGGTTCCAAATGTTGTCGCGGAAAAGGGTTAAAAACCGTTTGTATTGCACCGACGCGTACCAGTGGTTTAGGGCATGAACAATGGTGGCATATGGATACAGATGCCTCATGAGAAAAAGTAACTTGAGGCAACTACATTGATTTTTTTTTCTCCTCAACGCAAGCTACTAGTAGTGGGCCTCGTCAAGAAATAGAAAATAAAAACTTTAATACATATGCATCTCTACTCTTCACTTCAATTTTTTCAGCTTTTCACACTGGACCACACTTTTTCTCCCCAAGAACCTTCCTTTTGCAGAGGATTCCGCTTCCCTATCCGAACATACTTTCTCTGACATTCTATCCTACATGGCACACGGGGCATCACCATGAGGCTATGCATTGGCCATGCCCTTATATAGGCTACGAACAATTCTAAAAACAAAGAAGGCTACGAATGATTTTTTTTGCCATTTGCTCACTTTTATATTTTATTGTACATATGAATTTGAAATAAATACCTTCTTTTATTATTTTAAGAAGTTTTTTTTCTCTTTTGTTTTGTGCATCTTCATTTCTCCCATTAAATATCTGTACATATATTTTTTATTTCACTTATCTATCTACTACCCCTATAAAAGAAAGAGAGGGCGGAGAACCAAACAATCAGATCCATCCATTAATAAGATCTAACGGCCCTTAATCCTCCAATGTTTGACGGAACAAACCACGCATCCAGTGTTTAACGCTTCAAGCCATCCATCGATAAAACTGCCCCGCCGTTCAGAAAAAAAGCAAACAACGCACGCCCCCACGTTCTCTCGCCCCGCCCGCACGACCTCGACCTCTCGCCCCTGCTCCTCCTCCCCCGCCGTTCGCCCTCTGCCGTTCCTCGCCGCTCCTCCCGAGCCTCCCGCCGCTCCTCCATTCCTCCGGAGCCGACCGCCACGCCCTTAGCCGCGGGATCCCCTTCGTCGCGGGAGCCGCCGTCGAGCCCGTCCGTCGCGCCCGAGCCGCCGCCAGAGCCGCCCTTCGCCGCGGGATCCCCTTCGCCGCGGCTCGCAGGTCGCCGAGCCGCCGCCCCGGAGCCGCCCTTCGCCGTGGCCCGCAGGTCGCCGAGCCGCCGCCCCGGAGCCGCCCTTCGACGCGGCCCGCAGGTTCCCCAGCCGCCGCCCCGGAGCCACCCTTCGCCGCAGGTCGCCGCCGGAGCCGCCCTTCACCACATGTCTCCTCCCTGCTGGCCGCCCCGCCCTCCACTGCTCTTATCTTCAAGCCCAAGGCACGCACGCGATCCCCTCAGCTTCTGTCCTTTCTTCAACCCACCGATTCGTTTTCTGCATTATGAATTGTTCCCGTCTGAACATCTACGCGATCCAATTACAATAGAAGCATAAATCCCTATATATATGCATATGAAATTTCAGAGTCCCCAAAGCTGATTAGAGAGAGAGATTAACACTTACTCGTAGAGATTGATCGATTTAGGACATACCCCCATCTCTCCCATGCCCTCTTTCTCTCACTTGTTTTTCCTCTCTTAACTGCAGCATGAAGGAGGCTAGGATCGAGTGCAGGCCTGCGACCAGGATCAACAGCAGGAGACAACGTTACATTGTGGCTGTTATTAATACAATTTTGACCAAAGGATTTATTCTTTTTTGGCAGATGGGCACTTGTTCACCTTTGTTGTAGCGCGGAGACTTGTTCCAGATATTTAACATGTCTTTTTACGTATCCTTTGTTTGTTCTCAATTTGGATGCTTTCATGCAGATCAAGTTATTATTGAGGACAAAATGAAGGGGTGCATTGCAATCTAGATTTGACTAAATGTGTGGCACAATCTGTTGACAAACACATTTACATTTAAGTATGTGTAGTATGCTTCAGGTAATTAACCACAACATTTGTTTCGTCAATTATTTCCTTTTCATTCAGTGAATTGACTGTCCTTTTGTTAAAAAGCGCGAGTCGAATGTGTAAGTACGGAAGAGGTTCTCCCATTGGGTTGCCACTACAACGAAATAAACATGTTAATGACTGTTAAACATACTCTATTTTTGTAATTCAAAGGCAATGTTTCTGCCGGTCTCTTGAAAGAACTAAAAGAAATGCAGCCTTTATAACTGAATGTCTACATTCATTTTTGGAGATCACAGAGCTATATATTAACGAGTTATTATATTGATGCACACTGCATTCAATTTAGTGAGCTTGTTATTTTTCTGATCGGATTCAGTGGTAATGGAATTGGGTGGTGAAGAAAACTAGCAAGCTGCATAGGAGAAATTCATACGTGCACCCGCATGAATAATAATTTTCCAAATGTCAAATAGTTCTAGAAAAACTATACATATAAATATCTGAATCATCTGTGTCCTTGTAAAATTAGTGGAAAAATGATTTGGGAGGATGAGGTTAGGAGGTCGCATGCTTGGGCAAGAGGAAGAGGTTGCTTTAGTCTTGACCACGAAGTGCTCTGGTAACGCTGTCGCGGCCAGTCGGCCACTCGCTCTCCAAATCTTGCAGCTGCGCATGGGTTCGATGGGCAGGCATGGCGGCTCAGACCTGTGGGCTCCACGATCACCACGGCGCTGCCTCCTGGCCTTGCCGCTGGCAGTCACCGAACCCTCGCCGGATTGTCGACCCAACAACTAACCATCACCCTCATCTCATTAGTTGGCTTCCCTCTACTGGATCTGAATTTTTTGGTTGGTTTGCAAAGTGCAGATGTGTGACTTCCTTTATGATGAAGGCATCGAGGAGATAAACTTTTGCTTCTCAAGCTTTGATTTAGTTGAGATGTTTAAGCAATATTGGTCACTTCCAAGTAAATTTTATGATGATGTGATATATGTCTACTAATTTCCATTTTTTCCCTTTGTGTTCAGGTATCTATACTAAAGGTTGCAGTACTACACTAGCTGGTTACAATTTTGTAGATTTCCTTTTACCCTTAGTTTGTGCTCCCTCCGATCCAAATATAAGTGTCGCAGCTTTGAACTAAGGTGTTCAACCTTAGTTCAAAACTGCGACACTTATTATGGATCGGAGGAAGTAGTAACTGCCAATTAGTATAGTCCCTTAAGGCCTAAAAAGTAGCATAGGATATGGGAGCAAAAGGTTCAATGAAAACTTTTAAAACCTGAGATGGAAGTATATTTTGTAGGCTTGTAGTGCATGTTCACCTGTACGAGCTAGAACTTCCTTTGTGTTGGCGGAAGTGTTAGCCTGCCATTATCAGTTGAGTATAGGGCCTGACCAGCATTTTGGTCTTTCATTTACTTTTTACCAACTCAAGTAAAATGTTTGAAATCTTATATCGACCACATCACTAAAATTTGGTTGGACTATGGTTGCATGTTTAAGTCGAAAGAGGGATCGACCTTCAACGTTGCCTCGTCAGGTTGTTTAGTTCCAACGAGGTCTAAATCCATTCCCCCATCTTGTGTCGATTGCCTTCTTAGTACTAATGTTTCCCCTTGGTGACATTGTCTATTTGGTGTCCTTTTTTGTACAAAATTACTTTATGATGTTCATCCTGCTAAGCTGCAGGGGTAATAGTGCTTCCAGTATTTGTAATTTTGAATCATGGTCAATTGATCAGTCATGGATCAGATGGCTTAGTATGTGACAAAGGCTCTTTGCTCCAATCAATCAGTGGGAGATCAAATAGCTTAAGCTTGTCGTACACAATGCAATGTAACTAGAATAGTCTTTATCTTTTAATCAGTTTCCCAGTTATATTTCTTCTAGAATTTAGTTTTTTTACTTTGTGATTTATTGGCATTTTGTTAGATGATACATGCTTCTAACTACAGTACAGATCAGGTCCAAAATCAGGATACATGACAGCTGCAAAGCAAATATATCAAAGTTGCTCGGGTGGATCTATTGTGGTTGAAGCTGCTCAGGTGGATCTAATCAAGACAACTTATTGACCGTCTTCCATTTCAACTGCAGCAATGTGGGGTGGCGCATGTGGAGTAGTAGGGTAAAGAGAAGATGGAGAAGGTGGTTATTCTGGCCTTACGTTGAGTGTTGAATCTGGGGTATATGAAAATACTTGAGTTGAAGAAGATCCGGTACTGGATATAATGATTGAGGAGATGCATGACTTAAATAAAAAGAGTTGTGAGAATATGAAATAAGGAAATTACTGTTTCTGATTGAGTCTTAATCTAAAGACGACATTTGTATGACGCTTGCATTCACAAATTGAAGAAACTGTTGTCGAACACCTTTGTTGGTTGCAATTATCCTACAACCATCATCATTTCAAAAGTAGCAGCACAAATTTTGTTCTTAAAAAACATATTTATTCCATGTGAAAACATATTTTTATTCCGTGGCAACGCACGGGCAGCCATTTGTGTCGTAAGATAGCATCGATCATGCATCCCTTCTGGTCAATGAGACTGATAGTGGGTCTTGATTGCCATTTGTGTCGATTCATATTCATACTTGTGTTTTGGGAGTTTATTGCCTGCATAACAACAAAAGTATTGGATGAGACGAGGCAAGCATGTATTTTGCTTGCATGGTCGCTTCAGCCTTAGCATCTGTAGCGCATGTAGCCAAAGTAACTGTGCCTGTACTACTATTGTAGAGCAGAGCTGGTTGTCTTGAGCTTAATATGAGATCCAAGTCTCGTAGAGAGGGGTCGATGATAAGAAGCATCTGTGGTACATCGTACTTGTGGTCCTCTCTTGAGAGAGCTATATGCTGCTTTAGAAGAAAGAAAAATAGAGTGTATAGATTGATCAAACTCAACTTAAGCCACCATATTGTAATTGTTACTTTTGAAGAATGTTACGTCGGTTGTTTTTTGTTGTTGTCATTTTCCTACACTAGCATCAAGAACTACAAGCATATGGTAGTATTTAATTGGGAGTAGACGTATCTCTGAAAAATGTATTAGCTGAGACGTGCGTTCCACGTGCAAGCTTACTAGTTTTATATAAATATTCAACATGTAATTTAAAATCGTCATGTACTTTAAAACTGTTCATCATGTAAAAAAATCAATGTGTATGAAAAAAGTATTCGACGTTGATTTAACAAATGTTTATCATGTACTTAAAAGTGTTCGATAACATGTTGCAAAATTCATCATGCATTAAGAAAATATCCAACATGTATTTAAAATAATGTCCAACATGTGTTTTAAAATGTTCTACTCCCTCTGTCCCATAATATAGGACGTTTTTTGACTCTAATATAGTGTCAAAAAACGCCTTACATTATGGGACGGAGGGAGTAATTATTAATAATAAATGCACATTGTGTAATATAAATTATTAAGTAGTATTTTATCATGTTAAAAAAATTCATCATGCATTTTAAAATGTTTCACCTCGCTCAAAAAATGTTCATTGTCAACTAAATAAGTTTAAACATGTACTTACTTTCATCAGAATTGTCGAGTGGCTCTTACATGCTTTATTGTTGATCTAACGAAAGGGACAATATTTCCTTGTATTTTCCTTTGAATAAAGTGTTTGCAGATTTTAACTTAGTCCACGGGTCCCTTGCACTATTATTATTTCACATCATTCGGTCGTCCGAGTGAAAGGCAATAATGACGATGATTTAATGAAGTGAGTGTGGCGAAGAAAAGCTGGTATGAACTCTTCTTGTTTCTGTTTTTATGAGTATGTTTAACTCAATAGCCCTGATTCAGCATATTATGAGTAAACATGTTTGTGATGACAATTAAAGATTCTAGTTGCTCATGTCATGCTTAAGTAGCGATGAGTATATAATATGTTATCTTAGGTGTCAACATGCATTAAAATGATTGTGATGTAGTATGTTAGGATGGTATCCTCCTCTGAAGAATTCAAGTGGCTTGACTTGCCACATGTTCACACATGTAGTTGATTCAAAACCAATGTAGCCTTCATAATATTTATATTCAGGGTGTTTATATCTTACTCATGCTCATGTCCAATGTTAATTATTCAAAATGCATGATTATGACCATTGTCGCTTTCTAGTTGGTCGCCTCTCAATCCATTTGCTAGTTTTCTTCTGTACTAAGCGGGAATACTGCTTGTGCATCCAAATTCATGAAACCCAAAGTCATGCCAAAAGAGTCCACCATATCTACCTATATACGGTATTACTGTGTCGTTCCAAGTAAAATTGCATGTGCCATATCTAATCATTCAAATATACATCTGTTTTGTGTGTCGGTACCACTCATGGAGGGACGGAGCGGTCAATATCTTTCATGTTAAGTGGGTCATTCTCTTGATGAGAGTTTATTCACTCGTCTTGCATGAAAGAGGCTAGTATTTGCGATGCCCAGTTCCATTAAACAAAAACAAAGAAAAAATATGATAAAACAAACTCTCCCTTTATAGTTGATTGTTGGAGGGCACCCGAGGATTCGGTTAGTCATGGATTGTGTTTGTATGGTTTGGGGGGAGTAAAAATTTTCCTTTCTGCATGGGAACCACCAATAATGTGTTTAGCATGGAAGATGTTGAAATCCTTTGTTGTGACGTTGACAGGAAAAACACACCACTCAAAATGTATTCATTCCTGTTTTTTGCTCTGAGCTCTGCCACCTTTGCAAATCTCTGCTTCCCTGTGCGAATGGCCTTTCTATTTACTTTCATGTTATTACTTTTATTGTTGAGTCATCACCCTCTCTTTCAAGCACCAACTTTGAGAGCACAATTTTCATTCTTAGTTTAATATGCATTGAGTCTAGTTAGTGTTGGATGTGAGCATGACTGTATCTCTTCTACCCTGAATTACAATGCTTAGTCGCTGCATGAACTTCAGAGGTGCTCTGCATTTATGTTTTCCGGTCTCAGAAAGGGCCAGCGAGATACCATGCTATCATATTATATCATGATTGTTTTGACAAAGTGTTGGCATTTGAGACTCGCAAGTTGATTCTTCTATTGATATGACATATGAGTATATATGAGTTCTAAGTGTTATCATTCACATGGTTAGTTCATGATATTTGCTGAAAACTTGGTTGCTAGTTAAGCTTACATATAGCAACAGAAACAAAAGAGTTTGTAAAAGTTTTACTTTGTCACTTTTAGTTTTTAAATGGAATTGCTTGAGGACAAGCATTGAGTTAAGCATTGGGGGAGTTGATACGTCTACAACATATCTACTTTCAAACACTTTTGCTTTTGTTTTGGCCTCTAATTTGCATGATTTGAATGAAACTAATCCGGACTAACGTTATTTTCAGTAGAACTACCTTGGTGTTGTTTTTGTGTAGAAATATAAGTTCACGGAATTGGACGAAACTTGGCGAAGATTTTTTATTGAATAAATAAAAATACTGGTGCAAATATGCACTGGAGGTGGCCACTAGCTGCTCGCAAGGCAGCAGGGCGCACCTATCCTCTGGGCACAACCTCTTGTCTTTTGGGGCCCACATGACTTCGTCTGACCTAATTCCACCTCCATAAGTACCGTCTTTCTGAGAAAAATATATGAGAAGAAGTCTCATCGCGTTTTACAATATGGAGCCGCCATCGCCTCTTGTTCTTCATCGAGAGGGCTGTCTGTAGTCCGTTTGGGGCTCTGGGAAGGGGGATTCATCCTCGTTGTCATCATCAACCCTTTTTCATCAACAATTCCATGATGCTCACCAACGGGAGTGAGTAATTCATTCGCATGCTTGCTGGACGGTGATGACGCACTATTAGGGAAAACCTTATACACAGAACTTTAGCAGTAGCGCTGGTTAAAATGGGGCGCTACTGGTACTTAGCAGTAGGCAAAGGGACGTGCTACTGCTATGAATATAGCAGTAGCGCTGCCAGGGCAAAGAGCGCTACTACTAAAATTACCCCACCATCGCCGCCAGGCTAAGTTTAGTAGTAGCGCTTTCCTATGAAACGCGCTAGTGCTAGCTAGTTTAGCAGTAGCGTTTTCTCCTAAACCGCGCTACTGGTAAGCCAGCCTTATCCCCCCCCCCCCCGCGCGCCCGCCCGTTTCCTCAATCGATCTCCTGTCTCACTGTGTCGCGGCCGTCGTCCTCCTCCTGCGCCATCGCCCCCATC
>NC_057796.1:36469469-36474105 GCF_018294505.1 Triticum aestivum | reverse complement strand
CCCTCCCCTCCTCCATCCACAGCCCCTCCCCCCTCCATAGATTTAGTTGATAGTATAGATAGGTAGAATGTAGGTTTTTTCAATAGTATAGATAGGTAGAATTCTGTAGAATGTACATAGAATTTAAATGGTTAATAGAACTAGTTTATTTATAGTAAGTGCTTAATAGAATTAGTTGAATTAGTAAGAAAATTAATTATTTTTATTTATAGTAAGTGCTTAGTTGAACTAGTTGAATTAGTAAGAAAATTAATTATTTTTATTTATAGTAAGTGCTTAGTTGAACTAGTTGAATTAATAGAACTAGTTTATTTTTAGGAAGAAAATTTAGGTATGGAAAATTTAATTATTTTTGTGTCATTATCACTTTGTCATCAAAGAATGTTGTATGAGATTTGATGATCTAAAATTTTACTTGGTGGAATATGCAGGCTTTGTAGAGTCGTGTCTCCTTAGAGTGATTGTCATCCGAGCTACCTCTACTTCCTCTACATTCGAGTCGGTGAGCTAAAAGTCCACCTCCTCCTTCTCCACTCCTCGGTGTGTTGAATAGAGTAGAACTAGGGTATTTAGTCGGTGAGCTCATGTGCAAATGCTTATGATAATTGATACGGATGGAATTGCAAGTTTAAGCATCGTTGTATGTGTATGAACATCTTTGTATCGCAGGGAAAATCCGAGTGGCCTATGTTTTGCCGGAGTGTTGATTCATTTCCATGCCGGCAAATTTCAGGCCCTCGATATGTCCTATTTTAGCAAAGGTCATGCCGGATTTTTTTCCTGAATTTAAGCATGACTTGTGCTAGAATATGTAGGAAATATCAAGTGCTCTGGATTTGTGTGTTGAGTTTCCTGGTAGTTTCCTTCGATCGATTTTCAATTAATGTTTCAACTATGAACATAGGCAATGTCTAATGACGAAAAGGATTTCGGTATGTGCGAATATTGCGAAGACGAGCGCGGCATGTGCGACAGAAATTTCCTAGTTGATAGGCGCTTCAGCATCAAACTAGATGAGACCTTCGAAGTGGATACAGTAAGTCACAACGACAAGTCTTTTTTCGTAATTAAGCATGACTTCTGCTTCTTTTGCTTCAACTTATAATTTTAATTTTCTACTATTCTACTAGTGTATCCCCAGCCATGCAAGAATCTTTGTCTTGGATAAGATTGGTTTCAGTCCTATGGAAACTATGGAGGTAAAGAGAGTTCACTTGCGGACCGAGCATGGTTATACTTTTGCCGGAAAATTATACAATGCAGACATCTACACCTACATTGAATGCAAAAATTGGAGAGCACTATGCAAGGCTTATGCAATTGAGCCTGATATGCTTATCACCTTTGATATTCGTCCGGAAGATGATATTGAAGATAATATCGACATCTGGGTCGATGTGTAGACGCTTCCAGTTCTACCATTATGTGAGTTTCTCAACCATATTTATGTCTTCAATATTATTTATTCAAAAATAGTTGACAACTAATTTCTGTTGGAAGCTTATTTCCATTCAAGCAAACATGTCCGACGCTTGGTAGACATGACCTACCACTGTCCCAGGGCTGAACTAAACTGCGAGGAGATAAGTCATTATGTTTCATGGCTTGAGGATCTTGATACTGTCAAGACAAATTATTTTCCTGGACTTGAAAATCTTAGTACTCAAAATGTGCGACCAATAGTGTTCGTATTGAACTACGGTCACATCTATATAGGAAAGATGGCAAGATTTTTACTATTTGTCCTCAGTGCATCTTTTGCATACATTTTTTAAGCTAAACTTCATTGCTAAGTATGTTACTATGATGTTCTTCAACAGGGACTCCCGATGATAGTTGTGCCTCATTGGATCGAGCCTAAAGGTCGCATGGCAATGGTTAGCTTACGGCCAAGACATCCTACATTGCACATGAGTGCATTCAGGATTTTTAAAAGCGAGCAAGTCTTAATAGTCAAAGACTGGAGCAAAATTGTGAAGGGCCGCAGAGAAGTACTAGGGGCAGCAATTAGAAGCACATCCCACAGGAGGCAGGTTCATCTACATGCTCCAATATGATGAATCAGGAGTGCTACACATGTTCTATGCTATTTTACCTGAGAGAGAGCAACAGGAGTGATTAGCTAGCTAGAATGAGTTTGAAGATGATGATGTGCTACACTATGGCTATGATGATTAAATAGCTAGTGTTGGTGGTAATGACTATGATGATTATTATTTGCTAGTGTTGGTGGTGATTAGATAGCTACACTATGACTATGCTGATTAAATAGTGTTGGTGGTAATGACTATGATGATTATTAGCTAGTGTTGTTGGTGATGATATGACACAAGAGTTTTTATATTAATATGATGATGATGATGATGATGATGAGTTATTATATCATTGGATGAAAGAACTGCGGATTAGTTTCTGGATGGATCCTAAGTGACCAAGTCACGATAATCCATGACTTGATCACTTAGGATCCACCCACTTGAAACTAATCCGCGGTTCTTTCACCTAGTGATTTAATAACTCATTATAATATAAAAACAATCTATAAATTGCTACTGTATGAAAACTTGTATAAAGGTGTATGAATACGACATAAAATAAAAAAGAAATAGAATAGGGAATAATAGTAGTAGCGCGGGCAGTGAGACGCGCTACTAGTAATTACCAGTAGCGCTTGTTGAAGGACGCGGTACTACTAAGTATATATAGCAGTAGCGCGTGTTAACAAACGCTACTGCTAACCTTTAGCTGTAGCGCCGTATCAGTAGCGCGGTTACCCGCGCTACTGGTAAGCCAAAAACCCGCGCTGCTGCTAGCTTTTTCCCTAGTAGTGAGGATGGATGAGACTTGTCATGTAATCGACTCAATTTGTTAGGGCTTGATCCCTAGTATCCACTATGTTCTGATATTGTTGTTACTATCACTTTGCTATGCTTAATGCTTGTCACTAGGGCCCGAGTGCCATGATTTCAGATTCGAACCTATTATGTTGTCATGAATATATATGAGTTCTTGATCCTATTTGCTAGTTATATGCACTTGTTATTGTTCTGAACCGTAGACCCCAAGGTGACAATAATTGGGGTACTCTCCGGGGATGACTGTAATTCGGGGAGTTCATGTATTCACCACACGTAAATGCTTCAATCCGGTTCTCTTTCCTTACGGACCCCGCTGCCACGGGAGGGTAGGACAAAAGATGTCATGCAAGTTCTTATTATAAGCATGTATGACTATATACAAAATACATGCCTACATTGAACTGATGAATTGAAGCTATTATGTATCGCTCTAGGTTGTGACTGTTACATGATGAATGCCATCCATACAAATATCCATCATTGATCCAATGACTACGCTTTGCTATATTGTCTTTGCTAAGTTACTACTATTATAATCACTACAAAACTGCTACCGTCACTGCTACAATTACTATTGCTACTGTTACCACTACTATCAAAACTATCATCCTACTGTGCTACTAATACTTTGCTGCAGAGAAATAATTTCTCAGGTGTGGTTGAATTGACAACTCAACTGATAAGGCTTGTAAATATTCTTTGGCTCCTCTAGTGTCGAATAATTAAATTCGGGTTAACTACTACTCTCGAAGCAGACTGTTGTGATCCGCTATACTTGTGGGTCATCACCGAGCCATCGAGGCAAGAACACCTGCGACTTCTCATCTGTCTTATTCAAAGTATGATTTCCATGTTCTTCAATTTAAATTATGATTTTTACCTACAAAGTTTGAATAAGTTTAATTGTGAGTGCGAGTGGAAAATCAAAATTGATAAATTTAGACGGCTGCTAATGATTACCGTGATTTTATTCGAACTCACAATTGATAATTTAAACCTTTTCATCATAGAATTTTTGCAAAATTAATTATATTGATATGTTCTTTTGATAAATTGTATACTAGTGCGTGGTAATGAAGTTAGGTGAAATCTGCCAAGGGTGAGCCAAAGGCATAATATGAGTTGTAAAATTAAACTTATCGATAAGTTCTTTTAATAAATATATACATATATAGGAAAAAAATTATCTACCACCAGTGGTAGTTACCACCTCTTGAGTTTTGTATGTAGTATCTATCAAAGCGGAGAATAGGTACGCGTAATATGTAGTATGTAAGAACGTTTAGGTAGTATATATACTATTTTTTTGGTAGTGTGTATCATATTTTGAGTATGCTCATTTTTACGTACAAACATATACGTATTTCACTAATATAATAAAAACCATGGGCCGACTTCTAATTTTTTCATGTAACTCACTTTGAAGTATCTTATATATAATATATGAATATACTTAAAATGATAAAGTAGAATATATACTACCACATGATAATATATGAGACATGTGGGGTAACTACCTCCAGGTGGGTCTATTATGATAACACCCCTTAAGACCTTATTCTGCTAACACCCTCTTATTCTGCTAACACCGTCAAGCTGACCCATATACAAACTAACCCCACAGAACAAACGAACCGACCTGCACAGGACAAAAAAAACCACACCCCACCATATCCTCCCACTCTCCCCACGACCCCAGCCAGCCACTTCTCTCCCCGCGCCAGCCCACCTCCCTCCCCACCTTCTCTGATGCGGCGCGCCCCTGCCCTCCCCACCTT
>NC_057796.1:36465073-36469092 GCF_018294505.1 Triticum aestivum | reverse complement strand
ACGCCCCCGCCAAGCAACCACCGGATCCAGAGGGATCCGGTTCCACTGCCCTCGTCTGCCCGGCCCACCCCGTCCCGCGACGCCGGCCTCCCGCGCCGCCCCGCGACGGCCGGCCTCCAAGGCCCCGGCCCCTACGCCGGCCAGCCCCGGCCCTGATCCCCTCCGTCAAGTTCCCCTGCCTCCTCTCCCCTCCGACGAGCTCTCCTGCATCCCCTCCCCTCATATTCTGCTAATATTCTGCTGAACCGAAAACAGTACCCCCCGCACGCGGCCACCGACACCAGATCCGGCCACCACAGCCCCCAGGGAGGTTGCGGAAGCCACCAGGCTCCACCTGGACCACGGCGACCAACGGATCTGAGCCCCCTGCCCTCCCGCGCCTTCTCCATGGCCAGTGGCCGCGCTCGTCAAGCTCGACCTCGTCGGAGCACCTGCGGCGAGCCCTGACCATGACGCTAGGACCGGCTATGGCACCCCCTTCCTCTGGGATTCAATTCGCCGAAGCAACCCCTTCCCCCTTGCGGCTCTCTTCTCCCCTAACATGCAGTTCGTTTCGGTTGCCATCAATGTCATCCGCACTGCAGTGCAAAATGTTCTCATGATGTTTTGGTTTTTGCTGGCGTGCAGTTCGGGATCCGTAGCCATGCGGTTCAGCAGCAAAAATGCTACGGTGGATCGGCGGTGGCCTTGGTCCAGCTTGTGCTAATCGGAGGCACCTATTGGCGAGAGGTAAGCAACCCCTGGCGTGCAGTTAGTTGTAAACCCCTCTGTCGTCTTCCACATCTACGCCGCCCTGCAGTGCACTTCGCCATGTTGGAGCAATCTCAGCAAGCCTCTTATTCCCCCTCGTGCAGTGCAGCTCTTACTTTTCCTTCAGTACTTTTCAGTCCGAAAGTAAACTTTTTTCTCACTCTTGTTTTGTGATAAGAATTTGGGGTACACTTCTCTGCTAATAAAGCCACGAGGAGTATATTTTCGTTTGTCGAGACAGCTTCGGTCAAGCTGTACGAAAAATGTACAAAAGAGTTCACCTTTTATTACTTCTGGAGGAGTTGTTTTGTGCTAATTTTTATGGACCGGTTTAAAATTTGTTAAATCGATGCAGTTCATTACGAAAACCTTGGCGGTGCATTTGCAGAAAAAAGGGCAATGAAGTTCACCTCGTGGTAGGCGTTGCTAAAAAAGTAAAAAGAAATATTTTGGTCAGAGGAGTAATGCAGTTCTCTTGCCTCCCCCATGCAATTCAAAACACGAAAAGGCCATGTTGTAGAGGTTCACTTTTTTGTTTCGTTGAAAAAGTTTAAAAGACACAATTGGACACAGATTAATGCGTACACTCCCTCGTCCACTCTCGTTCATAAAAAGTTTGAAAAAATACAATAGAAACTCATGCGGTTCACTACCGATAGTGTTGAGGTTCACTTTTGCTAGTGTTGTGCTTCACTTCCTCTTAATGTGAGGTGCAGAAAAAATGCTATGAAAACGACCAAATAAAGTAATGCGGTCCACTTTCTCGTCTGAGAAAAATTTACGTCCATGTCCGATGTTGCAGTGTAGTGTGGATTTTTTTGTATGAAGATTATAGGGACTCATTTGATTGCAGCAAAACATGGTGATGTTCAGATATGAGCATGCAGTTTCGACCATGTGGACATGCAGTACAAAAATGGTGTTTTCTGTGTTTGATGATTTTATGTATAAAAGTTATATGGACTCGTTTGAAAATTGTTTACCAAAGAAGTTCATTTTGAATTGTGTTGCGGCTCATTTCCCTCGACCATGCGGTTCGCTTCTTCGCACGTGTACAGCTCACCAATGTGGAAACCCAAAACTCCAAACAGAAAAAGAAAGAAGGAAATGAAGTCCAAAGATGTGTTAAATAAAAAATGGTAGAGAAACGACAAAAAAAGTAATGCCGTTCACTTGACCACTTGATGCAGTGTGGTTTTCTAACTGAAGCAGTGCAGTCGGGTGTGTGATGTTGTTCATCTTGTAAGTGACCATTTGATGCAGTGCGGTTTTCTAACTGAAGCAGTGCGGTCGGGTGTTTGATGTTGTTCATCTTGTAAGTGCAAAGAAAAAATGTTACCAAAACGACAAATAAAGTAATGCGGTTTATTTTTCCATACTTTTGGGGTTCACTTGCGCCCGATGTGAAGCCCCGTCCACTTCCTCGCATGAGAAAATTTACGTGTAAAAAAAAGAAATCAAGCAGTTCGCTTGCCCGTTTGATGCATTGCGATTTTTGACTGAAGAAGTGCGGTTTTCTGTCGGATGAAGTTCACTCGTCGATTTTGGTGTCGTGAAAAACAGAGTGTCCGCATTTCGCTAATTTTAAAACTGCTCTTAAACCGTAAGGAATTAGAGAGAGTGTTCTACATGAAAAAGTTGCGTCTCGTCGATATCTTTCCAAGGACATATCATTTGAATCATTTCGACAAGCAGTTTCTAAAAATTTCACGAAAAACGACCGCTGACACTCGTCGTCCGCTGCACAATTTTCATAATTAACTTAAAACCGTAAGGAATCTCAAAACCATTTCTACATATGAAAGTTGCGTCTTGTCCATAGCTTTCCAACGACGTATTACGCGCCTCGTTTCGACAAACGGTTCAAAAACTACAGCGAAAACAGTACCGAAAATTGCAAAAATTTCAAAAAAAACGTAATTCCGCGATTTAGTAAATTTGAAACTGCTCTTAAACCGTAACGAATTAGAGAAAATAATAGATATGAAAAATATGCGCCTTGACAATATCTTTCCAACGGCGTATCATTTGCCTTATTCCGATGAGCGGTTTAGAAAAAATCATGAAAATACGCTCGCTGCCACTCGTCATCCGCCGCACCGTTTTTGAAACTGCTTTTAAACGGCGAAAAATCTCGAAAAGTGTTCAACATGGCGAAGATGCGCCTAATCCATAGCTTTCCAACGGTATATTATACGCCTCGTTCCGATGAACAGTTAAAAAATTAGAGCGAAAACAGTACCAGAAAAACACTGCGTTGCAGTTTTTTCCGACACAAAGTTCACTAGTCTGTATTGCAGTGCTCTTGCTATAAAAAGTGCAGTGCTCTCGCTGATAATATTAGCAGAATAGACCGTCTATATAATATATATAATAGGTAAATTAACTGGGACACCTAGGTGCCCGGGCACCTTGATTGTTTTAGGTATGTATCGCACATAATGAATGTTTGATTTGTTTCCTAATTATTTTTCATGCAAGACTTTCCATGTTTATGTTTTATTTTCGTTTTTAACTATTTGGCATGCAAGACTTGGCATACAATAAATCATAGTAATATTTTATTTTCTTCTGAACTACAATGGTATCTAATACGCGTATTTTTGTTTCCTAACTATCTAATACGGGTATCTAATACTTACTAATAAAATGATCTGCATACGCGGGTATATATAACCAGTAAATTATTCTCTGAACTATTACGTTCTATTTTATTAACTATTTAATATGAGTATCTAATACCTATTAACGAAATTATGTACATATCGGGTACGTATATACCCAATAATTTATGTAAATATATGGGTATTTAATACCTACTAACGATACCACAAAAAAACCTATTAACGATATTATGTACAAATACGGGTATCTAATACCTACTCATGTAATTATGTACATATGCGGGTACGTATATTCCAAATAATTTGTTTTTAGAACTATTTACGTTTTATTTTATTTTTTAACTATCTAATACGGGTATGCAATACCTATAACCAAAATTATATGCATTCTCATATTAATACCTTGCCTTTTTATCACGCGACATGCATGCATGGGACGGTCCACGAATTAAAGCCTGCCAAATTAACTAGCAATTGATGCATTTTTATTGGTTTCCAAATCAATCGCTAAACACGATTCAACGATGGAGAGGCAAGGTGCCCAGGCACCTAGGTGTCCCAAACTGGCATCACACTAATATGATGATGATATATATTAGTATGTAGTGGTAGTGCTAGGTGAGGGAAAGGCAAAATTCCCCTTCT
>NC_057796.1:36454793-36464874 GCF_018294505.1 Triticum aestivum | reverse complement strand
GCTAAATATAAGATAATTTCTCCCCTCCTTCTCCTTGATGACCTGCTAATACATTACCTGGTTGTGGACGTGGGCTCTCGCCTCAGTGCCATCGGAGGCCAAGCCAGGCATCTGGGCGCTGATGGTTATCCTTGGTATGATCGCCGCCTTGAGCCTAGGCTATATACTACACTCAGAAGTGACGCTACGACGTGCGAGGAAGGCCGCCAAGGAGTGCTCCCGGGCGGCGGGCAATGGCACTGGCGCCTGGGGCTACCCCCCAACGCCCCTCTAATCCCTCGCCACGGTCCTTGAGAATCAGAGGTATAGCCCTTTATCATGTCCTTTGCTTTGTTTTTTCTGATTTTTTGGGCTCGGTTTGTTTTAAATGTTGGTCTAATGGCAAAAAATAACAATTGGCAAGAGGTGAATATGGAATAGATGGTGTTAGACATAAAAATGAACAATGAAGTCAATTCATAATTGACATGATATGATCAATCGATAAGCCTATTTTGAAAAACAAACTAAGTTCTCGGATTTCCCCCTGCATAATTGGATCTCTATCCCATGGTCACATAATCATTGGATTATGTGGTTATGTCGCAACATTTGGGAAGCAGGTGCCTCGAGGTTCTTATTCCTTGTACTCCCTCCGTTCCTAAATATTTGTCTTTCTAGATATTTCAAATGGACTACCACATACGGATGTATATAGATATATTTTAGAGTGTAGATTCACTCATTTTTCTCTGTATGTAGTCACTTGTTAAAATCTCTAGAAAGACAAATATTTAGGAACGGAGAGAGTAGAAGCAAAGAGATTTTATCAGAATTGCTGAGTTTGGAGGCATTCATTTTGTGATTAAGAGAAGGAAAAATTAGAGTTCATCACTTAAACAGCAAGAGTGAAGTTCAACTGATGAAGTATTCCAGGTATTTGTTTAGCCTTGAGGTTGGATATGTCTGAATGAACAACAACATCAGTATTATCAATTAAACATAGCCACTCTGTTTGTAAATGAGATATATTGAACTGAAAGAACCTCCAATATGCATCTTCGATGGTAGCCTATGACAAATCTAATCTAACGGTACCTTTTGACGAAACAAATCGAACAGTTGTTGAAGATAGAGAAGTTTGGTTGCACACACTGTAGAACATTATCTATTTCAGGGCGGAGAAGACCGAATGGCAATGAAAAAAATATACGTCTAACAAAAATATGTAGAGGATGTGGTAAAACGGAAGAGAAAACGTTTGAATGAAAATTGTTTAATTAAGAGGGGAGTTTAAATATTGGATTCATAAAAGCTTTGGCATAAACGATCTAGGAGAAGAAATATGGCATTGCTTGGCTTCTTACTTCAAATAGAATAGAATTATTCGTCCAGAGAACCAATGAAGTAAAAAAATCTGTAAGACGTGCTGGATAGGCTAGAAAGTAGAAACGGCTACATATGCTACACTGTTCAGTTTATCTAGCAGTACAAGTATTCCAGTTTCTGAATTTATGCCGTACCTCCGGAAGGAATGGCCCTGAATATCGCATTATTTTGGTGCCTTGTTCAGAGGATGGCCTTGCCGTTTTAGACACTGATCGAGCAATTGGTATACTTGCAACTACTACATCATGCATGATCATGAGTTAATTATGCAGACACTAGAAGAGAGCAATCCATTGGAAAAAAAAACAGAGATCCTACTTGTTTCCGTTATCTAACTTACTTATATGATGCACAACAACACATGGAGGGATGAAGCGGCGATAGAGTACCTGGTAATGGGATGGGGTTTACCTGAATCTGCTGATCCCACTTCATGGACATGGTGAGGTCCATTGTGCGGCGACGACGATATTCCTGGGTCTCGCGCGGTGCCTCCTCCTCCGCGGTGGCCTCGCGCCTCGCCTCGCCTCCCCACCCGGCCGGAATCTTCCCTTTTCATTCTCCTTCTGATCCGGTCAGTGCCGCGCCACCGGATTGACCATTGATTACGGTGACTCAGTTCCTCCCGCATACATCCTCATGAGTTAATCTTTCTTTTTTCCTTTTCCAGTCAATTGCAATACCACTTGGGTGGGCACATCTTTTTGCCTCGTTCCTTCCTTACCACGCCGGCGAGGAGAGAACCGGCCTAGGCCTACAACGGCGCCGCTACTGCGCCAGCGCTTCGTCTGCACCTCACTACCGGCCAACGGAGACCATCATGCTCCACGGGTCCACCGTCCCTCGCCTCCTCTCATCTTCTCGTCGTCACCTAAGTTCTAAGTCACACGCGGATGGATGATCCTTTCTAGTATATATAGAGATGGTCTTAGAAGAAAGCATGATGGAGATAAGAACGAGGAGGCCGCGGTGCTGCTGATCGGTGAGGTGGCGCAAGCTTGGATGTCCTATGGGCATCCCTAGGGTGCCTAATGATATGATGATGATGATCCGTTTCGTTTCTAGGAAAGGCCTAGGACGCTTAATGACATGATGATGACGATCCACTTTGTTGCGTTTCCAAGAAAGGCAATTATTGCGTGGCTGGAGGACCCATACATTCGGGCGAGTAAGATGGCACGTTACAGATGAATGGATGGATGGAAAGCTTTGTATTTGAAAATGAAGCGTTGTTCCAAATGATAATTATCAAGTAACAGAACTAGTAATATATGTCGATTTAGAGGGCAATACTAAAACATTTAGAGGACAGTACTAAAACAGGCATTACACATCTAAGAAACCTGATCCTCAAAAAAGAAGATCTAAGAAACCAGAAAAGAGCCGGTAAACTAAACTGTAGCACCTCAAGCACATCTCGTGTAGTTGAGAGCCTCCAAGTGCATGCATGGCTGCCATGCCATGTTCAACCAAAAATATAAACATTCAAAGTTCCTAAGTCCACATTTTTGGAATATTCAGACCAACATTCTCATGCCACTCACTTGTTATCCTTGTTTGATCTCTCCCGTTGCTGCTCTGTCATTTCATTTTCCTTCAAATTCTAACAAAAAATAAAGGCGCTAGAGCCTATATTGATTTCCAATCAAATACAAGCATTGCACACTACAATTATCAGTAACCATGAAGCATGAGTTTCTATTTTCAAATCATGGTCAATCCAATGTATGTCGAGGCACATCATTTTAGATACAAACGGGCCTCTAGATAAACCTAGATTACATCTCCTCACAACTAACACTGATCTAGACTGATTCCAGTGGTGCATACAAGCAGACACCAACTATATGCATGTTGATTCTGAAATTCATGAGCGACAAAACATTATGCACATTCAGTTTGAAATGTTGCTCATCCTGATTAAACAACTTGAAGATAGACCTGTTTGATAAATTTGGAGTGGCAAGTTTCAACCCCTCAGGAGTACATTGCTTTAATTAGTGATTGGGAACAACATGAACAAGATGACAACCATCAATATTCAACACTTGAGCTCACTTCAACAGCTACCATCCAACAAAGCCACGAAACCAAGAAACCGATGCCATTTTATCTTGTGTACAAGAACAACTATCACCAGCCATTTCATTTAGCACACTTCCACAACTACCAGCCGACCAAGAAAAACACAAGTCCGCCTCATCTTGCCTTTTTACACAATAATGCTTCCACATCTCAGCCGTTCAGCGCCTTGCCACTTTTGGGGGTAACAACGTCGGCATCATCAATCTCGCACTGCCGTGCATTTGCATCTGAAGCGCAACACATGCAACAAGTCAAGAGAAGTTTAACACATGACAAATCCTAGATTTTAGATAGGAAATGCGTAAGACACCAGACAGGTAAATTGGTCTTCTTGTTTTACTCTATTGATCAATCTAGAGAGAATTTACAAGTGACAGCCATATATGCAAATTCACATCAATAGCAGACGGGTGAATACAACTAACTAGGACCGGAAATCAAATGCCACAAGGGGCCCAATAAGGGACAACTATGCCAAGCAACATTAATTCTGCTGGCTATTTCGACTTTGGAAAACAACAAAAGTTATCAACAAAATAGCTAATGAACAAGCAAGAAAGAAAGCACCAGCCACCTAGATCACATTCGGTAAATGGATTTTTGTTTGAGTTTGGGTGGACCAGACAAAGACAAAACGGAACTCACTATGCTAGTTTGGTTTCATAACCAGAAAAGAAATTACAATCATATATGAGCATAGAAACCGTATTTTAGCTCATGGTCACTTTGGTTCAGAAATGAACTCATAACACAAGAATTATATTGTATATCACTACAAAAACATAAGAAATTAGCAGAACAACTTCACAGTCGAGAAGAGCAGAGCCAAGACCTTGTGTGAGGAGTCGAGGTCAAGGTCCTCGTACTTGACGATTACCTCGTCGTGCCCGTCGGCTTGGGCTTGGAGTCCCGGTCATCCTCCTCGTTCATGGAGCATGGCTCCTGCTGCCCAAAATCGCGCAGGAAAATAAATATCATATTATTCCAACAGTCATGCAATCAAGTGGGAAAAAGAAAGAATGAAAGTCGTATGAAGATTATAAGCAACAGAACAAGAACTTAGAGCCTAATTTTTCCCTGTCCACGGTGTTCCATGGAATTTACCAAGCCAAATAATGTAAGATGAAAAGATGTCAGGTAATTAACTTGGCAAGAACAGAGGCACGTTTATCTTTCTAGAACAGAGCCAGAGGAAAATTCAGTGGTTTAACAACTAGCTAACAGGCAACCACTAGAGTGTTATTTACCAAGCCAAGTGAGTCTAGCAAAGCCACCTAAGTAGCCATGGCAGGAAGAGAATAACCAAGAGCTATATGGCGTGTAAATACTCTTGTTGCTGACAACAACAAGCTTTTGATGGATGTTCGTGTTGGCATCATAAGCTCCACAGAGACCATCGAACCATGGAATTTCATTCGAGCCAAAAATAAAATCCTACATGCGAACCTACTGGAAGCAATTTTTAAGCCAACTCAAACTCATGGCTGACTTTAAAGTTTCAAAGCTGCAAAAAGACACACGTACAACGGAGAGGAAGAAATGGATAACTTAAACAGGCATGTAGTAGCACAAACGAGTTTAGGAAGATACAAATTTGTGAATATAAATTTGGGCTCTGCAGCTAGCACCAATTGCAAAAGGAAGTAGTTCAAAATGCTAATCACTACCGGACTCGCGCCCTATGCCTACAGCCCAGGGCCGTCGGCATAGGTCCTTTGCCGTCGGCATAGATCTATGCCTACGGCTGTCGTCGGCATAGCCCCGTCGGCGTAGATCACGTCAGCGTAGTCCTGTCAGACCGTCGGCGTAGTATAGCCGTCGACATAGGGGCCTATGCCGACGGCCGGGCGTCAGCCGTCGGCATAGTTTAGCCGTCGGCAGTGTTTTTCGCCTGACGGCAACGGGCGGCGCCGTCAAAAGAGCTAACGATTCACGGAATGCCACGTGGCAGAGGTATGCCGACGGCTTGGCCGTCGGCATACCTCTGCCACGTGGCACTCCGTGGTGCCTCCTGGTGGCAGGGCTATGCCTACGGCAAAGCCGTCGGCATATGTTTCCATCTATGCCGACGGCTTTCCCGTAGGCATAGCTCTGCCACGTGGCGCGTCCTGGGAAGTCCTGGGCTTATATATGCCGACGGCTTTGCCGTAGGCATAGTTTTTGTTTTTGTTTTTTTATTTTCCTTGTTTTCTCTTTTTCAATTCATTTGACAGCATTCAAAGCACAATAATATGGGATTATGCAGAAATATGACAGTTCATCATCTAAACATACTCAAGTCCATCATCATCATTTAAACATAGTCAAGTTCATCATCTAAAGATCATCACCGGCGAAAGTTCATGAACATAAAAGTAGTGCAAGACATGGGACATCATAAAAGTAGGAACATGAAAGGTATGGCACGACGACCACATGCACGGAATCATCATCGACATCAAGCAAGACCACCTCCGCCAAAACCACCACCGCCAAAACCACCACCACCAAGACCACCACCGCCAAGACCACATCCGCCAAAATCGCCACCGCCAAAACCGGCACCGCGACCACCATCACTCTGGAAGATCGGAGTGACTGGGGTCGATGGAGCAGGAGTCGAGCCACCGGTCCCCTACATGTTTGAGAGAAGATTCTAATGGTAAATATGATATGATAGTGTTGAATGAATGAGAACTAGTTTGTCAGTAGTTAGGCAAATGTACTAACCGGACTATCACTGCCTAGTGCCACCCATTCATCGAACGTGGGCACGTGTGGGGGTTCTCCCGCAGGTGGTGGTGGGGGTCCCATTTGTGGTGGATCCGTGCGGTTACTCCAAGACGCCAACATAGCCTGGATGTTAGTTAAACAAGCAAACTAGAAGGTCAGAAGGAATGAAAGTGCAAAAATTTAGCTTGGTTTTAAGAGGGCAAAAATAACCGCCATCATCTGACGGTTGTAATCATCGTTTGCCTTCACTCGTTGCAAGTACTCTCGCACCTCGAGATTCCTATGCTCGACAAAGGCCTTATATGCCTACATAATTTAGGTTGCTTCTAAGTGAGCAATGCTGAAAATAAACTGAGAATGCTAGAGAGAAAAAGATAAAGGGGAAGTACTTACAGCATGCTGGCGGGCTAAGGGAGTCTGTGAACGCCCCGTACTCTCTAACTGGCTCGAGTAGGTAGCCCGAAGTCGTGTGTACGAGATCAAAGGAGTGATCAAGCCATCGAAACACGGATACCGGCCATGTGACTTCCCCTGGATGGCCACCACCGCCGTGTCATCGATCTGAGACTGGGCGACCTCAGCAACAGGAACATCCGGATGCAACTTCTGAAAGTGCTGAGTGCAAGACTCCAGGTGCTCCTCGGTCTTGCCGTAGTACTGGCTCTCGCCCTCCTTGGGATCACTCCGCTCGCGGGCCAGCTTCCACGACTCAATGTCTGAGAGCGGCCTCTTCAACTTGTCCTCCTGCAACGTCAAACAGAAGTTAGCCATACATAAGAACATGACGGTAAAGAAGAACAAAAATGCATCATGCATATAGATATACCTTCATGGCCTTGAAGCCCCAGTGGTTCCTGTTTCCTTAGCCGTGTGTCCCGTCTTTTTCACGGTTAGCCCGGGCCTTGATGCTCTTGGCAGCAAACTCTGCATCGTCGCCGAGCCACCTATCCACCAAACTCGCCCATCCGTCATGCCTTCCGTAGCACCAACGAGGAACAACCTATGCAAATTTTGGAAGCATGACATGTGAGCACGAAACATATAGTTGACTGCTTGAAACAATGAAAAGTTAGTAATAGTTACCATCATGAACTGCTCCCTATTCAAGGTAAGTCGTTGCTTCTGCGCTTGAGTTTTGGTCATCTTTTGGTGCAGGTAGGAGTGGTAGTACTGCGGGACGGCAACCCAGCGCACCTCGTACTGCAACTGACGAGCTTTTTTCTTCGCAGCCGCAAGCAAGACCACGTCGGCTCTGGCCTTGTGCTCATCAAGAACTCTATAGAGTTGCTGCAATCATGCATAAACCAGAAGCAAACAAGGCATGAGTTGAGTGATTCAATGATAAACTATGAACGAAACTGAAGACAAGTGATTCAGAAGAGAATTTACCCAAAATTTGGTGATCACGGCCTTAGCGGCCGTCCCGTACTCCGCGTTGCTGCGAGCCTCGTAGTGGGCCCAGCTTGTGGCCAAAACCCGCAGCTGCGGGTCCCTGTCTGGCCGCGGGCAGAATAGGCCAGGCCAAAACTCCTTCAACAGGACAGTGATAACGCCGTTCCGTTTACGGCCCTTTCCGCGAAGGATCCAGTTACTGCAAAAGAATCAAAGGATTGCCATGTGTACAATAAGAAAATGTTGTCTTGTGTTGAAAATATGATTGAGAGGCACTTACTCTGTCCCCGCGGGTTCAATGAGCCACTTGTGCGCCTCGATAGAAGGTGGTGTAGGTAGTCCGGCATTACCACGCAGCCACCCCTGCGGAGCACCCGGTGGCAAGGTACCCCACAACTCGCGATCAACCTCCCCTCCACCACCCTCGTGGCCCTCCTCCTCACCCTCCTCCTCGGCCTCCTCCTCCTCGCCCTCCTCCTCCTCACCCTCCTCCTCCTCGCCATCAGGAACATACTCCTCCTCCTCGGTGATGAAAAGGCGCTGCAGTCTTTTTATAAAATCAAGATACCGAAGAACCTTCACAGGGATTTTTAGCTGCTGCTTCTGACCATGCTTATCGACCACCTCAATATACCGAGAGGAACCGCACTTCCTACAGTAGTTGTCATCCGCATACTCATGCCTAAACAAAAGGCAATTCTTTGGACAAACATGTATTTTCTCATAGTCCATGGAGAGCGCCTTCATGATTTTCTTCGTAGCGTACATGCTTTTTGGCAGTTCATGGCCCTCAGGCAGGCTGTTAGCCCATACTCCCAGAAATGCTTCGAAGCAACCTCGGCTACAGCCGTACTCAGCCTTGACTGCCATCAGTTGCGAGATGGCATCCATCACAGACAGCTTGGCACCCTCATAGAGAGGTTTCTTTGACGAGGCCAAGATTTCCAGGAAGGCCTTTGCGGTTTCCTCCGGCTCCTCCGGTTCATTCGCTGAATGTGACGGAGGTGTCGGCTGTGCAGCAAAGACATCATCTAGCATGTCGCTAACCCCATCGTCCTCATAACCAGCGACGCGTTGTCGTATCACCTCCTCTCTACCACGGTCCCGCTGGGCAAAGTTTATCGGCATATTAAAGTTGGGTATAAATCCATGCGTGCGAAGGTGCTTAGTCATCTCACTCTTATCTCTGCGGATACGTCTCTTACATTTGGCACACGGGCATTCTGGCACCATCCTCATTGGACTATGGAATATCTCTTTCAAAAACACATCAGTTTTCTCGACCCACTCTGTTGTTACTTGATTCCGACGGAAAAACCCACTATACATCCACTGATTATCTGCCATCTCTGCTTTATTGGAAGCCACACAACAAAATTAAGGATTCATTTAAATTACTCACATCAATATTTTATTTTTTACAAGGTTGACGAGAAACGACATTTAATCCACCTACATCTCTAATAGGTAAAGATGGGTCCTAATCCCACTCGAGAATGTGTAGATTGAGTACGTTGTCCATGCTCTACCCCATTCCGAGACAAAATTTCGGCAGCACCTCCCCGTTGTTCTCCAAATACACGTCTCGGCAAAATGCCGAGAGAATGTGCATCCGGAGAACAACAGGGAGGCGCCGCCGAAATCCTGTCTCGGAACGGGGTAGAGCATGAACAACGTACCCGATCTACACATCCTCGGGCTGTCCGTGGAAAGCGCTGGACAATCCGAAAGAGATGCGATGATAAATATGCAATTGAATGCATATTTATCGATGCAACCCTTTCGGACGGGAGACCTAGGTTACGCGACTTGATGTGAAAATTTAATCTAGTGACATGGAAAAAAAAGTGGGCGAGGTCATGGAATTGTTGCTCACCCTCCGATGTAGTCGATCAAAGGAGAGGGACGATCGTGGACCAACACCTCCAACGTCGACAATCACTCCACGAAGATGGAACACTACAAATCCTGTTAATTACACCGAGTGGAAAAAATTTAGGTCATCACCTCACATTAAGCATTGATACTTTTAACTATGAAAAAAAAATCATGTTTCGTCAAGTGTCAAATTTTGTCCTTCAATTTTTTTAGCAAGATCATCATGATTAAATAACCACTCATCATATCATAATTTTGCAGCACATCTCACATAGCTAATTAACATTAAGCATTGACACTTAAAACTATGAAAAAAAATCATATTTTGTCAAGTGTCAAATTTTGTCCGGTTCAATCACATCCAACCTCTAACATCTCATCCATCTAACATAACCACTCACATCCAACATCTCACATAACCACTCATCACATCCAACATCTAACATCCAACATCCATCTAACATCCAAATGACAAGATCTCAAATGACAAGATCATCATCTAACCTAACAATCTAACATCCAACATCCATCCATGCATTCATTCATCCATCCAACAGTACCAAAAAAATGAAAAAAATGAAAAAAAGTAGCTCACCGAGAGGGGCGTGGCAGGGGGCGCGGCGGTGGAGGGGATGGTGAGGCAGGG
>NC_057796.1:36453145-36454108 GCF_018294505.1 Triticum aestivum | reverse complement strand
GGCGGCGGCGGTAGGTCGGGGTGGGGGGTGCGGCGGCGGCGCTCAGCTGGTCGGGGTCGGGGCAGATAGAATGAGTGGCCCGGGGTCGACGCGAGGGGATAAGGGGTATCTATGCCGATGGCTAAGCCGTCGGCATCGCTGAGGTCGCCACGTGGCACCTATGCCGACGGCTTAGCCGTAGGCATATATATATTTATTTTTTATTTTTTTGAATGACACATGGTATATAATTATATTAAAAATGATACATGGTATACATATTTTTTACATGCATGAACATTATTTACAATGTACAACAATTTTCATGATCCTTTTTTTTAATGGTTTGAAACATTATTTTTAATTACATGATCCTTTTTTTATATTGTACAACAATTTTCTAAAATATCACATATATTTTTTTCTGAACCGAATTTTTTCTATGGTCAGCAACATTTCTTTATGATATAAATATTTGCTAAATTGTACTAACAAAAAATGTACATTGTGTTAAAATATTTTGAAATAAATTGAGGGGGCAACATTTCTTTATGATATAAATATTTTCTATGGTCTCGCGAAAGGTGATACATAGGAGAGCAACTGACTGAGGGGTACCGTTACCGAGTGCCTGATCCGGTAACTATGCGAGTGCCTGATCCGTCTACTACCGTTTCCCCCCCTCCAGGTGCCGGCGGCGGCGCCGTCCGTGGGGGGGGGGGGGGCACACCCCAGAGACGCGTGCCGCCTCTTCGGACACGCCCCGCATGTATGAGGGCCGGGTACGACGCTCCGGTGGCATTGCTACCCCCCAGGGCCCCCGTCCCGACTAACCCAGGAGCGGTTGACCACGAGATCTAGCCCTTTGACTTCCCACAGACGGGCTTTGACCAGTGGACCTCTCCACCCGGTTGTGTCAGGTCCGCCCATAGGGACACCCGGGAGCAACATCCGGGCCAAACCCACAGCTAAATCCACTCCGTG
>NC_057796.1:36425465-36451772 GCF_018294505.1 Triticum aestivum | reverse complement strand
GGCGGCGGCGCCGTCCGTGAGGGGTCCACGCACCGGAGACGCGTGCCGCCTCTTCGGACATGCCACAACACCACCCCGCATGTATGAGGGCCCGGTACGACGCTCCGGTGGCATTGCTACCCCCCTAGGGCCCCCGTCCCGCCTAACCCTGGCGCGGTTGACCACGAGATCTAGCCCTTTGACTTTGCACGGACGGGCTTTGACCAGTGGAACTCTCCACCCGGTTGTGTCAGGTCGGCCCGTAGGGACACCCAGGAGCAACATCCGGGCCAAACCCACAGCTACATCCACTCCGTGTAGACCCGACGCGTCCGTTTCCCCCCTCCAGGTGCCGGCGGCGGCGCCGTCCATGAGGGGGGCACACCGCGGACGTGAGGGGGGTCACACTCTGGAGACGGGTGTCGGGCGTTTGCAACCGCCACAAAAGTTCTGTCGGCATAGCTGTTTTTGATTTTAATAAAATATAAGGATCTACATTCAAAAGAACATGACCGCACATTATTAACGTGCTCGAAAAAATACAAACTATATATATATATATATATATTCATAATATATGAAAAAAATACAAACTACATATATATTCATATGTATGTTTATATTTAACATGCTACATGTTAGTTGATATAATAATACATAAAAAAGCATAAAAAATATGTAGGAAAAAAATATCTAACTATGCCGACGGCTAGAGACGGCCAGGGTTTAGGCGGCGGGCGGTGTGCCGCGGATCGCTGACGTGGCGCATATGCCGACGGCAGCCGTCGGCATATGTTCTGGACGGTGCGGCCCGGATCGGTGACGTGGCATGCGGACCTATGCCGACGGCCCCCCGTCTCGGCCGTCAGCATAGCTCCGACGACGTTAGCCGCCCGTCACCAGCGGGGTCGCCGGGCCCACGAGTATGCCGATGGCTGTTGTAAGCCGACGGCAGCTGTCGGCGTACTTGCAGCTAGGCCGACGGCCGTTCTATGCCGACGGTTGCCGTCGGCTTAGCTCTGTGTAGCCCGACGGCCAGAATATGCCGACGGCCAGGGCCAGGCTGTCGGCATAGCTCCGAAGAGGCCGACGGGGGCCGTCGGCATTGTTTTGGCCGTCGGGGTAGCACCCTGTTCCGGTAGTGAATCCAAGATAACAAGAACCAATATATGTCAAACATTCAGTCGCATAGATAGAAATAAAACATTTAACTAAACAGATGAAAGAAAAATTGTTTCAAACATAAAAAATTCTAATACTGGAATGCTTTCCCTTGTGTGGTATACATTTAGTATCATATGGTTTTAGGAAAAGCAAAACTGTAGTACATATAACAGCCACAAAAAAATGCAATCTTGCTCTGGAAGCTATGTAATTGCTAGTGCTAAACCTGGGACATGATTGGGCATGACGTACCGCTAGTGCTGCTGCTAGAGCTCGGGTCGGGCATGAATACATAATCAAAAACATACTACACACAGCAGAAGAAAAAATTGTGCTGATAATCAGACAAGAGCTCATCTCATCTTTACAAACATCATACTAGACACCCAAATTGGTGTATTAAGCAACATCTCCAGGTAACTGATGACAGGGACATGCAAAACATGCAAGAGTGAGAGAGAAAGAGCAGAGAGGGGGTGATACCTTGACGAACTCCATGGTGTCGGAACTTGGGTCGAAGCAGCAGCGGGAGAGCGTAGTACAGGGCAGAGGCACCACAAGGAGCAGCTTCCCGGGAAGGGGCACACGGAGCAGCGTTCCTGGAAGAGGCACACAGAGCAGAGTCCCAGGAAGAGGCACACGGCTGTCCGTTGAAACAAAAAAAAAATATGCACTAGTAACGTGTGATAAAATTTCAGAACCAATGACTCTGCTTAGATCTTTTAAATCATCGCTATTGAAGATAACCTACTTACAAGAGGGTCTGTGTGACACTGCTAATTCTGTTTAATGATATAAATGAGATTTTCGAGATATGCTAATACATTCAATTATAAAAGGGAAACGTTTCAGCGCGGTGCGCCGGCCGAACGATTCGGCCGGTCGCTCGCGAGCCACGCGATGAGCCCCCCATCGTACACCTCGTGCATCACCCTGGCCCACCTTATCTTCTCCCTCTTTCTTCTTCCTCCCGATCCCCTCCCTCTCTCTCAGCCTAGCGCGCTGCTGGCCCTCTTCTTCCTCCCTCGGATCCCGCCGCCGCCCAGCCCCAATCTCGTGCAGGTCCCTACCTCCAACCTCAGCGCCCTTGCCCACTTCTCCGCTGCCGCGCCCCCCCTCCCCCCCGCCCGATACAAGTTCCCCCCGCCCCGGCGAGGCTGAGTTGGAAGCCGCCATGGATATGCCATCCGCGAGCAGTTGTACACGTGCTGGAACCACCCACCGGAGATGCTACAAGCTCGGCGGCGCCTGCACCAATGTTGCAACCGATGACCCAAAAAGCTGCAACCGATTGATTCAAAAGCTTCAACCGCTCGTATATAAAGCTTCAACTGGACACCATGACTGAAAAAAGCTACAATCGTTCATACGAAAGCTTCGGTCGTAGTTTGCAAAAGTTTTCAACAGACCACCCATACAAACTGAAAAAGCTACAACCGTTCATGCGAAAGCTTCAAACTGTATTTGAAAAGCTTCAGCCGGCGAAATAGATAAGTTTCATGCGAACACTACGAAAGAAAAAAAAAGCTACAACCGTCGGCTTGGAAAGCTTCAACCTGCTTTATACAAGGCTTCAACCAACTGTATAGAAAGCTTCACCCCCACGAGTACACAACGAAAAAAGTTGCAATTGTTGACATGAAAAGCTTCAACCGTATTTCTGAAAAGCTTCAACCAGAGACCGCGACAAAAAGCTTCAACCGTATTTCTGAAAAGCTTCAACCGTATTTCTGAAAAGCTTCTACCAGAGACCGCGACAAAAAGCTCGAATCGGCAACTCACCATTGATGCAACTGACTACTGCGGTGGCTTCCCGGCGGAGCTGCAACGGCGACGAACTCCAGGAACCGGCAGGGGTCGATTTTTGTTTGCTGGGCCCATTTTTTTGCTGCATAAGAGGGGTGGGGCCATGGGGCACCTGTGCTCCAACCGGCGAACGGCGACGGCGACGGCGAGGGCAAGGGCGAACGGCGACGGGGATGACGACGAGGTAGACGCGCCATGGCTGGGTGCGGGGTGGCCCGTGGCGCTTGCGTTGCTCGATCTGACGCGGAAGGTAGACGAACGATGCGGAAGGGGATCGATCTGACGGTTGGGAGGCAGTGCATCGGACGGCCTGGGCTCGACCGGCCCAACTGTTGGGCCGGCGCACCGGCGCAGATCACTGCCCATTATAAAAACGACACAAGCCAAGGAACTCAAGATTCAGGTTTGCAAATCCATATGTAACATACTAGGCACCAAAAATTTGATTCGACATGCACCTCTTGGCACGTGAATAAAGGTTTATCCTGTATTCTCTTCAGGTCCATGCATGACAATCAGTTTGTCTAAATTAAATCTGCTTCTGTTTCTGCAAAAATCAAAGAAACCTAAAGTTCTTATGACAATATAGAATAGAAGCGCTTGCTTCTTGGATCATTCCTCTATTTTCTTTTCTCATGCCAGCGGAAAAAATGACACAGTAATTATTCCAAGAAATTGAAGGCAGGGGTAGAATTCCCGAAAATATTCCAGATCCCCTTCATCTACAGCTTATGCACCGAATACGCTCGAGTTAACATTGCAGTAGAGTTTTTATCAGATGGTATGACCTGTGATAGGTTTGACAGTACTTCTTGTTCATTTGATCGTGTAACTTGTAACTACTTCAGTTATGGCAATTCCATAAAGTATGGAAGCAATCTGTCTTAAGCTATTCTCCACAGTACCAATGTTTTCCTTTTCGCTTTTCAGCTGGTACGTAGAACAAAAGATTTAGCACAAGGAGTCGGGACACAACTATAAATTGTGGAAAAATTCCGTGCTGGAAGTCTATCCACCGGCGGCAGTAAAAATAAAGGTTCATGTGTTGGATTTTGATACAAATCCTAGACACCAAGTCTTGTTGGAAGTCATGTGTCCGACGGAATATGAGGCAGTTGCTGCAACTTGTGGAATTCAAAGCCTGTACAGCCAAGCAGCATGTTGACCACACAAGTTGAAGCAAAAATCCAAGCTCGAGTGGTTACTGGCGCTTTCTGTATGTTTGCCAGCCGGCATACGTGTTGATTGCAGTGTAGCATCCGACACGCCAATACTCCCAGGTATGCCCTTTTGTAATTTATGAGCAATCTAAAGGGTGTATTACTATTGCTTCCTTACTTCAGAGAATAATCAGAAGAACTCCACTATTACTATTGCTTTCTTTTTGTCATGCTCAACATTGTCTGCACGGGAGCTGCGTTCTCGGCACTGCAGCAATCTTGTCCTTCATCCGGGTGCTTCGGCTGGGAGCAGCAGTGCCTCAGTCCTCAACATCGTCTGAACGAACTCTTAAAATCAAGGTCCCTGCGAATGAGGCTTGCGGTGAAGAACACTCTCGGTTGCTCCAAGATTCGTGCAAGACATGTATCTGCATGATTCGAGTCCATCACCATCAGTATTTCTTGTTTATTTGATCATGTAACTTGTATGGCAATTCCACTAAAGAAATTGAAGCAGCTTGTCTTAAGCTGTTCACTACAGTACTAATGTTTCCCTCATTGGCTTTTCAGAACCGTGACTGGTGGTGCAACACAATGCAACGATTAAACGTGGGATTCTACCGATGGTAAAATAAAAGGTTCAGTGTCTTAAGCTGCTACTGGATGACTATTCTTCAGTGTTGCCATCTCTGCCTGCTGTAAGTTCCAAGCTCTTTGTTGGAACGCTGGCACATCCCTTTGGCAGCTGCTGCTGGGCGCCTGTTTTCCTTCTTCAGCGTCGCCATCTCTTCTCTATTTTCTCTCCTCATTCCTATGGAGAAATGACACAGGACTTGTTCCTAGAAAGCAATACCCCACGGCGTACGCCTGCTCATATATTTCCCAATTCTCCTCCGTCAACAACTCATGCACTGAATGGACTTGAGTTAACAATGCAGTAGAGTTTTTCTTTGATGGTATCCTTCCTTGTTTATTTGATCATGTAAAACTGCTTCAGTATATATGTCTTAAGCTATTCTCTAAAAGGTTTCCCTTTTCGCTTCTCAGCTGGTACATAGACCAAGTATAGATAAGGACTCATGACGGGTGGCGCAATGCAATGCAACTGCAAATTGCGGGAAAATTACATGCTTGAATTCTATCCACCGGCTGTGGTAGAAATAAAGGTTTCAGTGTTGAATTCCGTTTAACACAAATGCTGGACCGTAAGTCTTGTTGAAAGTCGTGTGTCCGTGGGAATATGAGGCCATGGCTGCAACTTCTTGAACTCAAAGCCTGTGCAGCCAAGCAGCATCTTGACCACACAAAGTGAAGAAAATACAAACTCAAGTGGGTTACTGGCGCTTTTTGTCCGTCTACCAGCCCCAGTATGTGTTGGTTGCCGTGTAACATCTGAAGCGCCAAAATTTTCTTCTTCAGTGTCAGCCATCTATTCCTCTGTTTTCTCCTGTGAATTTTTTCCTAGACAGTGATGCAAACTCTGTAGCTCATGGGCTAGCAAATTTAGTTTTTGTAAGTGTGACGATAGTTGAACTAATAAACCTCCAGGGTTTTTATTTAGCCAACTAGTCAACAATGTAATTTGTGTGTTTGGCTGCATCTTGTGAAATTCAAGGCATCTAGAAGCAAGCAGCATCTTGGCCACACCCCACACAAGCTGAAGAAAAACTGCAACCTCCTGTACGTCTGCCGGATTGCTAATGTAAATAAATAAACTATTCTCCCTTTTTTAGAAAGGGAAAGGCGCAGGTTTCATTTTAGCTCAAGTATAAAAAACACAAATTAAATAGCCAGCAAAGCAAAGTTGGCATATTGATGAGCTACAAATACAAAGCAAATGCTGTTCCTACGAGCTGAACTGATGCAACGAGCTATCAACATATATACTCTTGATAGGTAAAAAGAGATGCGACCCCCCAAAAAAGTTAAGAAAATGTTTTCTGGATGTCCAGAGCAAAGACATGATGTGATGGATATGTTATATGCTTTCAGTAGTCACTCAAGTTTCAGTTGTTCCTCAACTTCAGGTCATTTTGGAATCTAAACATCCACAATTATGCTACTACCTCTGTACACTAATACAAGACGTTTTTGCAGTTCAATTTGAACTTCAAAAACATCTTACATTAGTTTACAGAGGGAGTAGTAACTAGCACTATTCTTTTGAGAACCAATCAAAAACATCCTCCAATGGAGTCAATATCAACAAAACAAGCATCAAAACTTGACTTATTACTACATTCATCCATACAAAAATTGGCACGCGAATATAGCAGGCAGACATATGTCTTCAAAATCACTTACGCAATAAAAAAAGGGTTCATGACATTTGCTTAAATAATACAAACAAGGAAAACGATTGCTTTCAACCGACTGATTTAACGCACGCGTAAACCGCCTCGAGGGATTGACACGCGTCCTCGTAGCCACGCCATCCATCCTGCAGCCTTATCCCTTTCTTCTCGACTCGTCCTCTTCCTCTTCCTCTGAACTAGATTTTGCTGCTGCTCTCTCCCCAAATCCTTTGCAACTTTGCTCTGCTCTCTCCCGAAGAGCATCCCGTCCTTTCCTCCCGTATCTCACTCCAGCCGGTGGAGCTGCTGCTGCTGCTGCTGCAAGGGGCAGCGCTGCATTGCGACGACCTGCTATTCGACCATAGGGACAGCGAGCTCTTTGCCGCGAAACGGCGATGATGTTCATGGTTGGGGTGCTGCAGGGGCCACGGGGATAGAGGCCGCCGGTGCTGTAGACGATGGCAGTTTCGCAAGGTGCCGCTCACAGCACATGGTGTAATCTCTGGCTGTAGCGAGGAGCTGCACCACATCGACGCGGCGGTGCGGTGCTGTGCAGCAGGGCATGCCGTCAGGGTTTTGCAGCAGCCGGTGATGCGACCACCCACCCTATTGCAGCAGCCGGCGCTGCCATGAAGCATCGTCGTGGCCGCCGGAGCATCGCCGGTGCTGCGATGGAGCATCGTCAGACGCCGGAGCATCACCTGTGCTGTGATAGAGCATCGTCGCCCGCCGGAAATTCACGGGTGCCGCAGTGAAGCATCATTAGGCCGTCGAAACCTTGCCGGCACTGCAATGAAGTATCGTCGGGGCTGCCGGAGCATCGTGGGTGCTGCGATAGAGCATCATCGGCGGCCGGAGCATCACCGGTGCTGCCATAGAGCATCGTCGGCCGCCGGAACCTCACGGGTGCTGCAATGGAGCATCATCGGACCGCCGAAACCTCACCGGAGCTGCAATGAAGCATCGTCGGGGCCGCCGGAGCTTCGCCGGTGCTGCAACGAAGCATCGCCGGTACTGCGTTGGAGCATTGCCGGCCCGCCGGAGCATTGTCGGTGCTTCAATGGAGCTTCGCCGGTGCTTCAAGGGGGTGGTCACAACAGTGACGTTGCTGCTGCCGTGGCCCGTGCATGGTGGGCTCGTCGGCGTTTTTGGCGTGAGATGACAGGTGACGCAGCTGCTGCTACCTGAGCGCTACGGCTAGTGCATGTCGGCCAACTGCCCAACTGAAGCTCATTGCGCGGGAGCAAGGATGCACCAATCGGTGCTGGAGAGATAGGCTTTGTTGCGATGGAAGTGATGTTATCCTTCAGGGATGAAGCGGCCTAAATTAACGCAGATCAACGACTGGCAAGGCGGTTTAAAAACTCCTACCATCAGCCGGTTTACGCATAGCTGTGGCCTACAAATAACACCAAAAGGTCATATAGTGCCTCCACAGCAGAAACAGGGAATCTGTGGCCTACTTATGCCGGTTTCGAAACGGCTACAGAGGGTAGAAATTAAGCAACCAGAATTACAGTTGATAATAATACACAAGTGGCGCCTACTATTAAAGTTTCATTAATTAGTTGCCATCTCGAATACATCATTATAGACTGTCATAAAGGAAAATCATTGCTGTAAAGGTAGAGGGCAACAAAAAGTTCAGAGAGGTGAATCTGGGTCGGATGATACACACTGAACAACTTAATGGCTTCAGTAGCAAATTCGTACTAAAAATTTTGGAGACCACTTCATCAATAGGTGCCAAGACCAATTTTCTTCATAAAGAAATCTGAATAGTCACTGTAGTGAACTGACTTGGCAACACCCTGCACAGCTTGCAGAGAGACCTCACCACAATACTCGACAACCAAAGACTCTAAGTTATGTGCACGTCCCAGTTCAGCCACTCCCACATCAGTAACGTTATGACACAACCGAAGTGTGAGATTACTCAAGCATGGGGTGTGCGCAATAAAGCGCATCCCAGCCTCAGTTACCGCATGACACAATATAAGCTCGAGTGTCTCCAGATGTGGTGAGGATGAGAGGGCCTTCACCCCCTCATCATCAAAGAAGTTGGCGGTGTTTAGCACGAGAACACGAATCGGGCAGGACTGAATGAGCACCAGAAAACCCTCTTGTGTGAATCCTATTTCTGATGGCCAGTCACGGGAACATCCTATAAAGCTGAGGTCTACCATCTGAAGCATACGACAGTTTCGAGCTAGAGCGTAAAGGCTGTTATCAGTAAATGACGTCCTCGTCTCACAATAGCTGACATCACTAGAGTAGCGCTGCAGGTTGAGCCAAAGTGAGATGCTTTTAAGGTTGCTGCAGCTCCGAGATAATGCAATAATGTCATTGTCATTTAGGGCACGAACATACTCAAGGCAAAGCTTCTCCAATGCTTTACACTTCCCTAGGACAAGACGAAGACCTACTTCTGGCCAAGTTTTAATATGAGCCAACCTTAAATCCTTCAAACTCTCACAGCAGAAATCATATATATCCGTGCTGTGAGCATGGTACGAGGAGTCATAGACCACATCACCTGGAAGACGATCACATCTTTCTCTTTTACTCTCAAACTCAAACTTCTGGAGCTTCATCCATCCTGAACCAAACTTTAGGAAGTCATGATGATTGATTCCTTGGCAATTCTTCACTACAAGCTCTTCCAACGATCCATCCCTACCAAGGTATTCCAACCACTCTACAGTGTCGATTTTCTCGCAATCAATAAGGTGGAGAGCAGATAGACTTCTGCAACCAACTGCAACCGAGAAAAGCCCAACTGACGTTATTTTTGGTGCGTAGTTGAGCCTGAGAGACACCAATGTCTTGCAATAAGCTAAACAAGCAAGCCCAGAGTCATCGATGCATGAGCAGAAGTTTAAGGTTAGGTCAATCAGCGAGGAACAGTGAGATGAAAACACAGAAAGGCCTTTGTTGTCCAACTGCTTGCCATGTCCAGGTATCCAACCAGAGTAATCGATTTCCACTTTCCGCAGATTTGGGAAGCGGGCGCACAATGATGTCAGTGCTTCTGTAGCAGTGCAAAGACGGGAACCAACATGGATAGCACCCCTCTGATTCCCCTCTATCTTGTAGAGTTGCTTTGACACAAGGGAAAGAGAATTCAGATCACTTGTCGTGGTGATCCTCTTGAGAATCTGTCATCAGAGCCTCCGGTAGGTCCTCCATCGAACAAATTCAATTCAGTTGTACCATTCAGGTAATATATATCAAGGTTCAGAATACAACCAAAAAGCTGGACTCAAACTTATGGTATATCAGAATAATGCATGAATGTGAAGATAGATGGATATATATAGTACGAAGAATATAGTACTGATGAACTTTCAGCATTTTTCTGTATCCATCCAAAACTTGTGTTTTCTTCATAAGCATGGAGATTTATCGAAGTAGCTAGCACCTTGTCTGTCTCTAGATTGTTAGAAAGAAAAAAAATTAAGCTCCAGGGCACATAATTAAATTAAACTATCTACCACCATAATTAACTAATTAAGTAGCAAGCAGAGCCTGAATAATGAACCAACTAAGAGAATACAAAGAAACGAGCTAGAATTGATGCAAGCATTTCTGCAAGCAGAATTACTACTAATTGCTGGATCTGAACATGAAAACCAGAGCATATATACATATAATTGTTGGTTCTTGTGGCTCTTGGTTGGGCAAGAAAGAAAGCAAGGAAATCAATCATTTTGCCACAGCTGATGAGTTGAGCTCACAGAGCCCTGCAACCCTAGGCAAAAAACATACTTTCTACTACTAGTACCTAGGAGAATGGCTTTACAACATTAACTAAGTTTAAGGATGAGGATGATACTACCGGTTTGGTTTCCCCTATCGAATCGGGGAACCAACGAACGAAGAGGGAGGGGTCTCTCAGGAGGAGAGAGGAGAAGTGAAAAACGGCGTTACCTTCCTTGAGCACGACCGGCCGGGAGTACCCGCTGCCGCTCGACCGGCCGGGAGTACCCGCCGCCGCTCGACCGGCCGGGAGTACCCGCCGCCGCTCGACCTTGCTCAGAGATGGCGGAGGAGAGGAGAGCAGAGTGTAAACCCTAGCAAGTCTGGCGAGCGGGGGGAGGGGAGCTCCTGTTCACCGCCCGCGAGCGGCAAACGATTGAGCCTTCGCTGAAACGAGTGCGCGTACGGGCCGGCTCATTCGCAAGCAACAAAGGAAATATCAAGAAAAATAAAAAAACGGGGATGTGGAGTCGAACCGACGACCTCAATAGCGAGGGCACCAAGCAACACCAGTCGAACTAGCAACCATTTGATAGCTCAACTGCAGCGTCAATGTCAGAGTACTTAGTACAGCGGCAGATCCGGTTTTATTTCTCCATTTCCTGTAGAAAATGTGAATAAATTTTCTTCAAAATATGAATAATGTTTGAAAATTGTGAACAAATTTCGAACCTTGAACAATTTTTTGGAAAAGTGATTTTTTTTTTAAAAACATGAACACAAATCTGAAATTCCAAACAGTTATTGAAACTTTTTATATAGGATGAACAAGTTTTCTATATACATTGAACATTTTTGTAGTATATGTTGAACAATATTTAAATACACATCGACCATTTTTTATATACGCTGAACAATATTTAAATACACATTGAACATTTTGTGACATACGATGAACAATACTTAAATACGCAGTGATCATTTTTGGGATATACGCTGAACAATTTTTAAATACACATTGAAAATTTTGTGATATACGATGAACAACATATAAATACACACTGAACATTTTTGGGATATACGCCGAACAATTTTTAAATACACACTGAATAATTTATGAAAAGTACAATCAACAATATTTTAGTATATGATGAACATTTTCTTAAATGTATGATGAACATTTTTGGTAAATACACGTGTGAGCTCTTTGTATACGTATTATATAATACACAGAAAAGAGAAGAAAACATACAAAATAAACAAAAGACCGAAAGAATAAACCAAAGAAAACCAAATCTGAAAAAAGGAAAAAATCGGAACAAAAACCAGTGGAGAAACCAAACCTGGAAGAGAGAAAACCCCACAAAAACAGAGTAAAGAAAAATCTAAACAGAAAACGAAAGAAGAAAACCAGAGAAAGAAAAGCAGAAGGAACGCAGCAGATAGGCGTACGAAACAGAAGCGAGCTGCCCCCGAACAGTGAACGGAAAAGAACCCCGCACGTGAAACCCGTATTGGGCCGCCCAACTGATATCGCACGCGGGCGTCGCGGCTTCCTTTTGACGCCTCCGGGCGTCAAATAGGATCCGCCCGGGGGGAGGACTGTGAGCTTTCTGCAGCGGCGCCTCGCTCACATGGGCTTCCCACACCCGGAATGGCCGCGGGCCGACGCGCGCTATTTTCCGCCTTTTAGACCTTATTTTTTTGGCAAAACACAGAATAATCTAAAAGTAAGAAAAGAGATAAATATAAATGTTCATGCACATCCATAAGAGTATTTCGGAATGATTCTTACATGTGAAGGAAATGTTCATGTATCTTAAAGAGATGTTCATGTTTTTGGCACGTGTTCAAAAAGAAGTACTCATGTATCTCATGCAAATACTCATTATTTACCTAGGAAAATAATAACAAGAAAACTAGACATATAATATATAAAGGATGAGAAACAAAAGTTAAGATGAGTAAAAGAGAATGGGAATATAGAAATAAAAATAACAAAAGAACAAAGAAAAAAAATAAGACAGCCATTCTTATTGCGCCACGGCCTGTGCGTTGCTGAAATGACCCATATATGGCATAGAGAAGGAAAATAGGTGTTATGAAACAATTAAGGATTTGGTTTCACTAGTGCAGAAATGCCTGCTAGCGGTGTTTGTAAAACACAGTTAGTGGCGTTACGGGCCTATGCCGCTAGTATTATGCCAGTGATAAGGTTTACAGGATTAGAACCAAACTATAATCTATAATACCTAAATAGTCCACCTCCACTAACCTATTTCTCGACATGTAGCATATCCACCACACTAGTCAACATGCAGCCATCTATCTCACTCCACCTCAGCAGTCAGCCACGTTATCAATTCCGACCACGTCCGGCGCTTTAGCTCTCGCTATCGACTCGATTTCTTCTGACTGAGCTGTAGGAAGCCAGTTCTCAAGGAAGTTCGAATGGGCTGTAGGACGTTGGGAGGCCATGGAAGGATATTAAATAGCCCGTGTTGCTATCTTTTTCCCCGAAACGTCGTCGTCTCCACACTATTCCTCTTCTCTTCGTCTCCTCCGATTCCACTCATGCAGGAAATTAATAGCCATTGATAGTTTCCTTCCGCCCCTTCCTCTTATTCTTCGATTAAACATAGTGGATTGGTTGCCCGGATGCTTCCCTTCATCTCCACTCATCAAAACTAACATTTCCCCTTCACATCCTCGCCCCGTTGTACTTATATCCAGGATTTGTACTACGACGGCGGCGTCTTCTTCGATCTACTTCAAACCTTTCACCACCATGCCAGCGCCTGCATCATTTACATCTATTCGCCGCGTGCATACAGACCACCTGAGATAGGAATAGTTGATCGATCGTCATGCTCGCTTGAAGGTACAACGAGGGGACCCATGGCGGAGGAGATCCCGCTGATGGTGCTCGATGGCCGCGGCCACTGTGTCTCCGCCCAACAGCGCGTCAACTTCACCGGCCCCTTCCTCCTCGACATCTACGCCCATGCCGCCCACGTCGTCTCCGGTATGCATGGATAGCCTGTTCCCCTTCTACTTTCACTTCTTTAAAAATCCAACGAATTCCGATCCGCTGCTCCATCTTCTTGGTTTGCCCATCCAAATCCGCCACCAATGCGAGACACCGCCTCCGCGCTCACCAGTCCATGCCAAATCGGCCCTCGCCCGTCCACGAGCACACGCCTCCACCGGAGGGAATCAGTGCCCAGCGGACTGATATTTTTGCTGATGTGCTCTTCCTGTCTTGAACGCAGCGTGGCTTCTCGACAGGACAGGCCGGCAGCGCCGGTTACCGAACTGCAGCCCTTGGGCGGAGAGGAAAGGGTCTCCACCCATGCCAGATGTCGACCGCTGCTCGGGAACGCCATGGGGGGAGGGCGTTGTCCGCCTCCACTGACCACGCCTTAGGATGCGCACTGTTGGGGATCAGGAGGGACACCTTCAGAATTCACGGAAGGGCTTGAGCAGACCCACGTGGAAGACTTCATGGATCCGCGCGCCTGCCGGAAGCTGAAGACGGTAAGTCAACTTCCCAATGCGTTCTAGGACAGCAAAGGGACCGGCATAGCGAGGGCCCAGCTTCCTCTTCGCGCGGGGATCCAGGGACTGCGTAGAGCGATGAAGTAGACGCAGCCAGACCCAATCCCCCACCGCGAACTCTGCCTTGCGGTGGTTGCCGTCGTAGTACGGTTGGGCCAACTGCTGGGCCCGGAATTCTGCCAACATCTCGTCATGGTTCCGCAGAAGAGCACCGGCCACCTCGGTCCTCGCCAGGGCCGGATCAACAGGAAGAATCGGCGGGGGCGGCCGTCCATAAACCACCTCAAAAGGCGTAGCACGGAGGGCGGAGTGATAAGAGGTGTTGTAGAAGTACTCCGCCCACGATAGCCAGTCCACCCACGCGCGAGGCCGATCACCCGTGACACAACGCAAATACATGGCAATCACCTTGTTAACGACCTCGGACTGGCCATCCGTCTGAGGGTGGAAAGCCGTGCTTAGGCGGAGCTTAACGCCTGCAAGCCGGAAGAGGTCGCGCCACACGTGTCCCGTGAACACGGGGTCCCGATCACTGACGATCAAAGATGGGAACCCGTGGAGACGGACAATACCGTCGAAGAAGGCCTGAGCGACGGAGGCCGCCGTGTAGGGATGCCCGAGCGTGATGAAGTGAGCATACTTGGAGAAGCGATCGACCACCGTGAGAATGACGGACTGTCACGACCGGTTTTTCAATAAAAATATTTATTGAGAGACCAATCCCTTTTACGGACCAGTAAAGAAGAATTTCTTTTCACTGGTAGACAATATCTTGGTCACAGAAAAAAGTACCAGGAGTACTGAATATAATACAAGGTTGAGCGGAGACTGCCCAACAATTTATTACATGCACGCCGATAAAACATAACGGCGGATAGGGTGGCATAACTACTATCTCACGATAACAACGGTGGTGGAAATATCACAGCGAAGTGGGTGATAAGACTCCTGAAATCTAACAGCTCTTCGAGCGTCGGAGTGAGGCTCGAGGAGACTTATTGCGGGTGGCGGAAGCGCATATAATACAAGTGACCAATATCCAGGATCGCACGGGACTGACTGGGATTCCTCTAGGCGTCGGACTCACTATCAAACTCTTCATCCATGAGATCGCCTTCGTCAACATCTGGCCAAATCAACAAGCCAGGCGAGTACTATGAAAGTACTCGCAAGACAGTTCGGACATAAGATATAACAAATGTAAACATGATGCATATGAACAGATTAACAAGTGCACTCAGTCATAGAGATAATAATGCATGGAAAATAAAAGAGAAGTCGGGCGGTAGTCCTCCCGAAATCCCAAAATAAATACTGGGTGCCAAACGAGGGTCTGAATGACTCCTCGAGAGGAAAATGCAAGAATAACAATGCCGCAGTCGGGCGTCAGGGCCACACCACATAAAGGGCTTATATTGAATTTAAAAGACAAACATGCCACAGTCGGACCTCTGAGCGACATCACATAAAGGGCTTATATTGAAAGTAAAAAACAAACATGCCACAGTCGGACGTCTGAGCGACATCACATAAAGGGCTTATATTGAAAGTAAAAGACAAACATGCCACAGTCGGACGTCTGAGCGACATCACATAAAGGGCTTATATTGAAAGTAAAAGACAAACATGCCACAGTCGGACGTCTGAGTGACATCACATAAAGGGCTTATATATCCTAACTTGATATGTCAGTAGCTCAAGAATTCAAATATTGCAAGGGTATAATCAGATATGAAATAAACAACAGGGTTAGTCCGATCACGGAATAATATTCAACCAATATACCAATCAAGCTTGTTCACCCGGGAAAATACCACGAGGACTTGACATAGATATGGGTTCATTGATCACGGTCCTTGACCACGGATACGATGACTCGGAAGGATTTGACTCTGCAGAGTTTGTATTTTAACCACAGCCAACGGATTTCAGTAGTCGCGGGGACTAGTTCCGTTTACGGTGTTTTGGAAGAAACACATCTAACCAGTACACACCCATTCAATATTCCGAAGCCAGGAATCACCCTCGGCAACGTTCAAGAAAAACCTTGAGACGGGGAGGCTACAACCTCGCGTAGCATGCGATCAAATTTCTATACGCGCACTCTAAGGGGTGCCCCCCTCTCGGTCCCAACCGGAAACACCCATGCCCCCTGACCGGATGACTGGCTTTAATCCAGGGCCATGGAACCCTCATCCCGGCCCCTCTATTTGGTGTGTACATGGAAAGAGGTTACCAACTTACTAAACCGCATTCTGGCAGAAAACATGTGGTAGCACGGAAGGGGGAAGAACGATAACGTGACTCCGTCCACGTTAACGTCGGAATTTATCGGATGACGTAAGGCTGGCATGCTACAACAGTACCACCTTACTGCCCTTCATGTCACCACATGACTAGGCCATCTCTCCTCAGAGATCATAGTAACTTCGGAACAGACGGGTGGTTGCCTCACATGCAACGAGATACTCACCGATACTCATATGCCATGCACAACCTTTCACGCAAACATGCGAAACACCTATCATATCAAAGGTTCAAACATGCTTGCCTGGTTCGGAGAAGTCGGAGTCTAGTTCGGCGAAGTTCGCGGCTCCGTCACCTCTCCCGGAACCTACGGTATAGCGAAAATGCATACTAACGTGAAAACCAACGCGTGCATAAAATTTGTCTCAAATTTTTTCCAAATAAATCCTATAAAAAACTAGACAAAAATATAAGACTGTCAGAAAAAGAATCACTCAAAAATCACTTTTTATTAAAAAGTTATAAGGGTTTTAGTCCAGGGACTAATCTGTAATGAAACAGAAAAGATCCAGGGACTTAACTGAGAAAACAGAAAACGGTTCGAAGAGAAACGCGCAAGCCCATAGAGAAAACGTACTTTGCCCGAAGGCGCCAACAGAAAACGCTTCGGGGGGAAAGAAAGAGAGGCTGACGTGGGGGGGTCCACATGTCAGGTTTGAAAACCTCGCCGGCGCCCGAAGGCTGCGGTGGTCGCCGGCGTCGAACCACGGCGAGTCAGGGATATCGGAGTGTACCAAGAGGTTCAACGTGTCCTTCCGCGTCGGTGGGTGGTGGACTTGGTCGTCGGGGAGCACCACGTCGACGGCGACACTTTCTCCGGCGGACGGCGGCTCGGGCGATGGTGGAGAACTCCGGTGGGTGCTGCAAACTTCGAATTGAAGCGCGGGTCAGGAGCGTGGATGCATAGGGAAACTATTGGCAAGAGATGAGAGGCAGAGGTGCACGCACGGGAGCGAATCGAGCTGGATCCCGTGGCGGGTCGCGACGGCCGGAGTTGAGGAAGGAGACTCCCTCGGGGCTCTTCCAGTGGCTAGGCGTGGTCTTGGTGGAGTGCAGAGGTGGTGTGGGTTCGAGTTGGAGCTCGGGGCCTCTATTTATAGGCGGCTCGAGGGGGTGGCCGTGAACGGAATCGCTCCGGCGAGCAATTACGGCGAGGCAGTGGCTTGGCAAGGAGCTTAAGTGGCCAGGCAGCATCAGTGAGGTGTACTGTTGCCATTCCCCCGCTAATCCTGGTTGGTCTTGGTGTAATGGCGCCGGTCCACGGCGGGGTGGCCGTACGGGCATGGCGGCGGCAGAGAGTGCGCTCCGCGCCCAGCGGTTCACGATGAGGGTGGCAGCACGCACTGGGGAGTGGAAGACCACGCGGCGGCCTCCGGTGGCTTGGGCGGCGCTGGACGGCGCCGTCTGCGCTGCGCCTCTCTCTGGCGGCCGCAAAGTCGCGGCTGGCGTCGGTCACGGGGCGGCGCACCTCCTCCTGCTCGTCGCCGACGCCCGCAACCTTCCAGGCGCTCGTGCGGTGCAGAGGACAAGGGGGAGGGGACAGGAAACACGACGACGTCGGGGCACTGGCGAGATCGACAACAGACACTGAAGAAACGACAGTAGTTTCAGACACTGTTAACTGAACTTGACTGAACATTATAGAAACAGTGTCCAGCAGGTGTTCGATGAAATGATTTGGCAAGCAGAATTTTTTTCTAGAGCTGGGACTTGGTGAGGTGACCTCTCAATGCACCCAGAGGCTGCCTGATTTTTCTCAGATTTTTAGGAGAAGGATTTGAATGAATTTCATCAAATTTGGCAAAAGAGGTCCAAACTTGCAGCATGTGTAGTTTGAAAAATTTGAACTGGAGACCAGTGGATCTTCATGGATCCTGGTTGAGGGCTCAAAGGACTAGGTAGGGAAATTGGTTTGGGGGCAAAAATCAAAACAGAAAGGGTAGCTCCTTTGTAAATCTCCAAGAGCTAGAATAGAAGGCAGAAATTATTTTTGATGAGAAATAAATGGAAAATAAATATATGGAGAGGTTCAACTTGCTGTAGTTGAGGTACATCATGATCCAAAGGTGGGGAAAGGTTTATGAGAGGGGATTTACACTTAGGTCATGGCAAGAGAGATTTTTGAAAGTGGAAAAGGATCATTCCAAAAGCATAGGGCTTTTCAAAGGAATTTTCAAAGGGCATTTTTCCAAGTGAAAAGCATTTTGGTTTGAGTCCAAATAAAAAGGAAAAACTTCCAAGACCAAGAACCAAGCCTTGGGTGAATCCAAAACAAAGCACTTGCCACAAAGAAAGTTTTTGAGAGGGTGGGTTCTTTAGAAGAAAATTTAAATCACCTCCCTCAAGTCAAATAATTTTTTTGAAAAAGCCAAATAAAATTTTGGGTGTCACAACACCTACCCCCTTAGGAAAAATCTCGTCCTCGAGATTTCAGCTGATCCTCAAATAGATATGGATACTCTGCCTGGAGAAAATCTTCCCTTTCCCATGTTTCTTCATCCTCAGTGTGGTTGCTCCACCGAACTTTGAAATTTTTTGTTGTTTTCTGACGGGTCCTCCTTTCAGACTCTTCCAAAATCTTTACTGGCCGCTCTCTGTAGTTGAGGTCTGGTTGCACATCAATGACTTCATGGGACACATGCTTCTCCGGGTTACTTACACATTTTCTCAATTGTGAGACGTGGAACACGTCATGGACGTCTGACAGCTCCTTGGGTAGGTCTAGTTTGTAGGCTACCGTGCCTCTTCGTGCAACTATACAGAATGGTCCAATGAATCTCGGGGCTAGCTTCCCCTTAATTTTGAACCGTTGCAGGCCCCTCATAGGAGACACTCGTAGGTATACGGAATCATCGGGTTCAAAGCTGACCTCACGATGTTTTTGATCGTAGTAGCTCTTTTGTCGGCTTTGTGCTGTCTTGAGTCTGTCCCTGATCTGCTTAACTTTCTCCTCGGCCTCCTTGAGCATGTATGGGCCGAAGATACGACTGTCACCTGTTTCTGACCAATTTAGTGGGGTACGACACCTCCGTCCGTACAATGCTTCAAAGGGTGCCATTTGTAAGCTGGCTTGGTAACTGTTGTTGTAAGCAAACTCGGCATACGGCAAACTCTCTTCCCAACTGGATCCATAGGTGAGTACACAGGCTCTCAGCATGTCCTCTAGGATTTGGTTCACACGTTCCGTTTGTCCATCAGTCTGAGGGTGGTACGTTGTACTGAAAGCTAGTTGCGTGCCCAGAGCTTGTTGCAGGTGATCCCAAAATTTGGAGACAAATTGGGTGCCTCGGTCGGATATTATAGTCTTTGGGACTCCATGTAAACAAACTATACGGGAGAGATAAAGCCTGGCTAGCCTTTGTGTGGAGTAGGTTGTCTTCATGGGGATGAAATGGGCTACCTTGGTTAGCCTATCTGTGATGACCCATATGGCATCATTACCGCATTGTGATCGAGGTAGTCCGACGATGAAGTCCATTCCTATTTCATCCCATTTCCACTCCGGTATCCTGTTTGGCTGGAGTAGCCCTGCTGGCTTTTGATGCTCGGCCTTGATGCGCTGACATGAATCGCTACAAGCAATAAATGCGGCTATATCTCTTTTTATACCGTGCCACCAAAATCTTTCCTGAATGTCTTTGTACATTTTGGTTCCTCCAGGGTGGATCGAGTATGGAGCGGTGTGGCTTTCGGTTAGGATTTGTTGCTTGAGTTCCTCAATGTTAGGTACGCAAAGTCTGTCTCCGTACCATAATATTCCTTCACTGTCTGTGACGAACTTTGAAGCCTTGCCAAGGTTCATTTTCCTCTTTATGCCCTCGATGCTGGGATGTCCCTATTGAGCCTTCTTAATTTGTTCCACTAGGGTGGGTTGTATCTCCAGATTTGATACGGTGCCCTCAGAGACTAACACCATGTTGAGCTTAGCGAACTCTTGCTGAAACTCAGGCCTCAAGTTTTGTGGACTGTCGTTGTCCGGGCTGGGGTTCCGACTAAGGGCATCATCCACTACATTAGCTTTCCCTGGATGGTAGTGAATGCCGACATCATAGTCCTTGACCAATTCCAACCAGCGTCGTTGGCGTAAATTTAGCTCTGGCTGTGTGAAAATATATTTAAGGCTCTTATGGTCCGTATATATTTCACAGCGATTTCCCAACAGAAAGTGCCTCCACTCCTTGAGTGCATGGATGACTGCTGCTAGCTCCAAGTCATGAGTTGGATAATTTTCCTCATGTTTCCGCAGTTGCCTGGAGGCATACGCGACAACTTTGCCATCCTGCATTAGCACACATCCGAGGCCCTTTCGGGACGCGTCACAATATACTTCAAAACTCTTGTGTATGTCTGGCACGGTTAAGACCGGTGCGGTGGTTAGTTTCTTCTTGAGTTCTTGGAAGCTTTTCTCGCATGCTTCCGTCCAAACAAATTTCTTGTCTTTCTTGAGCAACTGGGTCATTGGTTTTGACACAGTGGAGAATCCTTCAATAAATCTTCTGTAATATCCGGCCATTCCCAGGAAACTTCGCACATCTGTTACGTTGGCGGGTGGTTTCCAGTCAAGTATGGCTTTGACTTTTTCTGGGTCTACGGCCACGCCTTCTTGGTTTAATATATGGCCTAGGAAACCAACTTGCCTTAGCCAAAATTCACACTTGCTAAATTTGGCGTACAACTGATGTTTCCTTAATTCTCCCAAAACAATTCTGAGATGCTCAGCATCCTCTTCTGGTGTCCTTGAGTAAACCAGAATATCGTCAATGAACACCACAACAAATTTGTCCATAAATTTCATGAACACTTTGTTCATGAGGTGGACGAAATATGCGGGGGCGTTCGTTAGTCCAAAAGGCATCACTGTGAACTCATATAATCCGTATCTGGAGGTGAATGCTGTCTTAGGGATATCTTCTGTCCGTACTTTCAATTGATGATACCCCGATCTCAAATCAATTTTGGAGAACACCTTGGCTTGTGCGAGCTGGTCAAACAAATCATTTATCTGTGGCATGGGATATTTGTTTTTGATGGTGACCATATTGAGAGCTCGATAGTCTATACACAGTCTCAGTGTCCCATCCTTTTTCTTGGCGAATAATACTGGCGAACCCCAAGGTGAGGAACTAGCTCGAATAAAACCTTTGTCCAGTAATTCCTTTATCTGTTTCTTCAATTCTACCAATTCTGAGGGTGCCATTCTATAAGGTTTCTTATAGATGGGAGCGGTGCCAGGTGCTAGTTCAATGCTGAATTCTATCTCTCGGTCTGGTGGCATGCCTGGTAGTTCTTCAGGAAATACATCAAGAAACTCGCATACCACTGGAACTTTTCTCAGTTCTAAAATGTCCACTTTGTTCAATTTTGGTTGCTGTGACCGTGGTCTTTCTTGGGCTGTAACCTTTATTGTCTTGCCGTGATGGTGCGTGAGAATCACGGTCCGATTAAAACAGTCAATAAATCCTTTGTTGGTGGTTAACCAGTCCATCCCTAAAATGACATCCAGTCCTTTGTTTTCCAACACGATAAGATTAGCTTGAAACTGTAGTCCTTCGAACTCAATGATCACTCCTTGGCAGTAACTCTGAGCAATTTGCTTATTTCCGGGGGACTTGATGATCATAGATTTTTCCAAGGGAAGCATCGGAAAACCATGTTGCAAAACAAAACTCTTCGAAACGAACGAATGGGAAGCTCCAGAATCAAACAAAACCGTGGCAGGTACTGTGTTGACAGGGAACGTACTGAGCACGATGTCTGGGGCATTCTGCGCTTCTTCCTTGGTCACATGGTTCAGGTGACCCTTCCTGTGGTTGTTGTTGGGATTGAAGTTGTTGCGCTTGGGGGCTGGATTATTCCCACCATTGTTCGGCTTAGGGGCTGAGTTCCTTGGCTTTGGGCACTGTTTGGCATAGTGCCCTTCTTCACCACAAGCATAGCATGTGACCCCTGGACGGTACGTGAAGTCCTTCTCGCTGGAATGAAACTGTCTGGTTGGCCTTAGATCAGTAGTCGTGGATTTCCTTGCTTCAGTCCTCTGAACCTCAGTCTTGCTTCGGTTGTTGCGAGCAAGAGTCGTCTTATCCCTCTTTCGCTTGCGGATATCTTCCAGACTACAGCGCTCATTCTCCAAGGTAATGGCCTTGTCAACCAGAGTTTTAAAATCCGGGAAAGTGTGCACAACCAGTTGGCATCTTAGTGCCGGTGCCAGGCCGTCCAAGAATTTTTCCATCCTCTTGTTCTCTGTCATGTGCTCGTCGTAGGCATAACGAGATAGCTGGGTAAACTGACCGTTGTATTCTGTCACTAATATGCCTCTTTGCTTGAGGTCATCAAATTCTCTCTTCTTGATTTTTATGATGCTCCTGGGGATGTGTGCCCCACGAAAGCCTTCCTTGAACTCCTCCCAGGTGATGTTGTGTTCACTGGGATGCATGTGTAGGAAGTTTTCCCACCATGCTGCAGCTGCTCCAGTAAGGTAGTGTGGTGCATAAAGCACCATCTCATGATCTGAACACTGAGCAATAATCAGCTTCCTTTCGATGTCACGAAGCCAATCATCGGCTTCCAGCGGCCTATCGGTGTGAGCAAACGTTGGAGGGCGTGTCTTCTGCAATTCAGGCAGCTTGGAGTGTGGTTGATAGGGCTCACAGTGGTTTCCCATATTGATGACGTGATTCATCATCTCTTGGTGCTGTTGCTGGCTTTGTTCGAAAAGGCGGCATACTTGAGACAAGGTTGCTTCGCTGTCCTATTGACTGGACTGTCCCTGAGTGAAGTTGTTGCTAGTCTGTGTCCCATAAACTTCTTCTGGCTGATTGGGCATGGAACGAGTCCACGGACGAGACATTTTTCCAGTCTGGGGTATTATTTTGCAAAATTTATGAGAAGAACTGTGTGGCACAAGGAAAATCTTGCAAAGGCAAAAATTTAAAAGACCTCAAGATTTTTCAAGAAAGCATAAACGATTTCGCATGGAGAAGAACTGCTTAACACAAATCTTACACGCGAAAAGCAAACACATGATACAGCACTCAGGATGTGCGTACACATTCCTGACATGTTATTAGACTAGCACACTCTTTCGGAAAGCAGCGTGCACACTACTACAAACTAACGTACAGATAAAACACATCATACAAGCAGACATAACGCGCGGCTACTCGGCGCTCTCAGTCGGAGATGGTGACGATGTCCTTTCCCTTGCCGAGGGCAAGACTCAGCGGTGCAGGAGATTCAACCTCCACCTCCTCTCTAGCAGGCTCCTGGCGCGTTGCACTGCGCTGTGGTGATGGTGCGGGAGCGACGGACGGCAGTGCGGGTGAGGCAGGCGGTGCAGCTCTGGCTGGAGTAGGAGCGATGACTCGGTCGAACTCCTCAGTGGTAGGCAGACGGCGAGCAGTGGCCAAAATGGCCGGTGCATAAGATGCTAAAGACGAGACGAATGTCAGAGGCGGTGCCGTGTGGAGAAGCTCCTTCCTGCTGACAGGACCGCCTCGGACTAAGTCCATGCGGGCAGCCACAAGATCGTCCACGAGGTTGTCGAAAGATTCCTCCAGAGCCTTGAGGTACTCAAAAACCATCTCGATGGCTTCATCTTGCTCTCCCCTATGGCAGGCGAATGCATAGTGACAAGTATATGGCACATGGCATGGGAGATAGCGGTAGCGACGAGTCTTCATCATAGGAAGGATGTCCCGAAGGCGAGCTATTGCCTCACGGGCAGCCATCTGCAAGGCATGCCTCTCCGTAGGCATGGCCCTTCCCACAAAATAGAAGTGGCGGGATGCAGAACGTCCTCCCTTGAATTGCACCACGGCCTGGTGCATAGACACGTCGTCGCTTAGCTTGTGCTGGTAAAGCGTGAACTCCGGACGAGTCGCTGGCCCGATCGCGAGCTTGGTGATGGAGACGAGGAGTTTGACAAACCCCTCGGGCACGTTCTTGAACACTCGAGTCTCGCAGTTGCTGCCAGCCATCTACAAAAGTAGGCAAAAATTCTGAGTAGTCATGTCATAAATTTATGATGACCAACAGAAAATAGCTACATTTGCAAAATGCTGAAAAAGCACAAAAGACGCTAATAACCGATTAGCGATCGCACCTAGTGGCTTCCTACAGTCAGCCTGGCTCTGATACCAAGCTTGTCACGACTGGTTTTTCAATAAAAATATTTATTGAGAGGCCAATCCCTTTTACGGACCAGTAAAGAAGAATTTCTTTTCACTGGTAGACAATATCTTGATCACAGAAGAAAGTACCAGGAGTACTGAATATAATACAAGGTTGACCGGAGACTGCCCAACAATTTATTACATGCACGCCGATAAAACATAATGGCGGATAGGGTGGCATAACTACTATCTCACGATAACAACGGTGGTGGAAATATCACAGCGGAGTGGGTGATAAGACTCCTGAAATCTAACAGCTCTTCGAGCGTCGGAGTGAGGCTCGAGGAGAATTATTGCGGGTGGCGGAAGCGTATATAATACAAGTGACCAATATCCAGGAACGCACAGGACTGACTGGGATTCCTCTAGGCGTCGGACTCACTATCAAACTCTTCATCCATGAGATCGCCTTCGTCAACATCTGGCCAAATCAACAAGCCAGGTGAGTACTATGGAAGTACTCGCAAGACAGTTCGGACATAAGATATAACAAATGTAAACATGATGCATATGAACAGATTAACAAGTGCACTCAGTCATAGAGATAATAATGCATGGAAAATAAAAGAGAAGTCGGGCGGTAGTCCTCCCGAAATCCCAAAATAAATACTGGGTGCCAAACGAGGGTCTGAATGACTCCTCAAGAGGAAAATGCAAGAATAACAATGCCGCAGTCGGGCGTCAGGGCGACACCACATAAAGGCCTTATATTGAAAGTAAAAGACAAACATGCCACAGTCGGACGTCTGAGCGACATCACATAAAGGGCTTATATTGAAAGTAAAAGACAAACATGCCACAGTCGGACGTCTGAGCGACATCACATAAAGGGCTTATATTGAAAGTAAAAGACAAACATGCCACAGTCGGACGTCTGAGCGACGTCACATAAAGGGCTTATATATCCTAACTTGATATGTCAGTAGCTCAAGAATTCAAATATTGCAAGGGTATAATCAGATATGAAATAAACAACAGGGTTAGTCCGACCATGGAATAATATTCAACCAATATACCAATCAAGCTTGTTCACCAGGGAAAATACCACGAGGACTTGACATAGATATGGGTTCACTGATCACGGTCCTTGACCACGGATACGATGACTCGGAAGGATTTGACTCTGCAGAGTTTGTACTTTAACCACAGCCAATGGATTTCAGTAGTCGCGGGGACTAGTTCCGTTTACGGTGTTTTGGAAGAAACACATCTAACCAGTACACACCCATTCAACATTCCGAAGCCAGGAATCACCCTTGGCAACGTTCAAGAAAAACCTTGAGACGGGGAGGCTACAACCTCGCGTAGCATGGGATCAAATTTCTATACGCGCGCTCTAAGGGGTGCCCCCCTCTCGGTCCCAACCGGAAACACCCATGCCCCCTGACCGGATGACTGGCTTTAATCCAGGGCCATGGAACCCTCATCCCGGCCCCTCTATTTGGTGTGTACATGGAAAGAGGTTACCAACTTACTAAACCGCATTCTGGCAGAATACATGTGGTAGCACGGAAGGGGGAAGAACGATAACGTGACTCCGTCCACGTTAACGTCGGAATTTATCGGATGACGTAAGGCTGGCATGCTACAACAGTACCACCTTACTGCCCTTCATGTCACCACATGACTAGGCCATCTCTCCTCAGAGATCATAGTAACTTCGGAACACACGGGTGGTTGCCTCACATGCAACAAGATACTCACCGATACTCATATGCCATGCACAACCTTTCACGCAAACATGCAAAACACCTATCATATCAAAGGTTCAAACATGCTTGCCTGGTTCGGAAAAGTCGGAGTCTAGTTCGGCGAAGTTCGCGGCTCCGTCACCTCTCCCGGAACCTACGGTATAGCGAAAATACATATTAACGTGAAAACCAACGCGTGCATAAAAGTTGTCTCAAATTTTTTCCAAATAAATCCTATAAAAAACTAGACAAAAATATAAGACTGTCAGAAAAAGAATCACTCAAAAATCACTTTTTATTAAAAAGTTATAAGGGTTTTAGTCCAGGGACTAATCTGTGATGAAACAGAAAAGATCCAGGGACTTAACTAAGGAAACAGAAAACGGTTCGAAGAGAAACACGCAAGCCCACAGAGAAAACGTACTTTGCCCGAAGGCGCCAACAGAAAACGCTTCGGGGGGAAAGAAAGAGAGGCTGA
>NC_057796.1:36421016-36425271 GCF_018294505.1 Triticum aestivum | reverse complement strand
GGGGGGGGGGTCCACATGTCAGGTTTGAAAACCTCGCCGGCGCCCGAAGGCTGCAGTGGTCGCCGGCGTCGAACCGCGGCGAGTCAGGAGATCGGAGTGTACCAAGAGGTTCAGCGTGTCCTTCCGCGTCGGTGGGTGGTGGACTTGGTCGTCGAGGAGCACCACGTCGACGGCGACACTTTCTCCGGCGGACGGCGGCTCGGGCGATGGTGGAGAACTCCGGTGGGTGCTGCAAACTTCGAATTGAAGCACGGGTCAGGAGCGTGGATGCATAGGGAAACTATTGGCAAGAGATGAGAGGCAGAGGTGCACACACGGGAGCGAATCGAGCTAGATCCCGTGGCGGGTCGCGGCGGCCGGAGTTGAGGAAGGAGACTCCCTCGGGGCTCTTCCAGTGGCTAGGCGTGGTCTTGGTGTAGTGCAGAGGTGGTGTGGGTTCGAGTTGGAGCTCGGGGCCTCTATTTATAGGCGGCTCGAGGGGGTGGCCGTGAACGGAATCGCTCCGGCGAGCAATTACGGCGAGGCAGTGGCTTGGCAAGGAGCTTAAGTGGCCAGGCAGCATCAGTGAGGTGTACTGGTGCCATTCCCCCGCTAATCCTGGTTGGTCTTGGCGTAATGGCGCCGGTCCACGGCGGGGTGGCCGTACGGGCATGGCGGCGGCAGAGAGCGCGCTCCGCGCCCAGCGGTTCACGACGAGGGTGGCAGCGTGCACTGGGGAGTGGAAGACCACGCGGCGGCCTCCGGTGGCTTGGGCGGCGCTGGACGGCGCCGTCTGCGCTGCGCCTCTCTCTGGCGGCCGCAAAGCCGTGGCTGGCGTCGGTCACGGGGCGGCGCACCTCCTCCTGCTCGTCGCCGACGCCCGCAACCTTCCAGGCGCTCGTGCGGTGCAGAGGACAAGGGGGAGGGGACAGGAAACACGGCGACGCCGGGGCACTGGCGAGATCGACAATAGACACTGAAGAAACGACAGTAGTTTCAGACACTGTTAACTGAACTTGACTGAACATTATAGAAACAGTGTCCAGCAGGTGTTCGATGAAATGATTTGGCAAGCAGAAATTTTTTCCTAGAGCTGGGACTTGGTGAGGTGACCTCTCAATGCACCCAGAGGCTGCCTGATTTTTCTCAGATTTTTAGGAGAAGGATTTGAATGAATTTCATCAAATTTGGCAAAAGAGGTCCAAACTTGCAGCATGTGTAGTTTGAAAATTTTGAACTGGAGACCAGTGGATCTTCATGGATCCTGGTTGAGGGCTCAAAGGACTAGGTAGGGAAATTGGTTTGGGGGCAAAAATCAAAACAGAAAGGGTAGCTCCTTTGTAAATCTCCAAGAGCTAGAATAGAAGGCAGAAATTATTTTTGATGAGAAATAAATGGAAAATAAATATATGGAGAGGTTCAACTTGCTGTAGTTGAGGTACATCATGATCCAAAGGTGGGGAAAGGTTTATGAGAGGGGATTTACACTTAGGTCATGGCAAGAGAGATTTTTGAAAGTGGAAAAGGATCATTCCAAAAGCCATAGGGCTTTTCAAAGGAATTTTCAAAGGGCATTTTTCCAAGTGAAAAGCATTTTGGTTTGAGTCCAAATAAAAAGGAAAAACTTCCAGGACCAAGAACCAAGCCTTGGGTGAATCCAAAACAAAGCACTTGCCACAAAGAAAGTTTTTGAGAGGGTGGGTTCTTTAGAAGAAAATTTAAATCACCTCCCTCAAGTCAAATAATTTTTTTGAAAAAGCCAAATAAAATTTTGGGTGTCACACGGACTTGCTGCCCACCTTGGGGAGGCCCTCGATGAAGTCCATGGAAATGTCCGCCCACACCTGGGACGACACCTCCAAAGGCTGGAGCAAGCCGGCCGGCCGTAGAGTCTCCGTCTTGTTGCGTTGGCACGTCACACAAGACCGTACCCAGTCACGGACCAGGGCACGATCACGTGGAAAGTAGAAGTTGGCACGGAGACGATGGAGCGTCTTCTGCACACCCTCATGGCCCGCCGAGTGGGCGAGGCGAAGCACCTGATGACGGAGATCGTCGTGCGCCGGAACGAAGACCCGGCGCCCATGGAGGAGCATGCCGTCGGCGAGGCGCCACGGCTCATCCAGCTCCCCCGCAGCCAGCTGCTGCTGAAGGAGGAGCGCGTCGGCCGCAGCTGCAGTCGCCCGCCGGATGTCGGTGAAGAGGGCGAAGGAGGGCCCGGTGATGATGCAGAAGGCCGCCCCCTCAGACGCACCATCGGCGGTGTCGGCGTCACGCCGAGATAGGGCGTCGGCGACGGTGTTAAGGCGACCCGGACGGTACTCGACAGTGAAGTCAAACCCGAAGAGTTTACTGATCCACTGGTGCTACAGCACGGTCGAGAGCCTCTGATCCAGCATGAACTTGAGGCTGTAGTGGTCCGTATGGATCCGGAAAGAGCGAACCCAAAGATAGGGCCGCCAGTAACGCACCGCCTGTACCAAGCCAATGAGCTCGCGCTCATAGGCCGCCAGCTTAAGATGGCGGGCGGCAAAGGGCCTGCTGAAGAAGGCGAGGGGTCGATCGCCCTGATGAAGGACCGCACCGAACCCCGCACCGGAGGCGTCGTAGTCGACGGTGAACGGAAGGTCGAAATCAGGCATCTGCAGGACGGGACCCGTCGTGAGGGCCCCCTTGAGGGCCTCGAACGCTGTGGTGGCCTCCTCATCCCAAGAAAAGGCATCGCGACGGAGGAGGCGCTTGAGCGGGGCCGCGATGAGGCCAAACTCCCGGATGAATTTCCGGTAGTACCCCGCAAGGCCCAGAAATCCGCGAAGAGCCCGCGGAGACTGCGGAATCGGCCAAGCGGTGACGGCCGCCACCTTGTCGGCGTCCATGGCCACCCCCTCTCGGCCGAGATGACGTGGCCGAGGTAAGCGACAGAAGGCGTCCCGAACAAGCACTTCGAGCGCTTAAGATGAAGATGGTGCGTCCGAAGCTCGTTGAAGACGATGGCGACATGCTGGAGGTGCTCTGCCCATGAGGCGCTGTAGATAAGAATGTCATCAAAGAAAACGAGCACAAACTGACGTAAGTAGGGCCGGAGGACATCGTTCATCAGGGCCTGAAAGGTCGCCGAGGCATTGGATAGGCCAAAGGGCATCACCAAGAACTCGAAGTGGCCGTGATGAGTCCGAAACGCCGTCTTGGCGATGTCGTCTGGGTGCATGCGCACCTGATGGTACCCCGACCGGAGGTCAAGCTTGGTGAAGAAGCACGCCCCATGCAGTTCATCCAGGAGCTCATCGACCACTGGGATAGCAAACTTGTCCTTAAGTGTGAGAGCATTAAGGGCGCGGTAGTCGATGCAGAAACGCCACGTGCCATCCGACTTGCGAACGAGGAGGACCGGCGCGCTGAATGGCGACGTGGAAATCCGGATAATGCCCGCGGCAAGCATGAGCGCACACTGCCGCTCCAACTCGTCCTTCTGCAGCTGAGGATACCGTTAGGGCCGTACTGCCACTTGTGCCAAGCCCGGCAGGAGGTGAATACGGTGGTTGTAGATCCGGGCCGGTGGAAGGCCCTGTGGCTCCTCAAAGAGAACACGGTGCTGCTGCAGGAGGTGGTCCAACAGCGGATGCTCGGCCTCGGTGGTGGCCGCGGCCAGCTGGAGCGAGGGCGCCTCCGGGGTGCTTCCAATGCCCTTCCACTAGACGCGGCGGCCGAGACGCCAGAAGGTCATCGTCAGGGCATCGAAGTCCCAAAGGATGGGACCCAGAGTCCGCAAGAAGTCGACGCCGAGGATGAAGTCGAAGCAGCCCAAGTCGATGCTGGCGCATGTGATGGTGAAGTGCTCGTCGCCGATAGTGATGGGCACGTCCCGTGCGAGCCCATGGTAGCGGAGGCGGTCGCCATTAGCGACGATGACCCGAAGTTGCTCCCCGCCTGTCGGCTGTAGCGCTAGGCGCCGCATGGTGGCCTTAGGCAGGAAGTTATGCGTAGAACCTGTGTCCAAGAGGGCCACCAGACGCTTGCCGTGGGTCGTCACCGGTAAAAGCATCGTCCGTTCATCACGGATGCCGGCCAGCGCGTGGAGCGAGACGACGAGGGCCGTCGCCGGAGCGGGCGCGGGTGCGGGTGTAGGCGCGGGCTCCTCGGCGGCTGGGTCGCCGAGTCCATCACCGGGTGTCATCCTCGGTCTCGTCGGCCGTCTCCAGGTAGAAGAGTCGCGGTCATACATGGCCCGGGGCGTAGGGCGCATCACAGTTAAAGCAAAGCCCCAAGCGCCGGCGTT
>NC_057796.1:36407810-36420743 GCF_018294505.1 Triticum aestivum | reverse complement strand
GGTCCCCTCGAGTCGATGGTGTCGGCGTCACAGCCCGGGCGCGCTGCTCGAAGGCCCGAGCATAGTACCTGGCCGTCTGGAGGTCTTGGGGCCCCTTCAGCTCGACGTCCACGCGGATGTGATCTGGAAGGCCGCCGACAAAGAGTTCGGCCCGCTGGAGGGCCCTCACACCGGGCGCATGACACGCCAGGGCCTGGAAGCGGTCCGCGAAATCCTGCACCATGGAGTGAAGGGTAGGCGGCCCAACTCAGCCAGGCGGCTCCCGTGCATCGGCGGCCCAAACCGAAGGAGGCACAACTCACGGAAGCGCTCCGACGGGGGCATGCCGCCCTCGTTCTGCTCGAGGGCGTAGTACCATGTCTGGGCTGCATCGCGGAGGTGGTAGGACGCGAGCCAAGTGCGCTCCGACGCGAGCATGCGGTGTCCACGGAAAAATTGCTCGCACTGGTTGAGCCAGTTAAGCGGGTCCTCCGAGCCGTCATAGGTGGCGAAATCGATCTTGGCGAACCGGGGCGGCGTCTGGGTCGTCGCGCCAGGGACCACTGGCTCGGCGGTGCGGAGAGATGATGACGGTGCCCGGTTAATGGTGGGGAGGCCGGCATAGGCCCCCGTGGAGCCAGACAGGCCCCGTACTGCAGCGTGGGCACCGACGGGTCCCCGGCCTCCGTGTAAACTGGCAGTGGCGACGTCCCGGTTATCCAGGCCGGAATCGGAGATGGTGACGGCGGAAACCGGACCTGTTGGATCGGGAGACCTCCTGGTGTGGACTGGCCCAGGCCGGAGCTGGGCAGCGGCGGTGGGAGCTGGACCGATGCAGCAGGCGCGGATGGGGCCGGCGCGGGCCAGTACGGCCACTGCGGGGCTGGGGTGGGCGCGGGAGGCGCAGGTGGCGCCGCGAGCGCTGGCGTGGGCCACTGTGGCCAGGAAGGCGCTGGAGCGCCGGGTAGCCCACGGCGATCGCCGCGGGGACCGAGTACCAGGGCAGGGCCGACGGTCCGGAGGGAACGGCCGGCGGCGGAGGCGTAGGCGGCCCGTACGGGCTGGCCAGGTAGAGTCGGATTCCCTGGACCACGACGACCAGGTCGTTGAGGACGTCGGCCATGGCCTCCGGGGAGTAGAGGAGCGGCGTGGTGGACGGTGATGGCGGCGGATCCGTGGAGGGGGGCGGCGACTGGCCGGTCGACGCGCCGACGGTGGAACCCATCGGCGCCGAGGGATGCAGAAGTGGCGATCGGTGATGGCGCGGCGGCGGTGGTGGCGAGGGGCAGTGACGGGCTTGGTGGTGGTGATGACATGGTCGAAACCAAGCTAGCTGATACCAAAGTGATAGGAGCTAGGGTTCTCCCCGGTCTCGGTCATAGGTTGTAGGGGAACGAGGGAGGAGAGCGAGGGATGGAGCACGGCGGCCGGCGGCGTGGCGCGTCCTTGCGTGGTGCGGCGGCGGCGAAGACAAGAGGCGGCTAGGGTTTAGGGTTTCCGGCTCCTCTGGGAGCCGGGCAATAGAAATAGTCTTATTGCTTAAATCTCAAAATAGTCTTACAACTTGTATATATAACCATGACGTGAAATAAAAACTAAAATAACTTGCGGGCTAAGCTTGCCCGGTGGGCCTCCTACGGCCATAGGTCCGGCCGGTCATAACAATCTCATATCTATATCTTTAGCATTCAGGTATGTGAGGTGGAACTATAGATGTGCAATCATTTGATTTTGCATCTGATGCACAATCACATTGATCACATTCTTTATTCAGACGCTTATGGCTAAACCATAAAAAAGATCCTGCAAATAGTGTGCTCTTTTTATGCACATTCTGTTAGTCTCCTTGCTTATTTTTACAGAGCACCAAGCTCCCATGTCTGAATTTTATTTTTGATACTGAGTTTCTTTTTTTGCGAAGAATTTTTGATACTGAGTTATCATATGCACATTCCGTTAGTCTCCGTACTTATCTAGAGAGCGCAAGATCCCACATCTGAATTTTATTTTCGATGTTGAGATATTGTATGACCATTCTGTTAGTCTTCATACTTATTTAGAGAGCATGGAAATATGATTCTCATGGCTTCTATCTATAACAGTCAAAAATTGTTAAACCGTATATGTGATGGATGGCAAGCTTACTTTCAGTTTTGGTCACATCCCACCAGCCGCAAGTGCCGGTCGATTTTCTGCTGATGGTAAGAATCTAGGACGACGATTAGGTGGTTCTGGTTGCATAGTATGTTGTCGCTCCCATTAATAGACAAGACAAAATTTCTTATAGGTGCTCAAACGGGTCTGTTGCCACCCTGTCCATGCATACAATAGTATTCTTTGCGCTCCCTGTACGATCATCCAGCTAGGTACATTTTCTTCCCTTTTTTGTTTAGTTTTAAATTAAACTGACTGAACTTACCATTTTTTATAGTATAAGCATGGATGAGTTGACTGGCTCGGTTCACTTTATTATTTCTCCTATGGATAGGAGCATCAAATGGTTTTAAGCATGCTTCCGGTTGCCTGGCAGTTGGTGAGAGACCTATGTGATATTATCCTTTCATGTAACCTGTTCTGAAGTACCTCCATTCAGGTACAATGTCTATAATACAGAATACGTAAGTCAAATTACACATAAGGCCAATGGTTTTGTTCTTTTGGCAAGAGTCAACATATTTGGACAATGTCTATGTATAATAATGTTCCTTTACTGGGTTTCTGTCATACATTTATTTGAACATTTTGATTAGTAGTCTAGCATTATCTCATTTGGTTGCTACTGCAGATTACAATTACGCACACATTATGGCAGTGCAACAATTGATTATTATAAAATATTCCGCAGCAACGCGCGGGGTATCATCTAGTTTGAGAAGTTTGTAAATTGCTACACTAGAACGCTCCCCTCCCTGACGTTGAGAAATGCGTGGACAGAAGTGGGCTGCTCCTGAACTTCTGTCGGGCTAGTGGGCTGCTCCTGAACTATAGGCTAGTATTTCTGTCACATATGCATTAGACACATATATACGATTTTTGTTGCAAAAAATATTTGGGTGTACATCTGTACATCCATGCCCCTTAGTGGATCCACCCCTGATCGCTTCGGTCTTGTATGACTTTGCTTTGCCGTCGTGATCGTGTGTGTTTTGTGTTGGCCGTGTGCATCCTAATTATGCAAAGGTCGGATGTGTACTCATTATGATTGTATCGCTTGATGCTACACTATGAGTCAATAAAAAGCACTCTATCGAAAAAATGATGCCTAGGTTCTGAATGTTTTACATGACATTTTAGCATATACCATCTTCCTAGATTTCTTTGATCAATGTCGATAGAGTGTATAGTCATTTCTGGTAATCAGAATTTAGAGAAGTTGCCATCTAAATTAATTAAGCCTGCATAGAGTACTTGAGTTCTACAAGATATGATTTGCAGGATTTCAATTTTGTACAGCAACAAGGCTCTAGATTAGTGATGTTTTTATATAGGGGCTTGCTTCGGTAGACAATGTATACCCACCTCGTATTGTACAGTTGTGTCGGGTATACGTATACCGCGCGCATGCAAAAAAAAAAACTACCAGTTGCACGATCTACGCTCGCCCCATCTTCTCGCCCGCCCCATCTGATCGCCCGCCCGCCGATCATGGTAGTTCCAAGTGGCCGATCGCCGCCGTCCGAACCTCGTCCGACGCCACCCTCGCCGTCCCAACGTCGTCCATCGCCGCATCTAATCGTCGTCGTCCGATGCCGCGGACGTGAAGGGCCCGACGTCTGACGCCGCCCTCGCCGTCCGAACCCCGTCCGACGCCGCCCTCGCCGTCCCAACGTCGTCCGTCGCCGCATCTCACCGTCGTCGTCCGACGCTGCGGACGTGAAGGGCCCGACGTCTGACGCCGCCTCCGCACCACTGTCGCCCCTCCCCCCTCCCCCCCGCCGCCGCGCATCCTGCCAAGCATCCGGTCGGTTGCTCGTCGTGCACGTCGCCGCCTGAAGGCCGTCGTCGAATGCCGGCGACGTCTACACCGTGGGCCAAGGTTTGTCATCTAAACCTAGCGGGCATGGGGCGGGCATGATGGATAGAAGTGAGGGCTAGTTCGTGCATGTACTGATTTAGGGTTTAGGGTTCATCAAAACCTCCCGCCGCAGCGCCTCCTCTACGGACTAGCGCGTGATTTAGAGAACTAACGTTGCTTTGGGCATGATGCAGTGTACTAAACCTAACACACGATGTTTTGCAGTTCTGTGAGTTAGGCGTGTTGACACGGACGAAGAATCCGCATTCGGGAGGGATGAGAATGATACTGATAAGGTGACTAAGACTGATAACGATAATTTGAACGAAGATGATGACAGCAGCGACAACAATTCCGTCTCGTCATATGATATCTTACCTCCGGAGGATTTTGATAATAATGAACATGGCGCAAATAGTGAAAACGTTAGTGGCATATATTTTGATTTTATTTTTGAATTTGCAAAGTATGGCATGGCTAACTATATATCTTTGTGTACAAATTTGCAGGAAGATGATGTTGACAATGTGCAAAATAGTTTTGAGGAATCATTTGCAGATAACTTGAGCCAGGTTAGTTGATATATAGATGTTGTACATCGATCAATAGTATGAATTAAATGATAGTAATTGACATATATATTTTCAAATGAATGCTGTAGGAGGAGTCAGATGGTCCTAGCGGTGATCACGATGAGGGAGAGATCGATATTGAGGAGGCTCAAAGGCAGCAGAAGATGCTGGAGACACATTGGAAGGTCATGGCTATGACCTTTCGGTCGCAAGGGGATGCATTAGGAAACAGAAGGTGAAACGAGGTGCTTCAGGAATGATACGGTACCGGCGGTTTCTTTGCTCCAGGGCAGGGAGAAGGCAGAGCAAGTTCGTAACCATGGAGGGCCGCAAGCGCAGGCTTAGACCGGAGACTCGTTGCGACTGCGGTGCACATATGGTGGTGAAGCTGGACAGAGAACGTGGCGTTTGGTTCATCACATCATTCGTGGATGATCACAACCACGCGATGGCTCGGCCCGATGAGGTTTGTTTTTTGTGGTCACACAGACGGATTGGAGATGGCAAGAGGGCCGAGATATTGGCGATGGAAGCGGCTAGGATAAGAAAGCATATAATAATGGACAACTTCATCACCAGATACGGTTCATACGATAAGTGCGGGCTTATCAGGAGGGACATTTACAATCTTTGTTGCAGAGAAAAAATGAAGCTCATTGCAAAGGGTGATACAGAGACGGCAGTTGGCATTATGAGGAGCAGGAAGGAGAAGGACCCTGATTTTTTTAGTATGTGCTTGACAAGGAAGAGCGACTGAAGAGTATGTTCTGGTGCGATGCAAAGTCGCGGAGGGACTATCAGGACTACAGAGATGTGGTTGTGTTTGATAGCACGTATAAGATGAACAGATATGGTATGCCGTTCGTCCCCTTTGTCGGAGTTAACAACCACCGTTGCACCACAGTGTTTGGTTGTGCCATCATTGCTGACGAGACGGAAGGGACATACGTGTGGCTGCTGCAGACATTTATGAAGGCAAACTGTCAGGCGAATTCAAAGTCAATAATCACAGATGGTGACGCTACAATGATCCGGGCTATTTGGACTGTCCTTTGAGATTTTTTCCATCGTCTTTGCTCCTGGCGTATCGAGAAAAATATGCAGAGGCACCTGCATTACAAGTCATTGGATGAGTTCAGATCGCTCCTGTACTATGCCACCTCTCAAGCGAACTTTGAGCAGAGATGGACCGCTTTCTATGATAAGTGGAAGACGGATAGAACTGAAGAGTGGCTTGACATGATGTACAGGAAGAGGAGACTTTGAGCAGCTTCATATCTTTCCGATGGTTTTTTCTTGGTATGCGAAGTAACCAGAGGAGTGAAAGCCTCAACTCCTGCCTTCACCTTCACTTGGACAACGGTATCACAATTGTTGATTTGGTGGTGCATTATGAGAATTGTATAGTTCGCCTGCGTGAGAACGAGGCGTACGATGACTGCGAGGCATACCAGAAGGAACCACCGTCGGTTACTGAATATAAGGCCCTTGAGGAGCATGCCGCCAAAGTATTCACACCTGCGAATTTCTACATCCTGCAAGATGATTTTCATAAGATGGGTCAGCTGGAGATATTTGAGACGCTCGTGGGAATTGGGCGTGAGACATTCATGGTGACATGGAAGGATAACCACAAGTTCAGGTACAATGTTGTTTATGAACAAGGTAACTCAGAAGAAACTATTACATGCAGTTGTCTTAGGATGGTTCGGAAAGGGCCGCCATGCAAACACATTCTCGTTGTTCTCCATCATCTGAACTTAACTGAAATACCAAAGTGTTGTGTCCTGCATCGGTTGTTCAAACATGCGAGAGATGGGTTGCCTGTGCAGCGGAAGAGTGATATGTTTGGATGGGGTTGGTCAGGGCCATTGGAGAGAGAATGGTATAGTGCAATAACCATTAAAACCGCAGAAGCTGCTCATGTTGCAGCAAATGATCCCTTCTTGTTCGACGAGTTGATGAAGTGTCTGGACAACATAATAGCGCAGAAAAATATTTCAGAGGAGGAACTTATAGGAAGTAGAAGGTATGCTATGCTTAAGAAGGAGGCAAGTCAGGCGCAACAACTTGAGCCTGGTATTGGTGATCCTCAGAAAGTTTCGACGAAGGGTGCACCTAAGAAGGGGCGGTCAAAGGGGGCCCCCAACGTTACAAAGAATGGTAGGCCAAAAGATTTTACAGAGAAGAAAAGTGGTCATTTGTGCAGTCTGTGTAGTCTCCCAGGTCATAACAAGGCTACATGTAGTCTGAACGAGAAGTGAGTTGCTACCTTCTTATTTTTGTTATGTTCCCAATCTGATTTCACCGACTTTATTTTCTCACCCATTTTTTTATATTTTGTTCAGGAACCGGGCGTAGAGAAGCAGCTTGGTTTGTTGGAAGAATAAAAGTGGTCGCATGAGTCATGTCTGAATAACCTATGCTATTTTTTATTCGTACGTGTGTGCAAGAAAACTTGATAAGTGATTTGTATTGTTATGTGATGATTTGTACTGTTATGTGATGATTTGTACTGTTTCTATCAGCAGTTTTGAAATTCTTTTATTTTGTTTGATGATGATTTGTATGACTTTATACTGTGATGAAATGCGTCCGGCCGTGGCTATTTTGTACTGTTTTATATGCCTTTGTACTGTGCTGAAATGCGGCCGGCCACTGCTTTCTGTCAAAAAGCAAGTTAGAAAAAATTTTGCCCAACCACCGCTGCTGGGCCCATACTAGCGGGCAGAACCTACCCAAATCAAGCCTTAAGCGACTCGGGCAGCTGATTGAGCCCACTAATGGGCACAGAGACGGGGCTCAACGGGGCTGCGGGTGGTAATAACAGAGGAGCTTGGTGGAGGGGGCGGAGACAGGTATTTAAGCCGCTCCTCACGCGCCCCCGCTTCCGAGCCGGGACTAAACACTGAAGTGTGCGTCGCGCGGGCGAGGGCACTGGGCGTGGGCCGGGGGAGGGGTCGAGTGGCAGCCTGCCTCCATTGGGCCGAACTGGGCCGGTGGGTGACAGCGCAGAATAGGCCCGTGACCCATGCGGCGACCGCGTGCAGTGCGGGGCGCGATGGGGGCACCATCTTTAGTCCCACCTCGGAAGCCAGGGGCGCGAGGAGCGACTTAAATAGCTGTCTCCGACCCCTCCACCGAACTCCTCTATTAGTACTACCCGCAGCCCCGTTGGACCCTGTTTCTGGGCCCATTAGTGGGCTCAATCAGCCGCCCGAGTCGCCTTCGGGCTTGATTTGGGTAGGTTCTGTATGCTACTATGGGCCCAGCACCGGTGGTTGGGCATTTTTTTCTAACTTTTATAACTTAAGTTTTTGACAGAAAGCAGCCGCCCGTCCACATTTCATCATGGTACAAAATACAAAACGTGTAAAATAGCAGTGCCAGGCCGGCCACGACGGCGTAATCATCACAGTATATAACAAGTTGAAAAATCATCACCCACAATGATGCAAATAAGAGTGACACCCACAATGATGCAAATAAGAGTGACATTGAATATATATATATATATATATATATATATATATATATATATATATATATATATATATATATATTGTAGCAAATACCGACCACGTCACATTTATTTAGTTGCAAAACATGCAAAACCATGCCGCATTACAATAAACAAATGTCTTAATATGAAAATTGTATCAACTACTGACAACGACACGTTTATTTAGTGGAGATAATAGCCAGCACCCCATCCTCGGACTCATTTCTTCTCCATGATCTTGAGGATCTTCTCTTTCACTACTTCCATCGTGTTGCATTCTGAAAAAGGTATTTCAGCTAGAATGCGTCCCCTTGAAGAATTAACCTCTACCTGGTCAAACTCAAATATCCAATCATCTCCGTCCCAGTTTTGAACGCATTTCACCACGAAAAGACCACAAGAGACTCTGCAAGAAACCACAAGTCAATTATTGATGGATCAGAGAAGTACATACTAATTCAACATTTGCAACATACCCTTTTTTTGTAACGGCATATCGTACTCCCTTATTGGCCAGGAAGATACGTCAGGATGTTTCGTTCCAATAAGTGCATTCACCTCCGTCGTATATTTAGCTATTTCTGCCCTATGAAATGAAAATCACAAATCCATATGAAGTACGTTTCGAATAACTATATATTGTTTTATGTAACGTTGTAAGCTTACCAGCTTAGTAATCTTTGCAAGAACTCTGTTTCTGCATTCACCAGTAGAGTTTAAAACTTGAAACTCTTTTTTCTTGTTGTGCATAAGAACTGTTATCCAATGATTTTCTTCCACATGAAAAGGAAAGTATGCCTACAACAAAGTTTATTCATGTTGGTGTACACAGATAGTTATGTACTACGAAGGATCATACTAAACTGAAGTACCTTATCTTTGATGAAATACTCCTCAGTAACTCTAGACACCATTTTAGTTTGGTTTGTCAAATGATCCATAAAATGCCTCTTAGAGTTGTTAACCTTTCCATCAGCACGAAGAATAAGCCAGTGGGACACCCAAGATGATAATATGTGACGGTCAGCACGAGGATTATGGGTCTGCATATGGTTGCAATAACTATTGATGATCTAAAAATAACATAACAACAATACGCCTATTAGATAATTTATATAAATAACATGTACAACTTAATAAATTATTGCTAATACTTACAGCGCCATGCAACCACTTTTTCGAAATGATGGCTTGAAGCAGATCAGGTGTACATGTTTCCCCACCAATTCCCGTCATGTGCACGATAGTTTTCCCACAAAGCTTCTCCGAGTCTGCCAGTGTCTGGATATAAACCTTCGCGGCCTCTATGTGTTCCTCATTAATGTAATCGGTACTAATCATTGGCAGCTCTTATACCAAACAGATCTAAAATAGTAAAAAACAATGAGTTAATAAAGTGTGCATGCAAGGACAGAAGTATCTTGCAAGAATAAATTACCTAGCACTTACTTTTCTTTGGACGTTTACGTCCACAATTCTGCTGGTACGGTGAAAGATAGTATTTTGACTGTTTCCTCCTGTGTTTCCCATCATTCTCCTTAGTGCCATTTTATTTCGCATTTTTAATACGGGTGTTCAGACTATCCATACTAATCTCCTCAGATTTATCGGTGCTAGACCCGTCTGACACTTCATTCATATTCTTGGGGGTTGAAGTAATAGCTGGAAAGTCATTCGTGTCTATCGTCGCAAGAGATGGGTTGGTGAATTACCATTCTCCTCAATAACGAAGGGGTCGCCTTCATCTCCTGTACCAGGTGTGTTGTGATGCACACCTTTCTCACGCGCCAACTTCTTCCCGTTCCCAGTGGTGAAGGATGCCTCCACCCTGTTGTCCATATCTTCTTTTGCAGGAGTTGATTTTACATCTATACAATATTTTGATTTGTATTTTGATGGACCATACTTCCCCACCCAGTCTTCACTATGCTCCACAAACTCAACGTCGTCACCAAACCCCCTGTTTGGCTTGAAGACAAGACCTTTCTTCTCCAGCTTCTCCACTACTATCTGCAATGACACATCGAAAGCATTAACTACATGCAAAAATTATGAATAATCCCATGTAAACTGAAGTACACATCACTCATTACCTCAGCACATTTTTCAGGGAGAAGTATAATTTCTTTTTGCATATCTTTGATGCATTTCATCACTTGATCTAATGTACTATCCCTACTCGACGAAGCCTCTTCTCTATTATCTTTCCTTTTTTGGGCACGACCTGTTCGACTTTCTGGCTCTAATTCTTCCTCCGCCTTTCTTCCTTGTTGAGCAATTAATGCGTGTCTGTACTTCTCACTTATCACGTCATCAATCTGTGACATGTTAAATCAATTTAAATTGCTCAACATATAAATAGTAACATAAGTGGATGCAGTACGAACCATTAAAACTTACTGTCCCCTTACCACGGTCGCATGACGTGTCTTACGCGTCACGCTTCTTAGCCTCATGTTCTGACCAATTAAGCATCAACGGATATTCATGAGCCAGTGGATCAAATGCCTCTTCATCCAGTGGCTGCACTTTCTCCCAAAACAAGTACTGCATGAACATGAAGTATATTAGCAATTTTTATTCACCAACCATAGTTCGAAAGAAACAAATATAACATAAGATTTACCTGTATGAGGGCAAGGTTTCCGACCGGCCAAGTAAATTTTGTAAGATCTGATAAGGTCTTTGTGATGCCTTCAACGCAAACGCGTAAAGTAAACACGTTCCAATTAAATGCTTTGATGGCCTGGACATCATCCACTAACTTGTAATAAGCATTAGGAACTTCTTTCGTGGACTGCGGTGCAAGAACAGTGCCTAGAAGAACCAGAACAATTCTACAGAGAAAATCATTATCGTACGTGCCACTGGCAACGATATTCTCAATCAGCTCGTCTATCATCATTTCACCCGTATAGGAATCTAGAAAACGACTGGGCACCTTCACCTTCGCCTTTAACGCCCCTTTACCTAGCGCTTTCATGGCATCTTTGCCCTTGTTCTATAGCCCGAAAATGTCAAACACATCTTCAGTGCGCACTGATATCGCACCTTTTTTGATGGCATGATGAACCTTTTTCTGTCCAACGCATATGATTTAATAATGAACTTCAGCAAACATTTTCGCATGAGCACACTAGGAATCATCAACATTTTTTCAAGACTAGTGCTTGCAAAACGCTTTTTCTGCCTAGAGTTTAGTTTGCTGGCCAATAGACACCATTTCTCAGCCGAACAAAAAATCTCTCCGTACTCCACCATCACTAGGAATAGGAGCAAAAATAATATTAGCTACTTTATATGGGTACATGATAAACATGATGAATGCATAGTACCTCGTGCCATGGGATCAGGGCCGGCCCTGGGGTAGACGGCGCGGTGGCATTGGTGGCAGATGGCGTCGGTCGCTAACTGTAAATAAAATTCATAGATATATAAGCTCATTGACATTAGACATAATCAAATTAGACATTCCAAGGTGCAACTTATTGTGTTTTCTAAGTATTCTAAAAATACTACTTTTTTTAGATACGGTAGTTTTATTTACAGTGACATGTTTGGCTAGCACTAAATATTGTGTTATTAAAACTAGAGTATTCTCAAAACCCACACTATTATATCTTGCCATTATAGTTCTTTTGTTCATGTACATGCAACAACGTTATTAGTAAATCTTGTGCCCACGTGTATATGAACTACTTCTTAATGTCTCGATGCATGATTTGTTCTCTATATGTTGACGTGATCTTGTAGTAGTTGCATTCGAATGCCATTTCATGCATCTAATATATGTTAGTCTGTAGTCACACACATGCAAAATCTTGGACAAACAACTACTCCCTCCGTTCGGAAATACTTGTCTTCAAAATGGATGTATCTAAAACTAAAATACATCTAGGTACATTCATTTCTCCGACAAGTATTTCCGAACGGAGGGAGTATATGTCTTGATATGTTGTAGTTGTGCTCATTACCTTCGTGTGGCTTGAAAAATATATGATGTGGACTAATTAATATGATGTGGTTTAGTTTCTTATTTTTAAAATACAAATCACCGACGGGCAGAAAATATGTGCTCGTCATTTGTGTGGGGGATCAACAGTGACATGTGGCTTTGCGCACTCGTCAATTATGGCCTATACTGTAGTAGTGAAAGAAGAAGAGAATTATGGTCTCATCTAATGACCCTAATATCCTATCATAGCAGCTAATTCAAGAAGAAGAGAATTATGATCTCACACTGCGCCGATGGCCGGGCGTCGGCATCAGATCGCGTCTGGGGCGGCGTCGGGGGCAGGGTCCGGGCGTCGGCTCGAAGGTGGCGTCGGGGGCGTCGGCGTCGGGGGCGTCAGCGTGAGGTGGTGTCGGGGGCGTCGGCATCTGGGCCCATCCATTAATTGCGTTTGTTTAAAAAAAACATTATCGAAAATACATTGATTGATAAAAGCGTTTTTTTCACTCTGCCGAATGGCATGAAACTTTTTCCACACGTTGGTATCACCGTCGAGAGCACCCACGCCAATTTGCATATTTTTCCGACGTTTGATGCATTTGCTAAGATTTTCCCGGTGAAAATGCCCAAAAACACTGGCCGGACGTGACGCAACGTTCGTTTGTGTCCATTTTCGTTCCAACCTTGCGTGGGGCCCTACGCCGGCCGTGCCCACATATCTGCACACTTTGGTGCAATTGCATGCATGCGATCACGTAGACCTTGTGCAACGAGCCCCGTTTCGGTCTACCGGAGGGGGGTTCCACACTATGTTTTTTTGACTCCGCCAAATGGCACGAAACTTTTTCCACACGTTGGCATCGCCTTAGACAGCACCGACGCCAATTTGCGTATTTTTCCAACGCTCGGTGCA
>NC_057796.1:36402629-36404252 GCF_018294505.1 Triticum aestivum | reverse complement strand
GCTCGATGCATTTCCTAGGATTTTCCCGGTGAAAATGCCCTAAAACACTGGTCGGACATGACGCAACATTCGTTTTGTGTCCGTTTTCATTCCAACCTTGCGTGGGGCCCTATGTCGGTCGTGCCCACATGTATGCACACTTTGGTGCAATTGCATGCATGCGATCACGTAGACCTTGTGCAATGAGCCCTGTTTCGGTCTGCCCGAGGGGGGGGGTCCCAACTACGTTTTTTTACTCCGCCAAATGGCACGAAACTTTTTCCACACGTTGGCATCGCCGTCGACAGCACCCACGCCAATTTGCATATTTTTCCGACGCTCGATGCATTTCGTACGTGGGGCCCTACGTCGGGTCTCCGGTATTTCATGTGTTTACTTCACGTTTTTACAATATCAATCGAAATATCCCATTAATATCTAAAACATTATGAATAACTGATACATTATTCATTCCATTACTCATTAAAGCAACATAATTTCGTTCATGTTTAGGATATTTTACATTCGAACGAAATTTTACATGAAAAAAGATTAACACTAAAATAAATCTAACTAATCCTCCTTGCTACTCAGAAGATCAACCACTACGGGCTGGCCGCCGTCTGAGTCATCGGAACTGCCGAAGTAACCGAAAAATTCCTCCGCGGTAGACGACTGTTGCGCTAGCATATCGGCTGAATCCATGATCGCCTGCCAGTATCCAGGCTCGTCGGCCGGGCCCCTCGGGTCAACCACATCCGCCGGCGGCATCCAACCGGTCTCTGACGTGGAGTTCCGAATTGCGCGGATCAACCCCGGCGACTCCAACGGGTCACCCTCCTCTTGCATCGCCGCCAGTTCCAGCGGGATCTGAAACTCATGGGCAGTCGCTGGAGCGGCGGCGCGGCGGCTGGAGCGGCCGGCGCACCTGCGCGAGCGTGCCGACCGGCACGGCCCTGCACGACTGGGGCGGCGGGGGGCGCGTTTGGAGCGTCCGCGCGGATGCCCCGAGACTTGTAGAAGCTGACGTCGGTGTCGAAGTCGCGGCCTTGCCAAAAGTTCAGGCGACCTTCGAGGTTCCATGGACCGGGTTGTGCCGGCCCAGGCGTGGCATAGGCGTCGCTCGTCACGTGCCAGCCGTGTGCTAGGTAACATTACACTACACGGGGATGCCGTGCCGGTATATATCCACGGTCTGCGGCCCGGTGAGGCTAGAGGGCCACAGACCGCCCGGCGCTGCGTCCACCGCCGCTGTCGCCGCCTCCACCGCCGCCTCCCGCCCGGCGACTGCTCCCTACGCCTCCACTGCCGCCTCCCTAGCCGAACCAACGCCGGCCGAAGCATCCGCGTCCACGAGGCATCGCACCGGATAGAGCCGTGGCGCCGGAGATCGAACGGAGAGCGCGGGGTCGGGGGCGGTTTCTAAGAGGAGAGGCGGGGTCGGGGTGGTTTCTGTGAGGCGAGCGCAGGTCGGGGGCAGTTTGTGCTTTATGGGAGGTAGAGACGCGTCGGGGGCGTTGGACAGGCGTGGCTAACGACAGGCAACGGGGCACGCGGCAGCGGGGTAGGCGATGCGGCAGCCGGCAGGCGTGGAACGTGGCAGCGGGGGGCAGGCGGCAGCGCCTCAACGGGGGAAGCGGGGGA
>NC_057796.1:36345818-36402106 GCF_018294505.1 Triticum aestivum | reverse complement strand
TGATACGTCTCCAACGTATCTATAATTTATGAAGTATTCATGTCATATTTATAATAGTTTGATATGATTTTGGTATGATTTGATTAGAACTAACTCGAACTGACGCTGTTTTCAGCAGAACTACCGTGGTGTTATTTTCGTGGAGAAATAAAAGTTCTCGGAATGCGATGAAAATCAACGGAGATTTTTTCTGGAAAATATAAAAAATACTGGAACGAAGAGTTACCGGAGGGGAGCCCCGTGGGCCCCACGTGGGTAGAGGGCGCACCCCTATGCCTCGTGGACTTCCCGTGGGGCCTCCTGACTTGTTCTCGACGTCAACCTCCCCTATAAATACCCAAACCTCTAGAAAATAACCTAGATCAGAAGTTCCTCTGCCACAAGCCTCTGTAGCCACGAGAAATCAATCTAGGCCCTCTCTGGCACCCTGCCGGAGGGGGCCATCATCACCGGAGGCCATGGAGGAGGATCCCGGAGAGGCCATCATTGCCATGAAGGCCAAGGACCGGAGGGAGAACCTCTCCCCATCCAGGGGGGAGGCCATGAAGGAGGAAGCACAAGGGGGAGAACCTCTCCTCCTCTCTCTCGGTGGCGCCGGACTGCCATCGGGAGGGGAATCATCGCCGCGGTGATTGTCTTCATCAAAATCACCATCCTCATCTATTTTACGCGGTCCACTCTCCCGCACCCCGCTGTAATCCCTACTTGAACATGGTGCTTTATGCCACATATTATGATCCAATGATGTGTTGCCATCCTATGATGTTTTGAGTAGATATCCTTTGTCTTTGGGTTGATTGATGATCTAGATTGGTATGAGTTGTATGTTTTATTTTGGTGCTGTCCTATTGTGCCCTCCGTGTCACGCAAGCGTGAGGGATTCCCGCTGTAGGGTGTTGCAATACGTTCATGATTCGCTCATAGTGGGTTGCTTGAGTGAAGAAGCATAAACCCGAGTAAGGGGGTTGTTGCGTATGGGATAAAGGGGACTTGATATGTTAATGCTATGGTTGGGTTTTACCTTAATGATCTTTAGTAGTTGCGAATGCTTGCTAGAGTTCCAATTATAAGTGCATATGATCCAAGAAGAGAAAGTATGTTAGCTTATGCCTCTCCCTCATATGAAATTGCAATGACGACTACCGGTCTTGTTAACGATTGCCTAGGATAATTCCGCACACCGACCCATCATTATTCCACACTCCCTATTTATAATATTTAGTAATATATTCTAACTTTATGATAATAGCACCTACTTTTATATTTCAGCCCTCCGATACCATGTAAAGTTATCCTCTTCATACCCACAACGTAGTTTTATTTCTCGTTTCTAGTTGGAAGCAAACGTTCAGTGTACGTAGTGTCATATCAGTGGCAGATAGGACTTGAGAGAATATTGATCTTACCTTTAGCTCCTTGTGGGTTCGACACTCCATACTTATCACTTCTACCATTGGGAGTTGCTACGATGATTCCCTGCACTTGGGAATTATCAAGCTCTTTTCTAGCGCCGCTGCCGGGGAGCGATAGCGTGGGGTTGATATTCTCGTGTGTGCTTGTTTGTTTTCTTCACTAAGTAGATTTTGTTTTTCCTTTTTGTTTCTGTTTAGTTGTGGGTGAAACATACAAAAAAAATTAAGAATGAAAATACAAAAAAATTTACTTGCCTCTCATGCCTAAAAAGTTTTTCAATAAGAGAAGTGATTGGAAGGTTATGCATTGGAGAAGTGAGGGTCGACCTTGAATACTTGTGTTCATGCTCATCGAAACAATGTAAAAAATTTCATGGAAGCTTCTCTGAAAATAATTATCCCCTTGTATATATCCATTGTATTATAAAAATAATGTGCCAAGCTTCGGTTTTAGGATGATTAGATTGCTTGTTTACTATGTGCAGTACAAAAACAGATACTTTAGCTATAGCGCGTGAATTTACATTTTTTACTTGAAAGTAAAATGGGTCTGAAACCTTTTGCACATTACTTATGTACAATTGTTTTAAATTGTCATATTTTTTCTAGAATTTTTGGAGTTACAGAAGTATACTAAACTTCCAGATTACTACAGACTGTCCTATTTTTGACAGATTCTGTTTTCTATGTGTTGATCGCTTATTTTGGTGAATCGATGGGTAGTATTGATACGTATCCAACGTATCTATAATTTTTTATTGTTCCATGCTATTATATTATCCATTTAGGATGTTTTATATGCAGTTATATGCTATTTTATATGATTTTTGGGACTAACCTATTAACCTAGAGCCCAGTGCCAGTTTCTGTTTTTTCCTTGTTTTTGAGTATCGCAGAAAAGGAAAACCAAACGGAGTCCAATTGACCTAAAATTTCACGGAGATTATTTTTGGACCAGAAGAAGCCCACGGAGTATCGGGGATGGGCCAGAAGAGTCTCGAGGCACCCACAAGGGTGGGGGCGCGCCCCCTACCTCGTAGCCGCCTCGGAGACCCCCCTGACTTGTTCCCAACGCCAACACCTCTTATATATACCCAAACTTCCAGAACGTAACCTAGATCGGGAATTCCGCCACCGCAAGCCTCTGTAGCCACCAAAAACCAATCCGGACCCTGTTCCGGCACCCTGCCGGAGGGGGGATCCCTCACCGATGGCCATCTTCATCATCCCGGCGTTCTCCATGACGAGGAGGGAGTAGTTCACCCTCGGGGCTGAGGGTATGTACCAGTAGCTATGTGTTTGATCTCTCTCTCGTGTTCTTGATTTGGCACGATCTTGATGTATCACGAGCTTTGCTATTATAGTTGGATCTTATGATGTTTCTCCCCCTCTACTCTCTTGTAATGGATTGAGTTTTCCCTTCGAAGTCATCTTATCGGATTGAGTCTTTAAGGATTTGAGAACACCGAATGTATGTCTTGCATGGGATACCCGTGGTGACAGTGGGGTATTCTATTGATTCACTTGATGTATGTTTTGGTGATCAACTTGCGGGTTCCGTAACCTTGGGAATCTATGATAGGGGTTGGCACACGTTTTCGTCTTGACTCTTCGGTAGAAACTTTGGGGCACTCTTTGAAGTTCTTTGTGTTGGTTGAATAGATGACTCTAAGATTGTGTGATGCATATCGTATAATCATACGCACGGATACTTGAGGTGACATTGGGGTTTTGGTTGATTTTTTTCTTAAGGTGTTATTCTAGTACGAACTCTAGGATAGATCGAACGAAAAGAATAGCTTCGTGTTATTTTACTACGGACTCTTGAATAGATCGATCAGAAAGAATAACTTTGAGGTGGTTTCGTACCCTACAATAATCTCTTTGTTTGTTCTCCGCTATTAGTGACTTAGGAGTGACTCTTTGTTGCATGTTGAGGGATTGTTATATGATCTAATTATGTTATCCTTGTTGAGAGAACTTGCACTAGTGAAAGTATGAACCCTAGGCCTTATTTCCTAGCACTGCAATACCGTTTATGCTCACTTTTATCATTAGTTACCTTGCTGTTTTTATATTTTCAGATTACAAAAACCTATATCTGCCATCCATGTTGCACTAGTATCACCATCTCTTCGCCGAACTAGTGCACCTATACAATTTACCATTGTATTGGCTGTGTTGGGGACACAGGAGACTCTTTGTTATTTGGTTGCAGGGTTGTTTGAGAAAGACCATCTTTATCCTACGCCTCCCACAGATTGATAAACCTTAGGTCATCCACTTGAGGGAAATTTGCTACTGTCCTACAAACCTCTGCCCTTGGAGGCCCAACAACGTCTACAAGAAGAAGGTTGCATAGTAGACATCAAGGAGTTTCTGGCGCCGTTGCCGGGGAGGTGAGTGCTTGAAGGTATATCTTTAGATTTTGCAATCGAATCTTTTAGTTTCTTGTTTTTTCACTAGTTTAGTTTATAAAAGAAAACTACAAAAAAGTGGAATTGAGGATGCCTCATATGCTTCATCTTTTTAATGCCTTTCGTGAAAATAAGGATTCCGATAATTGTGCTCAAGTGCTATAAGAAGAATGCATTAGAATGTTTGGCACTAAATATTTGAATGATGAGCATGATTGCAATGTTGTTTGTATGAATTCCTTGAATATCCATGATGCTAATGATATGCAAAGCCACAAGCTTGGGGAAGCTATGTTTGATGAAGATGGTATTTTTGTCCCCCAAGTTTTGATGAGAAAATATATTATGATGATAGCATGCCTCCTATTTATGATGATTATATTGATGAAAGTGGATTTGTAAGAGTGTCAACTTTAGGAAGTAATGATCCCACTATTTTGGAGGGTGTTGAATCTTATTGTGATAATTAGGAAAGTGTATTTGGAGAGGTCATGACTTTATTTAGTGATGATTCCACTATTTCAGAAAAGGTTCCAATTGATTATGAGAACAAAGTTGCTATTTATGATGATTATTGTGATGATATGTATGCTATAAAGAATAATGATAACCATGAAACTTGTCATCATGATTTTAATTTTCAATTGGATTATGCCTCACATGGTAGTTATTTTGTTGAGTTTGCTCCCACTATTCCGAATGAGAAGAATTTTGCTTATGTGGAGAGTAGTAAATTTTCTATGCTTGTAGATCATGAAAAGAATGCTTTATGTGATGGTTATATTCTTGAATTCATTCATGATTCTACTGAAAATTATTATGAGGGAGGAACATAAGCTTGTAGGAATTGTAATAATATCAAGTTTCCTCTCTATGTGCTTAAAATCTTAAAGTTATGCCTGTTTTGCCTTCCTATGCTAGTTGATTATTGTTCCCATAAGTTGTTTGCTCACAAAATCTCTATGCATAGGAAGTGGGTTAGACTTAAATGTGCTAGTCATATTTTTCATGATGCTCTCTTTATGTTTCAATTCTTATCTTTTATGTGAGCATCATTGAAATCATCATGCCTAGCTAGGGGCGTTAAACGTTAGCGCTTGTTGGGAGGCAACCCGATCTTATTTTTGTTCTTTGCTTTTTGCTCCTGTTTAGTATAAATAATTAATCCAGACACTGTTTAGATGTGGTTTTATGTTTTAATTAGTTTTTGTGCCAAGTACAACCTTTGGGAAGACTTGGGTGAAGTCTACGCCATCTTGCTCTAAAAAAACAGAAACTTTTGCGCTCACGAGATTAGCTGCCATTTTTTTTACTGGAGAGTGATCTTAGGTTGATTCGTTTTGCAGATGATTAATAGACAAATTCCTCAGGTCCACCAATTTATTTCAGAATTTTTGGAGTTCCAGAAGTATTCGATGATACAGATTACTACAAACTGTTCTGTTTTTGACAGATTCTGTTTTCATTGTGTTGTTTGCTTATTTTGATGAATCTATGAGTAGTATCGGAGGGTATGAACCATAGAGAAGTTGGAATACAGTAGATATTACACCAATATGAATTTAGAATGAGTTCAGAACAGTACCTAAGTGGTGATTTATTTTCTTATACTAACAAAGCTTACGAGTTTTCTGTTGAGTTTTGTGTTGTGAAGTTTTCAAGTTTTGGGTAAAGATTCGATGGACTATGGAATAAGGAGTGGCAAGAGCCTAAGCTTGGGGATGCCCAATGCACCCCGAGGTAATATTCAAGGACAACCAAGAGCCTAAGCTTGGTGATGCCCCGGAAGGCATCCCCTCTTTCGTCTTCGTCTATCGGTAACTTTACTTGGAGCTATATTTTTATTCACCACATGATATGTGTTTTGCTTGGAGCATCGTTTTATTTTCTTTTGTTTTTCTTGCTGTTTGAATAAAATACCAAGATCTTAAATTCTTAAATGTTAGAGAGTCTTCACATAGTTACATAATTATTCGACTACTCATTGATCTTCACTTATATCTTTCAGAGTAGTTTGTCGTTTGCTCTAGTGCTTCACTTATATCTTTTTAGAGCACGGCGGTGGTTTTATTTTTATAGAAATTATTGATCTCTCATGCTTCACTTATATTATTTAGAGAGTCTTTTAGAACAGCACGGTAATTTGCTTTGGTTATGAAACTAGTCCTAATATGATAGGCATCCAAGATGGGTATAATAAAAACTTTCATATAGAGTGCATTGAATACTATGAGAAGTTTGATACTTGATGATTGTTTTGAGATATGAAGATGGTAATATTAGAGTCGTGCTAGTTCAGTAATTTTGAAATTGAGAAATACTTATGTTGAGGTTTGCAAGTCCCATAGCATGCACGTATGGTAACCATTGTGTGACAAATTTGAAGCATGGGGTGTTTCTTTGATTGCCTTCCTTATGAGTGGCGGTCGGGGACGAGCGATGGTCTTTTCCTACCAATCTATCCCCCTAGGAGCATGCGCGTAGTGCTTGGTTTTGATGACTTGTTGATTTTGCAATAAGTATGTGAGTTCTTTATGACTAATGTTGAGTCCATGGATTATACGCACTCTCAACCTTCCATCATTGCTAGCCTCTTCGGTACCGTGCATTGCCCTTTCTCACCTTGAGAGTTGGTGCAAACTTCGCCGATGCATCCAAACCCCGTGATAAGATACGCTCTATCACACATAAACCTCCTTATATCTTCCTCAAAACAGCCACCATTCCGTTTATTATGACAAACTTCATCATTGTCATATTGCCTTGCATGATCATGTAGTTGACATCGTATATGTGGCAAGGCCACCTTGCATATTTTCATACATGTCACTCTTGTTTCATCGCCCATCCCGGCACACCGCCGGAGGCACTCATATAGAGTCATACTTTGTTCTAGTATCGAGTTGTAATCCTTGAGTTGTAAATAAATAGAAGTGTGATGATCATCATTATTAGAGCATTGTCCCCAAAAGAAAGGCCAAAAAAAGGGAAAGGCCAAAAAAAGAAAAAAAAGAAAAAAAAGAAAAAAAAGAGAAAGGCCAAATAAAGGCCCAAAAGGGACAATGCTACTATCCTTTTTCCACACTTGTGCTTCAAAGTAGCACCATGATCTTCAAGATAGAGAATTTCTTATATTGTCACTTTCATATACTAGTGGGAATTTTTCATTATAGAACTTGGCTTGTATATTCCAACAATGGGCTTCCTCAAATGCCCTAGGTCTTAGTGAGCAAGCAAGTTGGATGCACACCCACTTAGTTTTTCTTGTTGATCTTTCATACATTTATAGCTCTAGTGCATCCGTTGCATGGCAATCCCTACTCCTCGCATTGACATCTATTGATGGGCATCTCCATAGCCCGTTGATTAGCCGCCTCAATGTGAGACTTTCTCCTTTTTTTGTCTTCTCCACACAACCCCCATCATTATATTCTATTCCACCCATAGTGCTATGTCCATGGCTCATGCTCATGTATTGCGTGAAAGTTGAAAAGGTTTGAAAATACTAAAGTATGAAACAATTGCTTGGCTTTTCATCGGGGCTGTGCATGATGAGAGCATTTTGTGTGACGAAAATGAAGCATAGCCAAACTATATGATTATGTAGGGATAAGCTTTCTTTGGCCATGTTATTTTGATAGGACATAATTGCTTGGTTAGTATGCTTGAAGTATTATTATTTTTATGTCAATATTAAACTTTTGTCTTGAATCTTTCGGATCTGAATATTCATGCCACAATAAAGAAGATTACATTGATAAATATGTTAGGTAGCATTCCGCATCAAAAATTCTGTTTTCATCATTTACCTACGCGAGGACGAGCAGGAATTAAGCTTGGGGATGCTTGATACGTCTCCAACGTATATATAATATTTTATTGTTCCATGCTATTATATTATCCATCTAGGATGTTTTATATGCATTTATATGCTATTTTATATGATTTTTGGGACTAACATATTAACCTAGAGCCCAGTGCCAGTTTCTATTTTTTCCTTGTTTTTCAGCATCGTAGAAAAGGAAAACATTATTTTTGGACCAGAAGAAGCCCACGGAGTATCGGAGATGGGCCAGAAGAGTCCCGAGGCACCCCACGAGGGTGGGGGGCGGGCCCTACCCCCTGGGCGCGCCCCCCTACCTCGTGGCCGCCTCGGAGACCCCCCGGACTTGTTCCCAATGCCAATACCTCTTATATACCCAAACTTCGAAAACATAACCTAGATCGGGAGTTCCGCCGCCGCAAGCCTCTGTAGCCACCAAAAACCAATCGGGACCCTGTTCCGGCACCCTGCCGGAGGGGCGATACCTCACCAATGGCCATCTTCATCATCCCGGCGCTGTCCATGATGAGGAAGGAGTAGCTCACCCTCGGGGCTGAGGGTATGTACCAGTAGCTATGTGTTTGATCTCTCTCTCTCTCTGTCTCTCGTTTTCTTGATTCGGCACAATCTTGATGTATCGCGAGCTTTGCTATTATAGTTGGATCTTATGATGTTTCTCCCCCTCTACTCTCTTGTAATGGATTGAGTTTTCCCTTCGAAGTTATCTTATCGGATTGAGTCTTTAAGGATTTGAGAACACTGGATGTATGTCTTGCGTGGGATACCCGTGGTGACAATGGGGTATTCTATTGATTCACTTGATGTATGTTTTGGTGATCAACTTGCGGGTTCCGTAACGTTGGGAATCTATGCATAGGGGTTGGCACACGTTTTCGTCTTGACTCTCCGGTAGAAACTTTGGGGCACTCTTTGAAGTTCTTTGTGTTGGTTGAATAGATATATCTAAAATTGTGTGATGCATATCGTATAATCATACCCACGGATACTTGAGGTGACATTGGAGTATCTAGGTGACATTAGGGTTTTGGTTGATTTGTGTCGGTGTGGAACGACACCTATGGGATCACAAGAATCCCTACTATGGTTGCCAGGGCGCGGGGTTGCAAGAAGAGCAGGATCAGTAGCCAGCACAAGAATCGTTTACCCAGGTTAGGGCCGCGAGGATGCGTAAAACCCTAGTCCTGCTTTGGTGGGTGTATTTCAGAGAGTTCTTGAGCTCTCGAACTAGCTGTGGTGAGTGCGTGGTTCGAAAGAGCCGAATCCTTCTCCAGTATGTCATGGGCCTCCTTTTATAGTCGGAAGGGGCTGCCACAGTGGCACACAGGAGGTGGAAAGGCCTACAGTGCCCTGAGCTTATCGCTCGCATTACAGGACAAGACGCATTTAATGCGTAGCTTAGGTGTCCCCCTGCTTTATCGGGGACGGGGGCGAGGCACATCCCGTCCTTCGCCGCTCCTCCTCCCTTCGACGCGCGCCTTGGCCAGCGATGCGTGCGGCGCCATGTTGGCAGGCAGGCAGCTGAGGTGGCGCGGTGGTGGAGCCTTCACGAAGATCTGCATGCCGCCACGCAGGCACTTGATGAGTTGGCCTGGGGGCTGCATGTTGCGACGCAGGTGCCCGCCCAGCTGGTTGGGCTGGCAGCTGCATGTGAACGGCGGTGGAAGCTCGGTCGGCGTGGGCCTGGTGGCGGCCCTGCTGGCGTCCTTGGTGAGAGCCTTGCCGGGTGGCCCGGCAAGGGTCTTGCCGAGTGACCCGGCAAGGGTCTTGCCGTGGCGCGCTGTCGTCCCCGGCAAGGGCCTTGCCGGGGGTCTGGTGGCCTTCCTCGGCAAGGGTCTTGCCGAGGATCTTCGTCTTCTAATCCTCATCTGATCTTGAATATGTCTTCACAAAGATCTGCATGCCACCACAGAGGCGCCTTCCCGAGTCCTGGCCCCGCGTGGATGATAGCGTTGGGGACCGTGGGCTCAAGGGTGGCTCGCTCTGTTGGTCTGGGGCGAGCTGCCCCAGCAAGGGTCTTGCCGGGGCTGCTGTGGCTGCCCCGGCAAGGGTCTTGCCGGGAGAACCTGCTTCGTCCCTCTGCTCTTTGTGGTCTTGGCCTTGGCGTTTCTCTGATTATCTTGGGCTTCGGTCTTACCTTGGCTCACCTCCCCTGTTCTGCTTGGTGCGACCGCAGGCGCGGCTCCGACTGCCCGTGCACAGGTAAAGGGGTACAAAAAATGCACCCCTCTTTTTGTACACCGACAGGAGCCCCCGGTCCTGGGCCACACATAAGTGCGACACGTTGTTGGGCCAGGCCCAAAACGGTGCGCGGGCAGGCGGGGCGGTTTTTACCGCGGTAAGACATCTCGCGCGCTGCGCTTCCCACGACCCGCGCGCGTGGCGCGGCGTGGAGGGGCATGCGTGACGTGGGCGGCATGCGTGGGGCGGTTTCCACACGCATGCGTCATATCGCAGTAAAGAGGCGGCTCGCGCCTTCCCCGTAAAAAAGAGAGAGGCGTGGAGGCGCGGCTCATTTACTGAATGGGGCTGGGCCGCGGTCTTCAAGGCGTCCACTCCCCACGATCACGGGGTGGGGAGATGTCGCTTCACCCGTCTCCTCAATTCTGCACGTCCGCCACACGTCCTTCATGCGTCCGGGATGGTAAGCGGTGGAGGCGGGAAACCGGGCCATCGCTGGTTGGGGCAGCGGGTCGGTCCTGATTCCCTGCGCCTCCGGTGGCTGGATTGGCCGAGCGGGGCGGCCGAGCCCCGACCCCACCCCTTTATAAAGAGGGGGAAGGGGGGATGGCGTCCCGCATTCTTCTGTCATCTATCTCCTCTTGCTTCTGCTTCTTCCTTTCACTCGCCATGGAGAAAGGGAACCTGGGTCCCTCGACGGTGGCGGCGAGGGTCGCTGCTCGACAGCGCATCCCTCCTCCTCCTGAGCCCGCGGTGGTGGAACTGGCCGCGAGGGGAAGGGGGAGGGGGCGAGGCCGTGGGCGAGGCCGGGGCAGAGGTCGTAGTGCTTGGGGAAGAGGAGGACGGGGCGGCGCGCCGGCTTCGCCCCCGCCAATGGTGCCTTTCCCGATGGAAGGCCATGTCGGAGACCAGCCGCGCGAGTTCTTCATCAGGCTGCACGGGCCCCCGCATCGCCGTCTCTGTCTTCCCGCCCCGTTTGCTCGGGAGATGGAGCATGACCGGCCCCAATCCCTCAGATTGCACATGAGGGGTTGTGGGAATGGGGGCACGCGGGTCGTTGTCGACTTCCCGGCTCCTTGGGTTATGTACCTTCGTCGTGGGTGGAAGACGTTCACTCGCATCCACAGCCCGACGGCGGGGCTCGTCCTCTACTTCAAATTAATGGAGGACGGCCTGCTCTCCGTCAAGGTCTTCGGAGAGTTCGGAACTCGCCTGAACTGCTGCGTGGAGAGCTCCTCCGATGGAGATTCTGATGATGGAAGCTCTTCCTCGAGCGAAAGTGATGAGGAGGACAGCGGGGCAGATGACGGGGACTAGTCCGACTAGGCGTCGGACGCCCCGCGCCTGGGCGGGTGCGGCAGCAGCAGCATCTGCACCTGGCCGCTCCTCCGGCAGAGGTTTGCCGGGGGTGGGGCCAGCTCCTTGAACTTCTCGGGGCCGTCTCCTTGGGCGGCTGGCGTCGGGAGGCTGCGGAAGAGGAAGAGGGCGGGCGGCAAGGCCGTCAACTCGGAGTACGCGGGCACCGACGCCTTCATCGCGTATTGCCGGTCCTGCCGCCTCGTCTTCCAGCTCCTTTCCCGGCATCGTCATCACCGGCCCACCCGTGGGCGGCCACTGAGGTGTCCTCTGGGTGCTTTCTGCTGCTTGTAGCTCGCCTAGGCGCCCCTTTTGCCCTCTCGCCTCCTTGACCTGCCTCCTGAGGAGAGGGACAAGAAAGGGATTACGGGCATCTTATCTCTTTTTTAGTTTGTAAGCCTTCGGGCCTTTGTTAAATTTAGAACTTGTAATCCCCTTGCTCATGTTTTTCATTTCGTACGAACTGTACATGTATGGGATGTTTTTAATGAAAAAGGGATGCTTGCCGGGTTTTTCGTTCGTGGGTAAATCCCACGACAAGGAGCGAATCCTTGTTATTGTTTAAGATAAACGTTTTTTACCCGGCAACAGGCCTTACCGTTCCCCCACTCCACTCGACCGTTCTCGCGCTCTTGGCGGAGGCAGGGATGAAGTGGGCTTTAGGCCCCTCGTTCTACCTCTTTGCCACCGCGGCGACAACCAAATCCGGACCGAGGAAATAATCCTTAGGTATAGGAAAAAGGGGAGCACGACAGCCTAGAGATAAAAACGAGGCTTCACATGCCCCAGTCCTGTTCCGAAATGCGTGATAGAGGATGAAAGACTTATCTGGATCTGCAGCCCCCCGGCAACCTTGTCTTGCCGTGGTTGGATCCTTGTGCTTGCAGCCCCCGGCAACTCTGGTTTGCCAGGGTCGGGACGTCGGTCTGTTGCCTTCTTTCCAAGTAGCTCAGCAGAAGTGCTCATGTGCCCTGCGAACCAAAGGAGGACAAAAAAGGAACAGATAGACGCGCACTCGACCTCTAGGCTAGGGGTTAGTCGCTGCTAAGCACTATCAACCCTAACCAAGGAAGAGACTCGACCTAGCATGCATGCTATAACTTAGGGCGCCAGCGCTTCATTTATTTATGCTCAGGGTCTGCGTCTGGCTTTGTACAAAGGGTCACATGCCTTGCCGGCAAAGCTTGTACAAAAGATGGCTTGCCGGGAGGCCCGGCAAGCCGCGCCTTATGGGTAAAACTTGCGAAGATGCTCTATGTTCCAGGAGTTGCTCACTGGGACAGCATCTTCGGTCTCCAGGCGGACTGCGCCGGGCCTGGTGACTCGCATTACCTGATAAGGGCCTTCCCACTTCGGTGTCAACTTGTTGGAATTCTTGGCCGACTGAACGCGCCGAAGAACAAGATCGCCTTCCTCAAAGCTTCGGGCATGAACCTTGCGGCTATGGTAGCGGCGCAAGGCTTGCTGGTAGCGTGCTGCTCTCACAGCCGCCCGAAGACGATCTTCCTCAAGGAGCGTCGCGTCATCTTGGCGCAACTGCTCTTGCTCATGAAGGAAATATGCCCTAGAGGCAATAATAAAGTTATTATTTATTTCCTTATATCATGATAAATCTTTATTATTCATGCTAGAATTGTATTAACCGGAAACATAATACATGTGTGAATACATAGACAAACAGAGTGTCACTAGTATGCCTCTACTTGACTAGCTCATTAATTAAAGATGGTTATGTTTCCTAACCATAGACATGAGTTGTCATTTGATTAACGGGATCACATCATAGGAGAATGATGTGATTGACTTTACCCATTCCGTTAGCTTAGCACTCAATCGTTTAGTTTGTTGCTATTGCTTTCTTCATGACTTATACATGTTCCTATGACTATGAGATTATGAGACTCCCGTTTACCGGAGGAACACTTTGTGTGCTACCAAATGTCACAACATAACTGGGTGATTATAAAGGTGCTCTACAGGTGTCTCCGAAGGTACTTGTTGGGTTGGCGTATTTCGAGATTAGGATTTGTCACTCCAATTACCGGAGAGGTATCTCTGGGCCCACTCAGTAATGCACATCACTATAAGCCTTGCAAGCATTGCAACTAATGAGTAGTTGCGGGATGATGTATTACGGAACGAGTAAAGAGACTTGCCAGTAACAAGATTGAACTAGGTATTGAGATACCGACGATCGAATCATGGGCAAGTAACATACCGATGACAAAGGGAACAACGTATGTTGTTATGCGGTTTGGCCGATAAAGATCTTCGTATAATATGTGGGAGCCAATATGAGTATCCAGGTTCCGCTATTGGTTATTAACCGGAGACGTGTCTCGGTCATGTCTACATTATTCTCGAACCCATAGGGTCCGCACGCTTAAAGTTCGATGACGGTTATATTATGAGTTTATGTGTTATGATGTACCGAAGGTAGTTCGGAGTCCCGGATGAGATCGGGGACATGACGAGGAGTCTCGAAATGATCGATACGTAAAGATCGATATATTGGACGACTATATTCGGACATCGAAAAGGTTCGAGTGATTCGGGTATTTTTCGGAGTACCGGGGAGTTACGGGAATACGGGAAAGAAGTATTGGGCCTTAATGGGCCTTAGTGGGAAGGAGAGGCAGCAGCCAGGAGGTGGCGCGCGCCCCTCCCAAGCGCAGTCCGAATTGGACAAGGGGTTTGGGGCGCGGCCCCCCTCTCCCTTCCTTCTCCTCTTCCCCCCTTTCCCCCCTTCTCCTAGTTGGACTAGGAAAGGAGGAAACCCTACTCCAACTAGGAGTAGGAATCCTACTCCCTTGGCGCGCCCCTCCTAGGACCGGCCTCCTCCTCCCTTGATCCTTTATATACGGGGGCAGGGGGCACCCCATAGACACAACAATTGATCTCTTGATCTCTTAGCCATGTGCGGTGCCCCCCTCCACCATAATCCACCTCGATAATATCGTAGCGGTGCTTAGGCGAAGCCCTGCGTCAGTAGAACATCATCATCGTCACCACGCCGTCGTGCTGACGGAACTCTCCCTCAAAGCTCGGCTGGATCGGAGTTCGAGGGACGTCATCGAGTTGAACGTGTGCAGAACTCGGAGGTGCCGTGCGTTCGGTACTTGATCGGTCAGATCGTGAAGACATACGACTACAAAAACCGCGTTGTGCTAACGCTTCCGCTTTCGGTCTACAAGGGTACGTGGAGAACACTCTCCCCTCTCGTTGCTATGCATCACCATGATCTTGCGTGTGCGTAGGAAATTTTTGAAATTACTACGTTCCTCAACAGTGGCATCCGAGCCAGGTTTTATGCGTAGATGTCATATGCACGAGTAGAACACAAGTGAGTTGTGGGCGATATAAGTCATACTGCTTACCAGCATGTCATACTTTGGTTCGGCGGTATTGTTGGATGAAGCGACCGGGACCGACATTATGTGTACGCTTACGCGAGACTGGTTTTACTGCCGTGCTATGCACACTGGTGACTAGCGGGTGTCAGTTTCTCCAACTTTAGTTGAACCGAGTGTGGCTACGCTCGGTCCTTGAGAAGGTTAAAACAACACTAACTTGACGAACTATCGTTGTGGTTTTGATGCGTAGGTAAGAACGGTTCTTGCTAAGCCCGTAGCAGCCACGTAAAACTTGCAACAACAAAGTAGAGGACGTCTAACTTGTTTTTGCAGGGCATGTTGTGATGTAATATGGTCAAGACGTGATGAGATATATGTTGTTGTATGAGGTGATCATGTTTTGTTGAAGTTATCGGCAACTGGCAGAAGCCTTATGGTTGTCTCTTTATTGCGTAAGATGCAAGCGCCAAATAATTGCTTTACTTTATCACTATGCGATAGCAATAGTTGCAAGAGAAATAGTTGGCGAGACGACCATGTGACGACACATTGATATAGATCAAGATGATGGAGATGAAGGTGTCATGCCGGTGACGATGGAGATCATGACGATGCTTTGGAGATGGAGATCAAAGGCACAAGATGATGATGGCCATATCATGTCACATATTATGATTGCATGTGATGTTTATCTTTTATACTTCTTATTTTGCTTAGTTCGGCGGTAGCATTATAAGATGATCTCTCACTAAATTATCAAGTTATAAGTGTTCTCTCTAAGTATGCACCGTTGCGAAAGTTCTTCGTGCTGAGACACCACGTGATGATCGGGTGTGATAGGCTCTACGTTCAAATACAACGGGTGCAAAACAGTTGTACACGCGGAATACTCAAGTTAAACTTGACGAGCCTAGCATATAACAGATATGGCCTCGGAACACGGAGACCGAAAGGTCGAGCGTGAATCATATAGTAGATTTGATCAACATTGTGATGTTCACCATTGAAACTACTCCATCTCACGTGATGATCGGACATGGTTTAGTTGATTTGGATCACGTGATCACTGAGAGGATTAGAGGGATGTCTATCTAAGTGGGAGTTCTTAAGTAATATGATTAATTGAACTTTAATTTATCGTGAACTTAGTCCTGGTAGTATTAGCATATCTATGTTGTAGATCAATAGCTCGCGTTTAGCTCCCCTGTTTTATTTTTGATTTGTTCCTAGAGAAAACTAAGTTGAAAGATGTTAGTAGCAATGATGTGGATTGGATCCGTGATCTGAGGTTTATCCTCATTGCTGCACAGAAGAATTATGTCCTTGATGCACCGCTAGGTGACAAACCTATTGCAGGAGCAGATACAGATGTTATGAACGTTTGGCTAGCTCAATATGATGACTACTTGATAGTTTAGTGCACCATGCTTAAACGGCTTAGAATTGGGACTTCAAAGACGTTTTGAACGTCATGGACCATATGAGATGTTCCAGGAGTTGAAGTTAATATTTCAAGCAAATACCCGAGTTGAGAGATATGAAGTCTCCAACAAGTTCTATAGCCAAAAGATGGAGGAGAATAGCTCAAGCAGTGAGCATGTGCTCAGATTATCTGGGTACTACAATCGCTTGAATCAAGTGGGAGTTAATCTTCCAGATAAAATAGTGATTGACAAAATTCTCTAGTCACCATCACCAAGTTAGTAGAACTTCGTGATGAACTATAATATGCAAGGGATAATGGAAATGATTCCCAAGCTCTTCGTGATGCTGAAATCGACGAAGGTAGAAATCAAGAAAAGCATCAAGTGTTGATGGTAAACAAAAACCACTAGTTTTAAGTAAAGGGACAAAGGGAAGAAAGGGGAACTTCAAGAAGAACGGCAAGCAAGTTGCTGCTCAAGTGAAAAAGCCCAAGTATAGACCTAAGCCTGAAACTGAGTGCTTCTACTGCAAAGGGACTAGTCACTAGAAGCGGAACTACCCCAAGTAATTGGCGGATAAGAAGGATGGCAAAGTGAACAAAGGTATATTTGATATATAGATTATTGATGTGTATTTTACTAGTGTTCGTAGCAACCCCTCGTTATTTGATACTAGTTCAGTTGCTAAAAAGTAGTAACTCGAAACGGGAGTTGCATAATGAACAGAAACTAGTTAAGGATGAAGTGACGATGTGAGTTGGAAGTGGTTCCAAGATTGATATGATCATCATCGCACACTCCCTATACTTTCGGGATTAGTGTTGAACCTAAATAAGTGTTATTTGGTGTTTGCGTTGAGCATGAATATGATTTGATCATGTTTATTGCAATACGGTTATTCATTTAAGTTAGAGAATAATTGTTGTTCTATTTACATGAATAAAACCTTCTATGGTCATACACCCAATGAAAATGGTTTGTTGGATCTCGATCGTAGTGATACACATATTCATAATATTGAAGCCAAAAGATGCAAAGTTAATAATGATAGTGCAACTTATTTGTGGCACTGCCGTCTAAGTCATATTGGTGTAAAGCGCATGAAGAAACTCCATGCTGATGGGCATTTGGAATCACTTGATTATGAATCACTTGATGCTTGCGAACCATGCCTTATGGGCAAGATGACTAAGACTCCGTTCTCCGGAACAATGGAGCGAGCAACTGACTTATTGGAAATAATACATACTGATGTATGCGATCCGAGGACTGTTGAGGCTCGCGGCGGGTATCGTTATTTTCTGACCTTCACAGATGATTTGAACAGATATGGGTATATCTACTTGATGAAACACAAGTCTGAAACATTTGAAAAGTTCAAAGAATTTCAAAGTGAAGTGGAGAATCATCGTAACAAAAATAAAAGTTTCTACGATATGATCGCAGAGGTAAAATATTTGAGTTACGAGTTTGGCCTTCAATTAAAACAATGTGGAATAGTTTCACAAACTCATGCCACCTGGAACACCACAGCATAATGGTGTGTCCGAACGTCATAACTGTACTTTATTGAATATAGTACAATCTATGATGTCTCTTACCGATTTACCACTATCGTTTTGGGGTAATGCATTAGAGACAGCTGCATTCACGTTAAAATGGCACCATCTAAATCTGTTGAGACGACACCATATGAACTGTGGTTTGGCAAGAAACCAAAGTTGTCGTTTCTTAAAGTTTGGGGTTGCGATGCTTATGTGAAAAAGTTTCATCCTGATAAGCTCAAACCCAAATCGGAGAAATGTGTCTTCATAGGATACCCAAAGGAGACAGTTGGGTACCACCTTCTATCACAGATCCAAAGGCAAGACATTCGTTGCTAAGAATGGATCCTTTCTAGAGAAGGAGTTTCTCTCGAAAGAAGTGAGTGGGAGGAAAGTAGAACTTGATGAGGTAACTATACCTGCTCCCTTATTGGAAAGTAGTTCATCACAGAAACCGGTTCCTGTGACACCTACACCAATTAGTGAGGAACCTAATGATGATGATCATGAAACTTCAGATCAAGTTACTACCGAACCTCGTAGGTCAACCAGAGTAAGATCCGCACCAGAGTGGTACGGTAATCCTGTTCTGGAGATCATGTAATTTGACCATGACGAACCTACAAACTATGAGGAAGCGATGATGAGCCCAGATTCCGCGAAATGGTTTGAGGCCATGAAATCTGAGATGGGATCCATGTTTGAGAACAAAGTATGGACTTTGATTGACTTGCCCAATGATCGGCGAGCCATTGAGATTAAATGGATCTTCAAGAGGAAGACGGACGCTGATAGTAGTGTTACTATCTACAAAGCTAGAATTGTCGTAAAAGCTTTTCGACAAGTTCAAGGTGTTGACTACGATGAGAGTTTCTCACTCGTATCTATGCTTAAGTCTGTCAGAATCATCTTAGCAATTGCCGCATTTTATGAGATCTGGCAAATGGATAAACAAAACTGCATTCCTTAATGGATTTATTAAAGAAGAGTTGTATATGATGCAACCAGAAGGTTTTGTCAATCCTAAAGGTGCTAACAAAATATGCAAGCTCCAGCGATCCATCTATGGACTGGTGCAAGCATCTCGGAGTTGGAATATACGCTTTGATAAGTTGATCAAAGCATACAGTTTTATACAGACTTGCGGTGAAGCCTGTATTTACAAGAAAGTGAGTGGGAGCACTACAACATTTCTGATAAGTATATGTGAATGTCATATTGCTGATCGGAGATAATGTAGAATTATTCTGCAAAGCATAAAGGAGTGTTTGAAAGGAGTTTTTCAAAGAAAGACCTCGGTGAAGCTGCTTACATATTGAGCATCAAGATCTATAGAGATAGATCAAGACGCTTGATAAGTTTTTCATTGAGTACATACCTTGACAAGATTTTGAAGTAGTTCGAAATGGAACAGTCAAAGAAAGAGTTCTTGCATGTGTTACATGGTGTGAAACTGAGTAAGACTCAAAGCCCGACCACGGCAGAAGATAGAAAGAGAATGAAAGTCATTCCCTATGCCTTGGCCATAGGTTCTATAAAGTATGCCATGCTGTGTACCAGATCTATTGTATACCCTACACTAATTTTGGCAAGGGGGTACAATAGTGATCTAGGAGTAGATCACTGGACAGCGATCAAAATTATCCTTAATGGAATAAGGTTATGTTTCTCGATTATGGAGGTGACAAAAAGGTTCGTCGTAAAGGGTTACGTCGATGCAAATTTTGACACTGATCCAGATGACTCTAAATCTCAATCTGGATACATATTGAAAGTGGGGGCAATTAGCTAGAGTAGCTCCGTGCAGAGCATTGTTCACATAGAAATTTGCAAAATACATACGGATCTGAATGTGGCAGACCCGATGACTAAACTTCTCTCACAAGCAAAACATGATCACACCTTAGTACTCTTTGGGTGTTAATCACAAAGCGATGTGAACTAGATTATTGACTCTAGTAAACCCTTTGGGTGTTGGTCACATGACGATGTGAACTATGGGTGTTAATCACATGGTGATGTGAACTATTGGTATTAAATCACATGGTGATGTGAACTAGATTATTGACTGTAGTGCAAGTGGGAGACTGAAGGAAATATGCCCTCGAGGCAATAATAAAGTTATTATATATTTCCTTATATCATGATAAATGTTTATTATTCATGCTAGAATTGTATTAACCGGAAACATAATGCATGTGTGAATACATAGACAAACAGAGTGTCACTAGTATGCCTCTACTTGACTAGCTCGTTAATTAAAGATGGTTATGTTTCCTAACCATAGACATGAGTTGTCATTTGATTAATGGGATCACATCATTAGGATAATGATGTGATTGACCTGACCCATTCCGTTAGCTTAGCACTTGATCGTTTAGTTTGTTGCTATTGCTTTCTTCATGACTTATACATGTTCCTATGACTATGAGATTACGCAACTCCCGTTTACCGGAGGAACACTTTGTGTACTACCAAACGTCACAACGTAACTGGGTGATTATAAAGGTGCTCTACATGTGTCTTCGAAGGTACTTGTTGGGTTGGCGTATTTCGAGATTAGGATTTGTCACTCCGATTGTTGGAGAGGTATCTCTGGGCCCACTCGGTAATGCACATCACTATAAGCCTTGCAAGCATTGCAACTAATGAGTTAGTTGCGGGATGATGTATTACGGAATGAGTAAAGAGACTTGCCAGTAACGAGATTGAACTAGGTATTGAGATACCGACGATCGAATATCGGGCAAGTAACATACCGATGACAAAGGGAACACCGTATGTTGTTATGCGGTTTGACCAATAAAGATCTTCATAGAATATGTGGGAGCCAATATGAGCATCCAGGTTCCGCTATTGGTTATTGACCGGAGACGTGTCTCGGTCATGTCTACATTGTTCTCGAACCCGTAGGCTCCGCACGCTTAAAGTTCGATGACGGTTATATTATGAGTTTATGTGTTTTGATGTACCGAAGGTAGTTCGGAGTCCCGGATGAGATCGGGGACATGACGAGAAGTCTCGAAATGATCGAGATGTAAAGATCGATATATTGGATGACTATATTCGGACATCGGAAAGGTTCTGAGTGATTCGGCTATTTTTCGGAGTATCGGGGAGTTACGGGAATACGGGAAAGAAGTATTGGGCCTTAATGGGCCTTAGTGGGAAGGAGAGGCAGCAGCCAGGAGGTGGCGCGCGCCCCTCCCAAGCCCAGTCCGAATTGGACAAGGGGTTTGGGGCGCGGCCCCCCTCTCCCTTCCTTCTCCTCTTCCCCCGTTTCGCCCCTTTTCCTAGTTGGACTAGGAAAGGAGGAAACCCTACTCCAACTAGGAGTAGGAATCCTACTCCCTTGGCGCGCCCCTCCTAGGACCGGCCTCCTCCTCCCTTGCTCCTTTATATACGGGGGCAGGGGGCACCCCATAGACACAACAATTGATCTCTTGATCTCTTAGCCGTGTGTGGTGCCCCCCTCCACCATAATCCACCTCGATAATATCGTAGCGGTGCTTAGGCGAAGCCCAGCGCCGGTAGAACATCATCATCGTCACCACACCGTCGTGCTGACGGAACTCTCCCTCAAAGCTCGGCTGGATCGGAGTTCGAGGGACGTCATCGAGTTGAACGTGTCCAGAACTCGGAGGTGCCGTGCGTTCGGTACATGATCGGTCGGATCGTGAAGATGTACGACTACATCAACCGCGTTGTGCTAACGCTTCCGCTTTCAGTCTATGAGGGTACGTGGACAACACTCTCCCCTCTCGTTGCTATGCATCACCATGATCTTGCGTGTGCGTAGGAAATTTTTGAAATTAGTACGTTCCCCAACAGCTCAAGCTCATCATAAGCAAGCACTCGAGGTGACCCGTATATGAGTTCCGTGGGGAGAACTGCTTCTGCCCCGTATACCAGGGCAAAAGGTGTCTGGCTGGTGGCTCGATTTGGCGTCGTCCTGATCGACCAAAGAACCGCCGACAACTCATCAATCCAGTGCCTTCCACTCTTGTGCAGCTTGTCAAAGGTCTTCGTTCTCAGGCCTCACCACACTTCAGCATTTGCCCTCTCCGCTTGGCCGTTGTTCCGTGGGTGTGCCACGGAAGCAAAACAGACCTTGCTACCGAGGTCTTGAATGTATTGCATGAAGGCGTGGCTTGTGAGCTGCGTGCCGTTGTCGGTGATGACTCTGTTTGGCACACCAAAACGGCAGACCAGTCCCTTGAAGAACTTGATGGCTGACTGAGCAGTCACCTTTCTCACTACCTCCACTTCCAGCCACTTTGTGAACTTGTCGATTGCAACGTACAAGTACTCAAAGCCCCTGACAGCGCGGGGGAAAGGGCCCAGTATATCGAGCCCCCAGACCGAGAATGGCTAGGAGAGAGGGGTTGTTTGAAGGGCTTGAGCTGGTTGATGAAGCTTCTTTGAATGGAACTAACACGCTTCACACTTGGTTACTAGTGCAGTCGCATCCTGCAGGGCGGTGGTCCAGAAGAAAACTTGCCGGAACGCCTTCCCGGCAAGGGCCCTCGACCCTATGTGGGAGCCACATATGCCTCCGTGTATCTCCGCCAACAGCTCTAGTCCTTCCTCCTGGGGGATGCACTTCAATTTCACACCGTTTGGTCTTCTCCTGTACAGGACATCATCGACGAACTGGTACAGGGCGGACCGACGGGCTACTTTTCCGCTTCTTCCTGCTCCTCAGGAAGCTCCCCTGTTTGGAGGAATTGGACGGTATGCTGCGCCCATGCCGGAGCCTGGGGCTCGATGGCAAGGGCCAAAGGCATTTCTTCTGCCATGGGAACGACTGTCTCTACGGCCAGGGCTTGACGCCCTGCCGGAGCCAGTTGCCCCTGGGCAGGCTCAGCGTCCGCGGCAGCACCCTTGCCGGCGGCCCCAGGGGGCTCGGTAGGAAAGTACTTGCCGGGACCTGACTTTCTCCACTTGTTCTGCCACGTTGATGGCTCGACGGATAGTTGAGTTAGCCGGAGCAAAAAGGTACCTGGTTCCACAGGTAGCTTGAATGCGGCATGCTTTGATAGGTAATCGGCGATGTCGTTCTCCATTCGGGGGACGTGCTCCGCCTGGATACCGTCAAAGCGTTCCTCCAGCTTCCTCACCTAATCTATGTAGGCCTCCATCAATGGGCTCTGGTAATCCTTGTTGACCTGCCTAACAACAAGCTGCGAGTCACCCCTGACGATGAGCTTCTTAACCCCGAGGTCTGCCGCGATCCTGAGACCGGCGAGCAATCCCTCGTACTCAGCAGTGTTGTTGGTGGACATCTCTCTGGGGAAGTGCATCTGGATCATGTACTTGAGGTGCTCTCCGGTGGGCGCGACGAGCAACACACCGGCACCGGCGCCTTGCAGCGAGAAAGCCCCATCAAAGTACATGATCCAGTCGCGGTCTGCTTCCTTGCCGGGGAGGGTGGTCTCCTGGATTTCTTCGTCAGGTGTTGAGGTCCATTCTGCAATCAACTCCGCCAAGACTCTGCTCTGGATTGTCGAGGTACTTTCAAACTTCAAACCGAAACTTGATAGCTCCAAGGCCCATTCCACAATCCTTCCGGTTGCATCTGGGTTATGCAGTATCCGTTGCAATGGGAGGCGGGTGACGATAGTGATCTCGTGGGCTTGGAAGTAATGACGCAGCTTCCTCGAGGCCATAAGGAGGCCTAAGAGCAATTTTTGCACACCGGAATACCTCGACCTAGCCCCCTGCAAGAGGGAGCTGACAAAGTAAACCGGGTGCTGCATCATCTTCTTCTTCTGCACCACCTCACTCGGCTGCGCGGGCACTGCCTTGGTGGCATCAGACTCTGCCGGGGGCCGCGCCTTACTAGCACCAGGCCTTGCCGGGGAATCTTTGGCTTGCCATCCGCTGGTTCTGTCGCCGTCGCTGCCTCCTCGTCGACCTTCCTCTGTGCCACCAGTGCGGCGCTGACCACTTGATTCGTCGCCGCCAGATATAGCAACAACGGCTCTTGTGGTTTAGGCGCAACCAGTATTGGCGTGGAGGAAAGGTATTTCCTCAGATCCTGCAATGCTGCCTCGGCTTCTGGGGTCCACTCCATTAGGCCCGCCTTCTTCAAGATTTTGAAGAAAGGAAGCGCGCGCTCAGCGGACTTGGAGATGAATCGACTCATGGCGGCGACGCAGCCGGTGAGCCGACGCACATCTTTGATCCGCTTGGGCGCCTCAATCTGCTCAATAGCCTTGATTTTGTCTGGGTTTGCCTCGATCCCACGCTGTGACACAAAGAACCCGAGAAGCTTGCCTGACGGAACACCGAAGACACACTTCTCAGGGTTCAGCTTGAGGTTGAGGTTGATCTTGCGCAGGTTGGCAAATGTATCTTCCAGATCTTGCACAAGAGTTGGCCCGTCCTTGGTTTTGACCACTATGTCATCCATGTATGCCTCCATATTTCTATAGAGCTAAGGTTCAAAACCAATTTGGACTGCTCTTGCGAACGTTGAGCCAGCACTCTTCAACCCGAAAGGCATCCATAAAAAGCAATACGTATGGGGTGATGAATGTTGTCTTCTCTTCATCCTCTCTTGTCATGAAGATCTGGTGGTAGCCTGAGTAGGCGTTGAGGAATGATAACAGATCACACCCGGCTGTGGAGTCAACAATCTGGTTGATGCGCGGCAACGGGAAGGGGTCCTTAGGACAAGCCTTATTGATATCTGTATAATCAATACACATCCTCCACTTCCCATTCGCCTTGCGCACCACTACCGGATTGGCCAACCACGTCAGGTGGAGCACTCCTCTCACCAAACCTGCCGCTTCCAACTTCCTGATCTCCTCTGTGATGAACTCCTGCCTCTCCAGAGCCTGCTTTCTGACCTTTTGCTTGACGGGCCGCGCGTGGGGGCAGACAGCTAGGTGGTGCTTAATCACCTCCCTGGGAACACCGGGGATGTCGGATGCTTGCCACGCAAACACATCGACATCCGCCCGCAGGAAGGCGACGAGCGCGCCTTCCTATTTGCTGTCGAGGGTGGAGCCTATGGTGAAGGCCCCTCCCGAGCCATCCTCCTTGACGAGCACCTTCTTGGTCTGCGGCGGCTCGGCTCTGGATCTCTTGCTCTTGTCGGTAGAGCCCTCTGGCACGTCCTCGACGGTAGCACAACACTCCGAGGAGGTGCGCTTGCCGGAGTGGGTGCGAGAGGTCTTGCCGGGCTTCTTCTTCCCTCCCGGGCCTTCAGCGGCAGGAGCAGGTGCCTTGATGGCAGCTGTTGCAACTGCTTCCCGGTAGAGTTGGTCGGCGCAGATCAGTGCGTCCTTCTTGTCGGAGGGGACGGAGATGATGGTCAACGGCCCGGGCATATTTAGCATGCTGTAGGCGTAGTGCGCCGCCGCCATGAACTTGGCTAGTGCCGGGCGGCCGAGGATCCCGTTGTAGGGCAAGGGGATCTCGGCCAAGTCGAAGACGATCCTCTCCGTCCTGTAGTTCAACTCTCCTCCAAATGTCATAGGCAATGTGACCTTTCCCTTCGGCTGGCTCCTCCCCAGATTGACCCCTTGAAACGTGCCCGTTTCCTCGAGGTCTTCGTCGGGGATTTGCAGCCTTTTGATCACGACAGGCGAGATCAGGTTTAGGTCGGCCCCGCCGTCAACCAACATCTTGTTCACCCTGAGGTTGCGTATCATTGGTGAGACCAACAACGGCAAACACCCGACCACGGCAGTGCGGTCAGGGTGGTCCTCGGCGTCAAAGATGAGGGGCGTGCTGGACCACTTCAGTGGCTTCTGAGCGTCGAACGACGACTCTGCTGCTGTAATATCACGCGCCCACTGCTTGAGCTGGTGGTGAGAGGTATGCAGTGAGGTGCCGCCATCGACGCACATGGCCTCCGTAGCCTTCTCTAACCCTTGCTCACCAGACTCGTCGTCCTCCTCGTGATCATCATCTTCTTGTATCTTGTCGCGGCCCCGGGCGGGCCTCTCTTGCTGGTTGTCCTTGTCGGGGCGGACTCCTTGGCCGCCACGCTTCTTGCCGGATCCCTCAGCACCGTCCTGGTCCTTCTCCTTGTCCCGCCTCTCGTACTCAGCCTTTTGCTTCTCAGCAAGCAGCTCGACTTGTCGGCAGTTCTGGAGGTCATGGCCCTTGGTGCGATGGATCTAGCAGTATTGCTTGCGGGAGCTTCCTGGCTTGTCGGTAGCCGCCAAGGCCCGGCAGGCGGTGCACCTGGCAATCTCCTTGCTGGGGGCGTCTGCCTTGACCTTCTTGCCGGCACCGGTATCGTCAGATCCCTCAATGGCAAGCACAGCTTTGCCTTTGCGTTTCCTGTTGCGACGTCGGCCCTTCTTCGTCGGGGTGGCGGCGTCTTCATCGGTAGAGTCGGTTTCCGCGCCAGCGTCTTCACCGGTGTACTTCCTTCCCTCTTCAGCCCAGGCGCACCTATCGGCCAGAACGTAGAGCTCGGCCACATCCTTAACTCTGGTCATCACCAGCTCTTCACGCATCTTGCGGTTGCGCATGTTCTGGTGGAACGCGCTGATCACAGCGGCAGGATGAACGTCGAGGATGTTGTACTGCACCCGGCTGAATCTCTGGATGTACTTGCGCGGGGTCTCCCCTTCCTTCTGGGGAATGATATGCAGATCACTGGCCTGGCCATGAGCTTGGTGGCCTCCTGTGAAGGCGCCAACGAACTCATGGCACAGATCCGACCAAGAAGAAATGGAATCCACCGGCAAGTGCATCAACCAAGACATCACATTGGGCTTGAGCGCCAGCGGGAAATAGTTGGCAAGCACCTTGTCGTCATGAGCCCCAGCAGCCTGCATTGCGATGGTGTAGATGCTGAGGAACTCGAACGGATGGGTCTTGCTAGTGTACTTCTCGCCGACGTCGGGCTTGAACATGCGGGACGGCTACTGGAACTGCCGCAGCTCACGGGTAAAGGCCGGGCATCCCACCTCGTAAGGTAGGCCACTGGGCCGCCCCGGTGCCGGGTGGTCCATAGCGGGTCCCGCCCACTTGTCCGACTGGCGGCGCATTTCGCACCGGCGCTCGACGGTGGTTCGGGCATCTTCGTGAGCTCGCTCCCGAAGGACCTGGCGCTGGTCGCGGAGGGTCCGCGGGTCAGACAACGCTATGGAGATGTTATCACAAGCGTCGTCGCGACGGGCCGACGCCCGTGGCGGCTGGCGAGGAGGAGGAGAGTGCACCGTGGCCGCTGCTCCCCCGGTCCTCCCAGTGCCAGCATGTGGTGGCTCGGTGGAGCGCCGACCCGAGGGCCCCGCCGGTCGCGGATCGTCTTTGTTTGCGATGGGGATGAGTCTCCGGATGGTGGCCCTCCACTCGTCGAGCTTCACCGTAGCAGGAGGGAAGTCGAGGAGCAGCTGCGCGCGCGCCAAAGCTTTCGCTGGCGTGGGCGGCGGCGACAGTTGTGTGGATCGTGGCGCGCTTCGACTTCTAACCATGTTAGAAGGAGCTCCGTTACGACCCAGCGGCTGTGTGCCATTTTCGCCAGCGCTTCGGCGAGCGTGTTGAACCCCTTCATCTTGCGGATGATGCACAGGGCTCTTCCCACGGCGGTGCCCAGGGTCATCAACGTGGTGACGCTGCTCGGCGCGCACGCCATGGGAAGAGCGCGCGGTGGTCGCTGGTGTGGGCATCTTGGAGGTCGCTGCGCCGCCCGGAGGTGGCACAACTGTGACGCCCGGATAATCAAGCTATAGTAAACCTCTGCTAATGATGCCACGTCACCTCGATTACTGTTGCTAATCCCGCGTTGGATCAAAACTGTTCAAATTCAAATTTGAATTTTCGTCAAACATAAAAAATATTCAAACATTAAAGTAAAATGTTCGGAGTGTGCAAATAAATACCTAGGTACTTTTGGTGAAGGAACCGTGCTATTATAAGAGGCCTAAATAATTAAAAGGAATTAAAACAGAAAAGAAATAAGGTAAAAAAGAAAAACTAAAACTAACAACAACAAAATAAAAAGGGAACCTCCCCCCAACGGCCCACTGGCCCAGCTAGCCGGCCAGCCCACGTGGCCCATCCGGCCTCACCCCACTCCCCTTAACCCCCCTGTCCAGAAACCCTAACCACTATCCCTCACTCTCCCTCGTTCCCTCCCCGCGCCGTCACCCACGGCACACACTCACACACACACACGCGCAGACGCATAGAGGAGGGGCGCCCCCTGTTCGATCTCCTGCCCGCGCCCCCGCGCACGAGGACCGCCATCCCTCCTGAACCCCTCCTCGCCGAACCCATCTCCCTCGACCCTCCTCTGGTCGATCCAGCCTGGATCGAGGGGGAAGCAACTCCGACGCCGCCTCACCGCTGGACTGCCCCGTCATCGCCAGCTCCTCTCACCGGCCTCACCATCCTCCTCTTTCCAACGATGTGAGCGGCCCCCTCTCCTCTCTGCCCCGCTCAGTGCGACCCTCACCGTCGCCGCTTGCACGTCCACTCGCGCCCGCGCCTGCTTTTGCCCAGGCCTCGCCAGCTCGTCTCGCCACAGCCACCGCGACCCTGTCCCGTCCCCCAGGCCCTCCCTCGTCTGGCGACGGCCCGTGCGCGCGTCCGCGCCGAAGGCCGCGCTCCCGCCCGCGCGAGGACGCCCCTCATGCACCCTGCCGCCTCCCAACCGCGCTCGTGCCTCCTGGTCGTCGTGGTTGCCGGGGCCTTGCTGCCTAGGTACTCCCCCGCTCCCGCCGGTGCTCCCCGTCGCTGGCCGTCCGCGCCCTGAGCCCAGCGCGCCCGTGTACAGAGTCAGAGGCCGGCTGGCTCTCTGTATTAGGGGCCGGCCCTGTTAGTTAGTTAGAGATAGGTTAGATGTTAATTAGTGTATTAGGATTAGTCTAATGTATCACTGACATGTGGGTCCGCCCCTAAATAAAACAACTTAGTTAAATTTAAACAAATGCTAGTCAATGACACCTGGACCCCACCTGCCCTTTGACTGGTCAACTTTGACCTTTGACCCGCTGACTCAGCACACCCCTGGCCCCCACAGTCATAGACCTAGGCTAGTCCACTTGTGGGTATAAAAAGTATTCTGCCGTATTTAATATTTTCGAATTTAATTAATTCCAGAAAATTGTTTAAACTTTTAAAATTAATATAAAATAAACCGTAGCTCGAATGGAAAAACCTTTTACATGAAAGTTGCTCAGAACGACGAGACGAATCTGGATATGCAGCCCGTTCGTCCGCCACACGTCCCTAGCATAGTGAACCTGCAACATTTCACCTCCGGTTCAGCTGTCCGAAAACGCGAAACACCGGGAATACTTTCCCGGATGTTTCCCCCTTTCGCCGGTATCACCAAATACCACGTTAGGGCACACCTAGTCCCGCTCATTGCCATGTTATGCTTTGTGATGCTTTGATTGCTCTGTTATTTATTGTGTTCCCCCTCCGTTACTTCTTTCCGGTAGACCCCGAGACTGCCGGTGACCCCAGTTCGACTACGGTGTTGACAACCCCTCCTTGCTAGAACAACCAGGCAAGCCCCCTCCTTGATCACCAGATATCGCCTATTCCTTCTCTATACTGCTTGCATTAGAGTAGTGTAGCATGTTACTGCTTTCGGTTAATCCTATTCTGATGCATAGCCTGTCATTGTTGCTACCGTTGTTACCCTTACCTGCTATCCTACTGCTTAGTATAGGCTGCTAGTGTTCCATCAGTGACCCTACACTCTTGTCCGTTTGCCATGCTATACTACTTGGCCGTGATCACTTCGGGAGGTGATCACGGGCATACGCTACATACTTTATACTGTTACATTACTTATCGTACTGTTCGGAGATGGGGGCTGAAGGGGCAGGTGGCTCCATCCCGGTAGAGGTGGGCCTGGGTTCCCGACGGCCCCCGACTGTTACTTTGTGGCGGAGCGACAGGGCAGGTTGAGACCACCTAGGCGAGAGGTGGGCCTGGCCCTGGACGGCGTCCGTGGTTACTTCAAAATAACACGCTTAACGAGTTCTTGGTATATGATCTGAGTCTGGCCATTTGGTCTATACGCACTAACCAACTACGCGGGAACAGTTATGGGCACTTGACGTCGTGGTATCAGCCGAAGCCTTCGTGACGTCAGCGACTGAGCGGCGCGCGCCGGATTGGACTGGAACGCCTACTAGGCTTGGTCTGCTTTCGGCCACCCTCGCAACGTGCAGGTGTGCAATGGGCGATGGGCCCAGACCCCTGCGCCATAGGATTTAGACCGGCGTGCTGGCCTCTCTATTGTGCTTAGGTAGGGCTGCGCCGTGTTGATCTTCCGAGGCCGGGCATGACCCAGAAAAGTGTGTCCGGCCAAATGGGATCGAGCGTGTTGGGTTATGTGGTGCACCCCTGCAGGGAAGTTTATCTATTCGAATAGCCGTGTCCCTCGGTAAAAGGATGACCCGGAGTTGTACCTTGACCTTATGACAACTAGAACTAGATACTTAATAAAACACACCCTTCCAAGTGCCAGATATAACCCGGTGATCGCTCTCTAACAGGGCAACGAGGAGGGGATCGCCGGGTAGGATTATGCTATACGATGCTACTTGGAGGACTTCAATCTACTCTCTTCTACATGCTGCAAGATGGAGGCTGCCAGAAGCGTAGTCTTCGACAAGACTAGCTATCCCCCCCTTATTCTGGCATTCTGCAGTTCAGTCCACTGATATGGCCCTTTACACATATACCCATGCATATGTAGTGTAGCTCCTTGCTTGCGAGTACTTTGGATGAGTACTCACGGTTGCTTTTCTCCCTCTTTTCCCCCTTTCCCTTCTACCTGGTTGTCGCAATCAGATGTCGGAGCCCAAGAGCCAGACGCCACCGTCGATGATGACTCCTACTACACCGGAGGTGCCTGCTACTACGTGCAGCCCGCTGACGACGACCAGGAGTAGTTAGGAGGATCCCAGGCAGGAGGCATGCGCCTCTTTCGATCTGTATCCCAGTTTGTGCTAGCCTTCTTAAGGCAAACTTGTTTAACTTATGTCTGTACTCAGATATTGTTGCTTTCGCTGACTCGTCTATGATCGAGCACTTGTATTCGAGCCGTCGAGGCCCCTGGCTTGTATTATGATGCTTGTATGACTTATTTATGTTTTAGAGTTGTGTTGTGATATCTTCCCGTGAGTCCCTGATCTTGATCGTACACGTTTGCGTGCATGATTAGTGTACGGTCAAATCGGGGGCGTCACAAGTTGGTATTAGAGCCGACTACCTGTAGGAATCCCCCTTCCACACTCCTTTGCCGAAGTTGAGTCTAGTCAGTTGCCAAACTTTTACTAACATGGTTGTGTGGCTTATGGGCCCACGTCGCCATTGGGTGGTATTAGGATCTTTTATTTCTCGGCCTATACTCTCGGACTCTGATCTCTCTTCTATTCAGGTTAAAAGATTTTACTAAATCTAACTCTAGGTTCTCGTAACTACTTTCTCCCGGAGAGCCCATTATTATAGATGATCGCCTGCTGCCCCAGGAGATTCCGAAGATACTCTACGATGTTCTCTCGACACTTTGTGCCATCGTTTTAGCAATTCCCTTCCATCGATAAACCCGATGGATAACCACGTACACTTGTCATTCATACAATCATTTCCCGTTGATCTTGTTATTACAAGATACCCCGGCGTTCTCTCTATTGCTCCGAGAATCCTTTGTGCCTACTGCCTTGCAGTTTCTTCTCGCCGGAATACACCTACAAATTAATCCTCACACATACCAAGGATTTGTTTCTCCTCAGTTGTTCGTGTGTTTCACAAAAGTCTTCAAAATACTATTCAATCTTTCGAAAATCCTGTGTAGCCTATTATTCTTGAAATTATTGCCTGCTTACATTATGGTTAATTCCATATGACTAGTAGTCCTCGTTAACATCCCTTGTCTTAGTCATTTTGAACCTATTGATTCAATATGTGCGTACACACGCAGTCATCAGGTTATCCTTTTTAAAATTATCTTTCCGACTCAGACGTCATTCCTGACATGAGTTGGTTCTCGGCAATTCAAACCTTTATTGATTGTCCAACTAAGTGTTTTCAACTTATCCATCCTTGATCAGAGGTTCTGCTTCTGATCCTTCATTTTGGAAACCACAATTTCTTTCTATTTAAGCATCAGACTAATCAGGTGATTCTTGAATCTGATGCCTCTGCATTCTTACTTCCTCTGAGTGAGTACCGATACTCACATCAGCTCCATTGTGGATCGCCCGATCCATTGTTGGATTTTTTATCCGACAATGTCCTTCTTATTCAATCACCTTGTGAGTTCTTCCCCTGATACATAATGCCTTTGGTAAACTGTATCCTCTGCTTGGCCAACCATGCTCTGCTTTCGAGCTTGTGTATTTACTTTTGAAACTTATGGTATATGTTACTAAGATGCCCGATGGGTTGAACCTATGCCTTCCCCTAATCCGTGTGAACCGAAAAGTTTTCACAGGTCATACTCTTTCGGTGTTCTACCAGATAAAATTCCAACACTACAATTTTATAAAAGAGAGAGGTGAATGAAATGTTATGCATTAAAGAAGTGGGAGTCGACCTTGAACTTTGTGTTCATGCCCATGAAAATGATGTAGACCGCCTCGGAAGCTTCTTGCAAAATGATTATCCAGCTGTATGATTCTTTCGGTATTCTTGAATTGATTCCTTACCGTTATGGTTCCGACCACGCTGTCCTGATCTGGTATATCTGATGGGAATTCATTCTAGTGCCTCGTCTATTTTTGGCAAGGTTGAAGTATCTGCTATCACAGGTCAATGACCCGGTTCTACTTCTATCATGTTCTACCTTCGAGTATTACCCCCTGGTATCTCGAAGATGTCTGGCCATTGCACCACATCTTACTAACTTTGTTGAAGTAATGTCTTTCCTTGTCGTAATCACTCTACGGTTTCTGGATTGTTGTCAACCGAGGACACCGACTAGTGAAATTATTCCCCACTACAAATCAAATACCCCTAGTATTTTTACTGTGAAATTCTGAACCCAATCTGGTCATTCCTAGACTATCGGTTGCATCCTGGTCTTCCTATCTTTAACTGTGCTACCTCGTCCTTCTCTGGTGCATGAATTCTTCAGTGTGTGAGCATGAATTTCGTCGAGATTTCAACATCATGTTGCTTGTCTTGAAAGGCAACTTTGGTTCCGAGCTTGCATCTTATATATTGATCCTATAACTTGCCACTTCGTCATTTCCTTGCTTGTTGCCGTTGTTGTTTGATTGCATCCTCTTGAAACCTCCCGGCAAATGTGTCGGATCACCTTCAACACTTTGACTTCTTCTGAGATGTCAACTATGATCATGATGAGAAATACCATCCTCGCCCTCGATGATTTTTATTATCATCGACAACACCCTTGACTTCCTTTCATCGCAAACTTGTCCACCTTATGAATACAACGTGCTCTCCAGCTAGAGTTGTGTTCTGCCTTGAAGAATTACTGTCTTTTCTATCGAGAATGTTGTGGGGATTGGTCCACCTCTTAAGAATTCTTGGTATAGTGATACTTCTCACCATCACCATTCTTTCCTGGTCCTCTTGTTGATTCCAACGGGTACCAACAAGTGAACGGTGTTGTTTGGATTCTGCCCTTCTACCAACCATATTGCTTTCGAGTTAATGGTCGGCCGTTCATTCTTAGACTATTGGTTATTGGATCACCATTCCGACATTGGTCGTGCAACCCAACCCATATTTCGGGCACACCTTTCAACCAATGTTTAATTGTGTATGTTTTCCTCGAGCATACTTCATTATATCATTTGGTCTGACAAATGTTATCTCCTTATCCACATAATTGTGGCGATCCATATTTTTGGATATTTGTTGAATTATCGCTGAGTCCATCAACCACCTCCTCGGCTTAATGATGAACCCTTGTTCGGAACTCGCGTCCATAGTTCATTTCCCGAGAATCATATAATGTCATCTCGTTAATTTGCGTTGCATCTTATCTTCTCAGGCATCCCCTATCTGAGGTATGTTGACACCAATCAGAGGTGAATCTCGGTCAGCTATGATGGTTGGAACATATTTTCAAGAGTTATAACATTGATCCTCATATGACCCGGTAAGGTGATGTCATGCCTAGCACGCCTGACCGGAGGACCTAGTGTTATAGTTTCCTTTTTTAACAAGGTTACCCATTTTTTCCATGAGGAAATTGAATGCCTTGTTTAATAAGTTTATCTTGATGGATCATTTGTGTATCCAAAGTCTGTCCTTTGCTTGAAGACCATGTCAATGCTATCTCGAAGCATGTCTGTGGTACTCTGATTTTCAACAAGAACATTTGAAGCCCAACGCTAAATGTTTCCTGCTCAACTATCCAAACACCGTTGTATGGGTAACATCTCGATTAATCCTTGCCTCTTATCTGAATGGTTGGGTACTTGCTCTCCTACCCTGTATGCCATGTTCTGCTTGTGCATGGGAAGGATATACTCCTAATAATTGTGTGTAATCACAATTTTCCTTTCCATTGTTCTGTTTAACCTGATAATTTTATTTTCCATTCCATTGTCTTCTTTAACCTTTCTTGTGGTCTATATGAACTAAGCAGTAATATTCTCCTGCTTATGTAAACACCTCGTCGTACAACCTAGTCAGTAAGACCCTGTTACTATTGTTGATGACATTTCGGTAACCACCGATGGACGAGAACTTTGCCTATTGGTCCGCCTCGTTTCAACGAGCAAGAAGATGGTTCTCTTCGTCCCTCACCCTTGGTACCAACGATGCTGCCAACATAACTGATCGGTTATTCTCTGACATGCCTTGCTTACATGATCGTGCAAGACGTCACCCCTCTTTCTACTTTTAACCCACATGGTGGGCCCATAACCCACAGTTCCACAGGATCGAAACCTGACTCTCCTGTACACCCCTGTTCCTAAAGATATTCCTCATGCTTGGCTTCGTATGAAAGATCATGATCTACCTTCCTAGTGATCTATTCTGGTATCAGACGCAATACTTATTCCCATTGCTCTGAACCCCTTTCACATTTCGTATCAGGCAACGAACGATTGCCTATGCGCTTGAAACTTCTATGGTGCACCTTCTTATTTTGCTCTCGATAATTTCTTAAGTTTCAACTCGAGAGTTACTTTCCACCACCTTCCCTAATATTATCTACTAGATAAGCAACCTTGTAGAGGTCTGTGCTTTTGAAGCTGCCCCTTATCCTTTTCGTAAGTACGATGAAGATCCCGAAGGAAGGACGACAACTTCATCATGATGACCTGAAGCAGAGAAATGAAGACCTCAATGTAATGAATCGACCTCTTCGAGAAGAGCAACTAAGACCGAGAACACTCGCTAGAATTTCGTAACTCGAACTTTCCCCCTTACACCCCTCTTAAATCTCGGGACGAGATTTCTTGTAGTGGAAGAGAATTGTGACGCCCGAATAATCAAGCTATAGTAAACCTCTGCTAATGATGCCACGTCACCTCGATTACTGTTGCTAATCCCGCGTTGGATCAAAACTGTTCAAATTCAAATTTGAATTTTCGTCAAACATCAAAAATATTCGAACATTAAAGTAAAATGTTCGGAGTGTGCAAATAAATGCCTAGGTACTTATGGTGAAGGAACCGTGCTATTATAAGAGGCCTAAATAATGAAAAGGAATTAAAACAGAAAAGAAATAAGGTAAAAAAAGAAAAACTAAAACTAACAATAAAAAAATAAAAAGGGAACGTCCCCCCCAACGGCCCACTGGCCTATCTAGCCGGCCAGCCCACGTGGCCCATCCGGCCTCACCCCACTCCCCTTAACCCCCTGTCCAGAAACCCTAACCACTATCCCTCACTCTCCCTCGTTCCCTCCCCGCGTCGTCACCCACGACTCACACACACACACACACACGCAGACACATAGAGGAGGGGCACCCCCTGTTCGATCTCCTCCTCCCCGCGCCCCCGAGCCCGAGGACCGCCATCCCTCCTGAACCCCTCCTCGCCGACCCCATCTCCCTCGACCCTCCTCTGCTCGATCCAGCCTGGATCAAGGGGGAAGCAACTCCGATGCCGCCGCCACCCGACGCCGGCGCCCCGACACCCGCCGACGCCGCCTCACCGCTAGACTGCCCCGTCATCGCCAGCTCCTCTCACCGGCCTCGCCATCCTCCTCTCTCCAACGATGTGAGCGGCCCCCTCTCCTCTCTTCCCCGCTCAGTGCGACCCTCACCGTCGCCGTTTGAACGTCCACTCGCGCCTGCGCCTGCTTTCGCCCAGGCCTCTCCAGCTCGTGTCGCCACAGCCACCGCGACCCTGTCCCGTCCCCCAGGCCCTCCCTTGTCCGGCGACGGCCCGTGCGCGCGTCCGCGCCAGAGGCCCCGCTCCCGCCCGCGCGAGGACGCCCCTCGTGCGCCCTGCCGCCTCCCAACCACGCTCGTGCCTCCTGGTCGTCGTGGTTGCCGGGGCCTTGCTGCCTGGGTACTCCCCCGCTCCCGCCGGTGCTCCCCCTCGCTGGCCGCTGGCGCCCTGAGCCCAGCACGCCCGTGTACAAAGCCAGATGCCGGCTGGCTCTCGGTATTAGGGGCCGGCCCTGTTAGATTAGTTAGAGATAGGTTAGATGTTAATTAGTGTATTAGGATTAGTCTAATGTATCACTGACATGTGGGTCCGCCCCTAAATAAAACAACTTAGTTAAATTTAAACAAATGCTAGTCAATGACACCTGGACCCCACCTGCCCATTGACTGGTCAACTTTGACCTTTGACCCGCTGACTCAGCACACCCCTGGCCCCCACAGTCATAGACCTAGGCTAGTCCACTTGTGGGTATAAAAAGTATTCTGCCGTATTTAATATTTTCGAATTTAATTAATTCCAGAAAATTGTTTAAACTTTTCAAATTAATATAAAATAAACCGTAGCTTGGATGGAAAAACCTTTTACATGAAAGTTGCTCAGAACGACGAGACAAATCTGGATACGCATCCCGTTCGTCCACCACACGTCCCGAGCATAGTGAACCTACAACATTTCACCTCCGGTTCATCTGTCCGAAAACGCGAAACACCGGGAATACTTTCCCGGATGTTTCCCCCTTTCGCCGGTATCACCTAATACCATCTTAGGGCACACCTAGTCCCGCTCATTGCCATGTTATGCTTTGTGATGCTTTGATTGCACTGTTATTTATTGTGTTCCCCCTCCGTTACTTCTTTCCGGTAGACCCCGAGACTGCCGGTGACCCCAGTTCGACTACGGTTTTGACGACCCCTCCTTGCCAGAACAACCAGGCAAGCCCCCTCCTTGATCACCAGATATCGCCTATTCCTTCTCTATACTGCTTGCATTAGAGTAGTGTAGCATGTTACTGCTTTCGGTTAATCCTATTTTGATGCATAGCCTGTCATTGTCGCTACAGTTGTTACCCTTACCTGCTATCCTACTGCTTAGTATAGGCTGCGAGTGTTCCATCAGTGACCCTACACTCTTGTCCGTTTGCCATGCTATACTACTGGGCCGTGATCACTTCGGGAGGTGATCACGGGCATACGCTACATACTTTATACTGTTACAATACTTATGGTACTGTTCAGAGATGGGGGCTGAAGGGGCAGGTGGCTCCATCCCGGTAGAGGTGGGCCTGGGTTCCCGACGGCCCCCGACTGTTACTTTCTGGCGGAGTGACAGGGCAGGTTGAGACCACCTAGGCGAGAGGTGGGCCTGGCCCTGGATGGCGTCCGCGGTTACTTCAAAATAACACGCTTAACGAGTTCTTGGTATTTGATCTGAGTCTGGCCATTTGGTCTATACGCACTAACCAACTACGCGGGAACAGTTATGGGCACTCGACGTCGTGGTATCAGCCAAAGCCTTCGTGACGTCAGCGACTGAGCGGCGCGCGCCGGATTGGACTAGAACGCCTACTAGGCTTGGTCTGCTTTCGGCCGCCCTCGCAACATGCAGGTGTGCAATGGGTGATGGGCCCAGACCCCTGCGCCATAGGATTTAGACCGGCGTGCTGGCCTCTCTATTGTGCTTAGGTATGGCTGCGCCGTGTTGATCTTCCGAGGCCGGGCATGACCCAGAAAAGTGTGTCCGGCCAAATGGGATCGAGCGTGTTGGGTTATGTGGTGCACCCCTGCAGGGAAGTTTATCTATTCGAATAGCCGTGTCCCTCGGTAAAAGGATGACCCGGAGTTGTACCTTGACCTTATGACAACTAGAACTGGATACTTAATAAAACACACCCTTCCAAGTGCCAGATATAACCCGGTGATCGCTCTCTAACAGGGCGACGAGGAGGGGATCGCCGGGTAGGATTATGCTATACGATGCTACTTGGAGGACTTCAATCTACTCTATTCTACATGCTGCAAGATGGAGGCTGCCAGAACCGTAGTCTTCGACAGGACTAGCTATCCCCCCCTTATTCTGGCATTCTGAAGTTCAGTCCACCGATATGGCCCTTTACACATATACCCATGCATATGTAGTGTAGCTCCTTGCTTGCGAGTACTTTGGATGAGTACTCACGGTTGCTTTTCTCCCTCTTTTCCCCCTTTCCCTTCTACCTGGTTGTCGCAACCAGATGCCGGAGCCTAGGAGCCAGACGCCACCATCGATGATGACTCCTACTACACCGGAGGTGCCTACTACTACGTGAAGCCCGCTGACGACGACCAGGAGTAGTTAGGAGGATCCCAGGCAGGAGGCCTGCGCCTCTTTCGATCTGTATCCCAGTTTGTGCTAGCCTTCTTAAGGCAAACTTGTTTAACTTATGTCTGTACTCAGATATTGTTGCTTCCGCTGACTCGTCTATGATCAAGCACTTGTATTCGAGCCCTCGAGGCCCCTGGCTTGTATTATGATGCTTGTATGACTTATTTATGTTTTAGAGTTGTGTTGTGATATCTTCCCGTGAGTCCCTGATCTTGATCGTACACGTTTGCGTGCATGATTAGTGTACGGTCAAATCGGGCGCGTCACAACAACAACACCCCTGGAAGGCCCCGCGCCGCCTGCGGGGGGCCAGCTCCGTCTTTGGATCTGGCGACGTGCGGCCGGTCGTCTGGCGCGCGAACGACGCCGCTTGCTAGGCTCTGACTGCCTGGGCGATGCTGGTGCTCGCGGACCGCGGCCCGGGTCCTGTCTGCGACCGGTCCACTGCCCGTCCGAACCGGCACGGGCCGTTCGGCTCCCAACGAGCCGATCGCCGTGGTTGTCTTCTTCTTAGGAGCCATGGCGACGAAGAACTACTAGGCTAACTACTAGACCAGATTCTCATAATTGCTCCCCCTACCTGGCGCGCCAAAGATGTCGGTGTGGAACGACACCTATGGGATCACAAGAATCCATACTACGGTTGCCGGGGCGCGGGGTTGCAAGAAGAGCAGGATCAGTAGCCAGCACAAGAATCGTTTCCCAGGTTCAGGCCGCGAGGATGCGTAAAACCCTAGTCCTGCTTTGGTGGGTGTATTTCAGAGAGTTCTTGAGCTCTCGAACTGAGTGCGTGGTTCGAAAGAGCCGAATCCTTCTCCAGTATGCCATGGGCCTCCTTTTATAGTCGGAAGGGGCTGCCACAGTGGCACACAGGAGGTGGAAAGGCCTACAGTGCCCTGAGCTTAACGCTCGCATTACAGGACAAGACACATTTAATGCGTAGCTTAGGTGTCCCCCTGCTTTATCGGGGACGGGGGCGAGGCCCGTCCCATCCGTCGCCGCTCCTCCTCGCTTCGACACACGCCTTGGCCAGCGATGCGTGCGGCGCCATGTTGGCAGGCAGGCAGCTGAGGTGGCGCGGTGGTGGAGCCTTCACGAAGATCTACATGCTGCCACGCAGGGGCTTGATGAGTTGGCCTGGGGGCTGCATGCATGTTGCCACGCAGGTGCCCGCCCAGCTGGTTGGGCTGGCAGCTGCATGTGAACGGCGGTGGAAGCTCGGTCGGCGTGGGCCTGGTGGTGGCCCTGCTGGCGTCCTTGGTGAGAGCCTTGCCAGGTGGCCCGGCAAGGGTCTTGCCGAGTGACCCGGCGAGGGTCTTGCCGTGGCGCGCTGTCGTCCCCAGCAAGGGCCTTGCCGGGGGTCTGGTTGCCTTCCTCGGCAAGGATCTTGCCGAGGATCGTCGTCTTCTAATCCTCATCTGATCTTGAATATGTCTTCACAAGATCTGCATGCCACCATAGAGGCGCCTTCCCGAGTCCTGGACCCACGTGGATGATGGTGTTGGGGACCGTGGGCTCAAGGGTGGCTCGCTCTGTTGGTGTGGGGCGAGCTGCCCCGGCAAGGGTCTTGCCGGGGCTGCTGTGGCTGCCCCAGCAAGGGTCTTGCCGGGGGAACCTGCTTCGTCCCTCTGCTCTTTGTGTTCTTGGCCTTGGCGTTGCTCTGATTATCTTGGGCTTCGGTCTTACCTTGGCTCACCTCCCCTGTTCTGCTTGGTGCGACCGCGGGCGCGGCTCCGACTGCCCGTGCACAGGTAAAGGGGTACAAAATGCACCCCTCTTTTTGTACACCGACAATTTGTGTCTTAAGGTGTTATTCTAGTACGAACTCTAGGATAGATCGAACGGAAAGAATAGCTTCGTGTTATTTTACTACGGACTCTTGAATAGATTGATCAAAAATAATAACTTTGAGGTGGTTTCGTACCCTACAATAATCTCTTCGTTTGTTCTCCGCTATTAGTGACTTTGGAGTGACTCTTTGTTGCATGTTGAGGGACTGTTATATGATCTAATTATGTTATCCTTGTTGAGAGAACTTGCACTAGTGAAAGTATGAACCCTAGGCCTTGTTTCCTAGCATTGCAATACCGTTTACGCTCACTTTTATCATTAGTTACCTTGCTTTTTTATATTTTCATATTACAAAAACCTATATCTTCCATTCATATTGCACTTGTATGACCATCTCTTCGCCGAACTAGTGCACCTATACAATTTACCATTGTATTGGGTGCGTTGGGGACACAAGAGACTCTTTGTTATTTGGTTGCAGGGTTGTTTGAGAGAGACCATCTTCATCCTGCGCCTCCCACGGATTGATAAACCTTAGTTCATCCACTTGAGGGAAATTTGCTACTGTCCTACAAACCTCTGCACTTGGAGGCCCAACAACGTCTACAAGAAGGTTGCGTAGTGGACATCAAGTATCGGGGGGTATGAACCATGGTGAAGTTGGAATATAGTAGATAAAGTGCTATTATGAAATTGGAATGAGTTTGCAATAGTACCTAAAGGTAGTGATTTGTTCTTGTATCTTAAAAAATCTCACAAAGTTTTTGTTAAGTTTTTGTTGATGAAGTGTTCAAAAAATGAGGAGTTACCGATGTGAGAAGAATAAAGAGAGGCAAGAGTTCAAGCTTGGGGATGCCCAAGGCACCCCAATTAAATATTCCAAGGATACTCAAGCATCTAAGCTTGGTGATGCCCCGGTTGGCATCCCATCTTTCTTCTTCAACAATTATCAGCATACCTCGGTTTTTGTTTTGTTCACATGATTTGTGTCCTTTGTGTTTTTCTTTTCTTTAAGAACCATGGTAGTATGATATATCCCTTCATCGATTTATAGAATGATTCATGTGCTTCACTTATAGCCTTTGAGTATGACCTTATAGAATGCTCTATGTGCTTCACTTAAATCTTTTGAGTATGGTTTCATAGAATGCTTCGTCTGCTTCACTGATATATTTTGAGCTTGGATATTGGTTAGTAAATATCAATTGTAGGATTCTCCATGAACTTCACTTATATCTTTTGGAGTATGAATAATACTATCATCTAAAGCGGGTTTAGAAGAGTGTCAACTTTAGGAATTAGTGATCCCACTATTTTGGAGGATGTTGAATCTTAGTGTGATATTTATGAAAGTGGGTCTGGAAGAGTGTCTATTTTAGTTAGTAATGATTCCACTATTTCGGAAGAGGTTCCAATTGATTATCAGAACAAAGTTGCTATCTATGATAATTATTGTAATGACATGTATGCTATAAAGAATAATGTTAACCCTGAAACTTGTCATCATGATTTAAATTTTCAATTGGATTATGCCTCACGTGACAGTTATTTTGTTGAGTTTGCTCCCACTATTCCGAATGAGAAGAATTTTACTTATGTGGAGAGTAGTAAAATTTCTATGCGTGTAGATCATGAAAAGAATGCTTTATGTGATGATTATATTGTTGAACTCATTCATGATGCTACTGAAAATTATTATGAGGGAGGAATACATGCTTGTAGTAGTTGCAATAATATCAAGTTTCCTCTCTATGTGCTTAAAGTTTTGAAGTTATACTTGTTTTGCCTTCCTATGCTAGTTGATTCTTGTTCCTATAAATAATGTTCTCACAAAATCCCTAGGCATAGAAAGGGGGTTAAATTCAAATGTGCTAGTCATATTCTTCATGATGCACTGATATGTCTCCAACGTATCTATAATTTTTTATTGTTCCATGCTATTATATTATCTGTTTTGGATGTTTATAGGCTTTATTATGTACTTTTATATTATTTTTGGGACTAACCTATTAACCCAGAGCCCAGTGCCAGTTTCTGTTTTTTCCCTTGTTTCAGTGTTTCGCAGAAAAGGAATATCAAACGGAGTCTAAATGGAATGAAACCTTCGGGAGAGTTATTTTTGGAACGGAAGCAATCTAGGGGACTTGGAGTGCACGTCAGGGAATCAACGAGGAGAGCACGAGGCAGGGGGCGTGCCCACCCCCCTGGGCACGCCCTCCACCCTCGTGGGCCCCTCGTGGCTCCCCTGACCGACTTCTTTCGCCTATATATATCCATATACTCTTAAAACATCGGGGAACTGAATAGATCGGGAGTTCCGCCGCCGCAAGCCTTTGTAGCCACCAAAAACCAATCGGGACCCTGTTCTGGCACCCTGCCGGAGGGGGGATCCCTCACCAGTGGCCATCTTCATCATCCCGGCGCTCTCCATGACGAGGAGGGAGTAGTTCACCCTCGGGGCTGAGGGTATGTACTAGTAGCTATGTGTTTGATCTCTCTCTCTCTAGTGTCCTTGGTTTGGCACGATCTTGATGTATCGCGAGCTTTGCTATTATAGTTGGATCTTATGATGTTTCTCCCCCTCTATTCTCTTGTAATGGATTGAGTTTTCCCTTTGAAGTGATCTTATCGGATTGAGTCTTTAAGGATTTGAGAACACTTTATGTATGTCTTGCATGTGCTTGTCTGTGGTGACAATGGGATATTCACGTGATCTACTTGATGTATGTTTTGGTGATCAACTTGCGAGTTCCGTAACCTCGTGAACTTATGCATAGGGGTTGGCACATGTTTTCGCCTCGACTCTCCGGTAGAAACTTTGGGGCACTCTTTGAAGTACTTTGTGTTGGTTTGAATAGATGAATCTGAGATTGTGTGATGCATATCATATAATCATACCCACGGATACTTGAGGTGACATTGGAGTATCTAGGTGACATTAGGGTTTTGGTTGGTATGTGTCTTAAGGTGTTATTCTAGTACGAACTCTTGAATAGATCGATCCGAAAGAATAACTTTGAGGTGGTTTCGTACCCTACAATAATCTCTTCGTTTGTTCTCCGCTATTAGCGACTTTGGAGTGACTCTTTGTTGCATGTTGAGGGATAGGTATATGATCCAATTATGTTATTATTGTTGAGAGAACTTGCACTAGTGAAAGTATGAACCCTAGGCCTTGTTTCCTAGCATTGCAATACCGTTTACACTAACTTTTATCGCTTGCTACCTTGCTGTTTTTATATTTTCAGATTACAAATACTCATATCTATCATCCATATTGCACTTGTATCACCATCTCTTCGCCAAACTAGTGCACCTATACAATTTACCATTGTATTGGGTGTGTTGGGGACACAAGAGACTCTTTGTTATTTGGTTGTAGGGTTGTTTGAGAGAGACCATCTTCATCCTACGCCTCCCACGGATTGATAAACCTTAGGTCATCCACTTGAGGGAAATTTGCTACTGTCCTACAAACCTTTGCACTTGGAGGCCCAACAATGTCTACAAGAAGAAGGTTGTGTAGTAGACATCAAGCTCTTTTCTGGCGCTGTTGCCGGGGAGGTTAGTGCTTGAAGGTATATATTTAGATCTTGCAATCAAATCTTTTAGTTTCTTGTTTTATCACTAGTTTAGTCTATAAAAGAAAACTACAAAAAATGGAATTGAGTTTGCCTCATACGCTTCATCTTTTTAATATCTTTCGTAAGTATGTTGAAAAGGAAAATTGTGCTCAAGTGCTAGAAGAAGAAGTCTATAAAATGTTTGGCACTAAATCTTTGAATGATGAGCATGATTTCAATGTTGTTAGTATGAACTCTTTGAATATCCATAGTACTAATGATGATTGCACTAGTTATGATGAAATTTTTTCCTATAAACATGTCAATTTTTGTGGAGTGCATTGGGTTTGGAAGTACACACCAAATAGGGAAGATAGATATTGCAAGAGGCATAAGCATTTAGAAACTAAATTGTTGTAAGAAAGGCTAGACGTTTGTGTTGAAAATTTAAAATATCTTAGCCATACTTGTGAACTTTGTAGTGAACATGGTCATTTAAATATCAAATGCAAATTGTTTCATGATTGAATCGTGTCCAAAATTGTGATGACTTGATTTCCCTTGCACATCATAATGAACTTAGTCTGCTTTTGGGTTATGAAGAATTGAAACGTCAAACTAAGTTTATTCCAGAATATAACCTCGAGAAATTCATCGATATTGATCTAGAAGAAATTTATATGTATTGTGCGGTGAATTGCATTGAAAATCCTTATATTGCCAATTACATAAAGAAAATAAAACAAATAGAAGATGAAGAGAATACTAACGAAAGGGAAGAGACTTCCCAATATTCTCCTATTATTTCTTATGATGAATCAGGTAACGAGGAGGAGCCTTCTATTCAACCAATCTCATCAATAAGGAGCTCCAAAAAGAGGATTGAACCTACACATGATGTGAAGAAGAAAAAGAAAAGACGGAGAAGCAAAGGTAGAAAGGTATCTCTCCCAAATGATGTTGCTCTTATTACTCATCGTGATGATGATAATTGCTATACTATTGGTGCTATCCATACTATTAATGATGAGAGTGATTATGCTTATGATATGAAAAGGCCCAAGCTTGGGGATGCTAGTTTGATGAAGATGATGTTTTTGAGAATATATTTTCTGCAATTAATGTTTGTCCCAAGCTTGGGGATGCTATGTTTAATGAAGATGATATTTTTAGTCTCCCAAGTTTTGATATGCAAATTTATAATGATGATAGCATGCCTCCTACTTATGATGATTATATTGATGAAAGTGGGTTTGGAAGAGTGTCAACTTTAGGAAGTAGTGATCCCACTATTTTGGAGGATGTTGAATCTTATTCTGATAATTATAAAAGTGGATTTGGAGAGGTCATGACTTTATTTAGTGATGAATCCACTATTTCGGAAGAGGTTTCAATTGATTATGATGAGAACAAAGTTGCTACTTATGATGATTATTGTGATGAAACTTATGCTATAAAGAGTAGTAATGATTATATTTATAAAACTTGTCATGATTATGTTTACCCTTTTTCTGAACATTACTCATTTAATGTGGAAACAATTTATAGTATTCGAGTCCCTTATGATACTCTCACTATTCCGAATGAGAAGAATTTTGCTTATGTGGAGAGTAGTAAATTTTCTATGCAAGTAGATCGTGAAAAGAATGCTTTAGGTGCTGGTTATATTGTTGAATTAATTCATGATGCTACTGAAAATTATTATGAGGGAGGAATATATGCTTGTAGGAATTGCAATAATATCAAGTTTCCTCTCTATGTGCTTAAAGTTTTAAAGTTATGCTTGTTTTGCCTTCCAATGCTAGTTGATTATTGTTCCCATAAGTTGATTGCTCACAAAATCCCCATGCATAGGAAGTGGGTTAGACTTAAATGTGCTAGTCATATTCTTCATGATTCTCTCTTTATGTTTCAATTCTTATCTTTTATGTGAGCATCATTGAAATTATCATGCCTAGCCAGGGGCGTTAAACGTTAGCGCTTGTTGGGAGGCAACCCAATTTTATTTTAGTTTTTTTTCTTTTTGGTTCTGTTTAGTAATAAATAATCCATCTAGCTTAAGTTTATATGTGGTTTTGTGTTTTAGTTAGTGTTTGTGCCAAGTAGAACCTTTGGGAAGACTTGGGTGAAGTCTTTATGATCATGATGTAAAAAATAGAAACTTTAGCGCTCACGAGATTAGCTAAAACGTTTTACTGGAGAGTGATATTTAGTTGATTCTTTTTGCAGATGATTACTAGACAAATTCCTCAGGTCCACCAAGTTATTTTAGAATTTTTTGAGTTTCAAAAGTATACGTTTGATACAGATTACTACAGACTGTTCTGTTTTTGACAGATTCTGTTTTCTATGTGTTGTTTGCTTATTTTGATGAATCTATGAGTAATATCGGAGGGTATGAACCATAGAGAAGTTGGAATACAGTAGATATTACACCAACATGAATTTAGAATGAGTTCATTACACTACCTTGAAGTGGTGTTTTGTTTTCTTTCGCTAACGAAGCTCATGAGATTGTTTGTTGAGTTTTGTGTTGTGAAGTTTTCAAGTTTTGGGTAAAGATTCGATGGACTATGGAATAAGGAGTGGCAAGAGCCTAAGCTTGGAGATGCCCAAGGCACCCCAAGGTAATATTCAAGTATAACCAAGAGCCTAAGCTTGGGGATGCCCCGGAAGGCATCCCCTCTTTCGTCTTCGTTCATCGGTAACTTTACTTGGAGCTATATTTTTATTCACCACATGATATGTGTTTTGCTTGGAGCGTCATTTTTTTTTGCTTGCTGTTTGAATAAAATACCAAGATCTGAAACTCTTAAATGTTAGAGAGTCTTCACATAGTTGGATAATTATTCGGCTACTCATTGATCTTCACTTATATCTTTCGGAGTAGTTTGTTGTTTGCTCTGGTGCTTCACTTACATCTTTTAGAGCACATCGGTGGATTTATTTTGAAGAAATATATGAACTCTCATGCTTCACTTATATTATTTCGAGAGTCTTAAACAGCATGGTAATTTGCTTTAATTGTGAAATTAATGTTCCATATTAAGTTCATTGAATATCATGAGAAGTTAGATATTTGATAAGTGTTTTGAGATATAAAAGGTGGTAATATTAGAGTGTGCTAGTTGAGTAATTGTGAAATTGAGAAATACTTGTGTTAAAGTTGGCAAGTCCCGTAGCATGCACGTATGGTAAAATTTGTGTAACAATTTTGACACATAGGTGTTCTTTTATTGCTTTCCTTATGAGTGGCGGTCGGCGACGAGCGATGGTCTGTTCCTACCAATCTATCCCTCTAGGGGCTTGCGTAGTAGTACTTTGCTTCGAGGGCTAATAAACTTTTGCAATAAGTACATGAGTTCTTTATGACTAATGTGACTCCATGGATTATACGCACTCTCAACCTTCCACAATTTTCTAGCCTCTACGGTACCGCGCATTGCCCTTTCTCACCTTGAGAGTTGATGCAAACTGCGCCGGTGCATCCAAACCCCGTGATATGATACGCTCTATCACACATAAGCCTCCTTATATCTTCCTCAAAACAGCCACCATACCTACCTATCATGGCATTTCCATAGCCATTCCGAGATATATTGCCATGCAACTTTCCACCATTCCGTTTATTATGACATGCTTCATCATTGTCATATTGCTTTGCATGATCATGTAGTTGACATCATATTTGTGGCAAAGCCACCGTTCATAATTCTGTCATACATGTCGCTCTTGATTCATCGCATATCCCGGTACACCGCCGGAGGCATTCACATAGAGTCATATTTTGTTCTAAGTATTGAGTTGTAATTGTTGAGTTGTAAGTAATAAAAGTGTGATGATGATCATTATTAGAGCATTGTCCCATGTGAGGAAAGGATGATGGAGACTATGATTCCCCCACAAGTCGGGATGAGATTCCGGACGAAAAAATAAATAAAAGAGGCCAAAGAAGCCCAAATAAAAAAAAGGGGAGAAAAAAAGAGGCCATAAAAAAGAGAGAAAGGCCCAAACTATATATATATATAATGAGAGAAAAAGAGAGAAGGGACAATGCTACTATCCTTTTCCACACTTGTGCTTCAAAGTAGCACCATGATTTTTATGATAGAGAGTCTCCTATGTTGTCACTTTCATATACTAGTGGGAATTTTTCATTATAGAACTTGGCTTGTATATTCCAATGATGGGCATCCTCAAAATGCCCTAGGTCTTCGTGAGCAAGCAAGTTGGATGCACACCCACTTAGTTTCTTTTGTTGAGCTTTCACATATTTATAGCTCTAGTGCATCTGTTGCATGGAAATCCCTACTCCTCTCATTGACACCAATTGATGGGCATCTCCATAGCCTATTGATTAACCGCGTCGATGTGAGACTTTCTACCTTTTGTCTTCTCTCATAACCCCCATCATTATACTCTACTCCACCCATAGTGCTATATCCATGGCTTGCGCTCATGTATTGCGTAAGAGTTGAAAAGGCTGAAGCGCGTTAAAAGTATGAACCAATTGCTCGGCTTGTCATCGGGGTTATGCATGATGAGAACGTTTGTGTGACAATATTGAAACATAGCCTAACTATATGATTTTGTAGGGATAGGCTTTCTTTGGCTATGTTATTTTGATAAGACATAATTGCTTGGTTAGCGTGTTTGAAGTATTATTGTTTTTATGTCAACATTAAGCTTTTATCTTGAATCTTTCGGATCTAAATATTCATGCCACAATAAAAAGATTTACATTGAGCATTATTCTAAGAAGCATTCCACATCAAAAATTCTGTTTTTATCATTTACCTACTCGAGGACGAGCAGGAATTAAGCTTGGGGATGCTGATACGTCTCCAACGTATCTATAATTTTTTATTGTTCCATGCTATTATATTATATGTTTTGGATGTTTATGGGCTTTATTATACACTTTTATATTATTTTTGGGACTAACCTATTAACCCAGAGCCCAGTGCCAGTTTCTGTTTTTTCCCTTGTTTCAGTGTTTCGCAGAAAAGGAATATCAAACGGAGTCCAAACGGAATGAAACCTTCGGGAGAGTTATTTTTGGAACGGAAGCAATCCAGGGGACTTGGAGTGCACGTCAGGGAATCAACGAGGAGAGCACGAGGCAGGGGGGCGCGCCCACCCCCTGGGCGCGCCCTCCACCCTGGTGGGCCCCTCGTGGCTCCCCTGGCCGACTTCTTTCGCCTATATATATCCATATACCCTAAAAACATCGGGGAAGTGAATAGATCGGGAGTTCCGCCACCGCAAACCTTTGTAGCCACCAAAAACCAATCGGGACCCTGTTCTGGCACCCTGCCGGAGGGGGGATCCCTCACCGGTGGCCATCTTCATCATCCCCGCGCTCTCCATGACGAGGAGGGAGTAGTTCACCCTCGGGGCTGAGGGTATGTACCAGTAGCTATGTGTTTGATCTCTCTCTCTCGTGTTCTTGATTTGGCACGATCTTGATGTATCGCGAGCTTTGCTATTATAGTTGGATCTTATGATGTTTCTCCCCCTCTACTCTCTTGTAATGGATTGAGTTTTCCCTTTGAAGTGATCTTATCGGATTGAGTCTTTAAGGATTTGAGAACACTTTATGTATGTCTTGCATGTGTTTGTCTGTGGTGACAATGGGATATACACGTGATCTACTTGATGTGTGTTTTGGTGATCTACTTGCGAGTTCCGTAACCTCGTGAACTTATGCATAGGGGTTGGCACACGTTTTTGTCTCGACTCTCCGATAGAAACTTTGGGGCACTCTTTGAAGTACTTTGTGTTGGTTTGAATAGATGAATCTGAGATTGTGTGATCCATATCGTATAATCATACCCATGGATACTTGAGGTGCCATTAGAGTATCTAGGTGACATTAGGGTTTTGGTTGGTATGTGTCTTAAGGTGTTATTCTAGTACGAACTCTTGAATAGATCGATCCGAAAGAATAACTTTGAGGTGGTTTCGTACCCCACAATAATCTCTTTGTTTGTTCTCCGCTATTAGCGACTTTGGAGTGACTCTTTGTTGCATGTAGTGGGATATTTATATGATCCAATTATGTTATTATTGTTGAGAGAACTTGCACTGGTGAAAGTATGAACCCTAGGCCTTGTTTCCTAGCATTGCAATACCGTTTACACTCACTTTTATCGCTTGCTACCTTGCTGTTTTTATATTTTCAGATTACAAATACTCATATCTATCATCCATATTGCACTTGTATCACCATCTGTTCGCAGAACTAGTGCACCTATACAATTTACCATTGTATTGGGTGTGTTGGGGACACAAGAGACTCTTTGTTATTTGGTAGCAGGGTTGTTTGAGAGAGACCATCTTCATCCTACGCCTCCCACAGATTGATAAACCTTAGGTCATCCACTTGAGGGAAATTTGCTACTGTCCTACAAACCTCTGCACTTGGAGGCCCAACAACGTCTACAATAATAAGGTTGTGTATTAGACATCATGCACTCTTTATGTTTCAATTCTTATCTTTTAGAGCATCATTGAAATCATGATGCCTAGCTAAAAGGCATTAAAGAAAAGCGCTTGTTGGGAGACAACCCAATATTTACCCTTACTGTTTTTGTGTGTTTACATGATTAATCTACTGTATTAATCATGTTTTATAGCTTTTGTTTCAATAAAGTGCCAAGTAAGACCTTTGGGAAGACTTGGGTGAAAGTTAATGTGATTTTGCTGTAAAAAACAGAAACTTTGCGCTCATGAGATTAGCTATCATTTTTTACAAAAGAGTGATTTTGATTTGATTCTTTTTGCATAAGATTAATAGACAAATTCATCATGTCCACCAATTTATTTCATAATTTTTGGAGTAGCATAAGTATGGTTGCTGTTCAGATCATTACAGACTGTTCTGTTTCTGACAGATTCTGTTTTCGTTGCATAGCTTGCTTGTTTTCTAGTTTCTATGGCTTATATTTCTCAATATAAATTGTAGAAATGATATGGTATAGTAGGAATTGTGTGAGAACAATTATGAACCTTGTCTTTTACAGTAACAAAGTGAATGGTTTACTCTTTATCATACTAACCTATCTCACGAAGTTCCGTTAAGTTTTGTGTGATTGAAGTTTTGAAGCTTTGGGTGAGATATCGATATGAGGAGAATAAGGAGTGGAAAGACCCTAAGCTTGGGGATTCCCAAGGAACCCCAAAGTAATATTCAAGGAAGACTCAAGCGCCTAAGCTTGGAGATGCCCCGGAAGGCATCCCCTCTTTCGTTTTCAAAACTATCGGTATACCATAGTCGGAGCTATATTTTTATTCGTCACATGATATGTGTTTTGCTTGGAGCGTATTTTCAATTTTACATGTTGTTTGAATAAAATCATTGGATCTGAAATCTTGAATGAAAAAGAATCCTCCCATGGCTAGTTAATTATTTGACTACTCAGTGTTCTTCACTTATATCTTTTTGGAGTAGTTTGTCATTTACTCACGTGATTCACGTATATCCTATGAGTAAATGGTTGAATGAATTGAATATCATAAATCTGAATCTATATATGTTTCATATGCTTATAACATGGGGAGTAATGACTTCACACATAATAAGTATAGGTAGTAAACTTATTCAAAGTTAGCAAACGTAGAATTGGTCACTTGAACAATTCATGAAAGAATATTGAAGGAAGAGATATTTCACATATAAATATACTATCTTGGACATCTTATGTAATTGTGAGCACTCATTAAAATATGACATGATAAAAAGTTAATGTTGGACAAGGAAGACAACTTGATGGGTTATGTTTTCCTATATCCGAAACATTATATTGTCTTGGATCATCCAACATGTTGAGCTTGCCTTTCCCTATCATGCTAGCCAAATTCTTTGCACCAAGTAGAGATACTACTTGTGCTGCCAAATACTCCTTAACCCAATTTTGCCATGAGAGTCCACCATACCTACCTATGGATTGAGTAAGATCCTTCAAGTAAGTTGTCATCGGTGCATGCAATAAAACGTTGCTCCTTAAATATGTATGATCTATTAGTGCGAAGAAAATAAGCTTTATACGAACTTGTGATAGGGAAGAAATAAAAGCGACGGACTGTGTGACACCACCGATTCAATCGTACACTAATCATACACGCAAATGTGTACGATTGAATCGGTGGCGTCACAAGTTGGTATCAGAGCCGACTGCCTGTAGGAACCCCCCTCCACACTCCTTGGCCGGAGTCGAGTCTAGACATTGCAAAACTTTTACTAACATGGTTGTGTGCCTTACGGGCCCACGTCGCCATTTGGGTGGTATTAGGATCTTTTACTCCTCAATCTATACTCTAGGACTTTGGTCTGTCTTCTATTCGGGTTAAATGATTTTACTAACGCTGACTCTAGGTTCTCGTAACTAGTTCCACCCGGAGAGCACCTTACTCCAGATGATTACTTGGTGCACCAAAGGATTTCGAAGATACTCTCCGATGTTCTCTCGAGACTTTGTGCCCGTTGCTTTTTCAATTCCCTACCAGCGAAAAATCCCTATGGATAAATACATGCACTTGTCGTTCCTACTTTTATTCCCAGTTGATCTTGATATTACAAGATACCCCGAAATTCTCTCTATTGATCCGAGAATATCTTGTGCCTACTGCCTTGCAGTTCTTTGCCACATGAATACCCCTAGGATAATTCCTCACACATAATGAGTATCCGCTCATCACTAGTTCATGTGTTTCACAAGGATCTTCAAAAATGCTATTCGATCCTCTAAAAATCCTCAGCAGCTTATTGCTCTTGAAATTCTTGCTTGCTTGCATTATGGTTAATCCCATAAGTATAGTAATCTTATTGGCATCCTTTGTCACTATCATTTTGAGTCCATTGATTCAATAAGTTGTGAATGCTCGCAATCCTCAATCGGATCCTATGATTCATCCTTCCGGCTCAGACGTCATTTTGAACAGGAGCTGGTTCTCAACCAATCAAATTTTCGTCGATTCTACCCCTAAGGCTATTCAACTTATCCATCCCTAATCAGAGCGTTGCTTCTGATCCCTTGACTTGGAATTCATAATTCCTTTGTAGTTGAGCTTTTTGAATTAGTCAGATGTTGCTATCATATGATCTCCTTGCATTCTTTCTTCTTCTGGTTGAGTACCGATGCCTACATCACATCCCTTGTGGACCACCAGATCCTTTGTTGGATTTTTATCCGACAGCGTCCTTCATTATCATTAGCTATGTGAGCCTTTCCTCGGATACATAATACCATTGGTAAATCCTATTCTATGATTTGGCCAACCCTGCTCTGCCTTCGAGCTGGTGGTAATTACTCTCGAAGCTTGTGGTATATGTTTCTAAGATGCCCCGATGGGTTGAACCTATGCCTTCCATAATCTGTGTGAACCCAAAAAATTTCCAAGGTTCATACTCCTCTAATAATTCACCAGGTAGATCTTCGCACTCAAATCATTTTTAGTAGAGCACTGAATGAAAGGTTATGCATTGAAGAAGTGGGAGTCGACCTTGAACTTGTGTTCATGCCCATGGAAACGATGTAGATCTTTTCATTAAAGCTTCTCTTAAATTAATTATTCCCTTGGTATAAGTTCATCTTATATCCAGGATCTGACCTTTTGCAATCGTGGTTCCGACCATGTTCTCCTTAAAATACCATTTCTCGTGCATGTTTAAGCACTTGTCTCCTACTGAGCAATACCCTAGTCCAACCTCTACTTTGATCCGTTATCGAGTACTACCCCCTGGTATCTCGAGATTATCATGGAACTGCATAACTTCTTATGAGTTCTTCATCAAGTACTACATTCTCACTTATTCCAATTTTTCATGGGCTCTGAGTTATTAAACACTCAAAGACACCAATAATTGAACCGACTCCGGACTACGGTTCAGCAACTCTTAGAAATCTTCTTTACTTACGAGTTTGTAACCGATCACGTCATTCCTAGCATGTTTGGCTATATCATTATTGTGATGATTTTAACTATGCAACCTGGTCCTTATTCCCGGAGCACCACTTTTGACGATGAGCTAAGCTTACGTCGATTTTCCTCGTCATATCATTTCACCTTGAATAGCAAGCTTGATTTTGAGTTTTTGTCGTACCCGTGGTTCCAATAACCTTTCGCCTCATTATTCCTTTGACTTGATGTCATCGCCGATTGATTACATCTTCAGGTAATCTCTCGACAAATGTGTCATGATCAGCATCAACATTCTGAGCTCTTCTAGTATATCAATCGAATTCTTGATGAGAAATACCATCCTTTCCCCTCAATGATTTGTGTTCTCATCGGCAACTTTATTGCCCTCCCTCCAACACAAATCTGTTCATGTCTTGTGTAGTACCTTTAGTTCCTTTCTATCCAACGTGTTTTATGTTCTACCTTAGGGTATTACCATATTTATGTCAAGGATGTTGTGAGAATTGCCCCATCTCTTAAGAATTCTTGGTGTAGTGATACTTCTCACAAGCACCATTCTTTCTTGATCCCCGTATTGCCTAACCGGGAATACCAACAGGTGAATGATATTGTCTGGATTCTGCCCTTCTAGCAACCCTATTGCTTTGAAGTTAATGGTCGACCGTTCATTCTTAGACTATTGATTATTGAATCACCATTCTAACATTGATCATGCTGCCTAAGGCCATATTTCGGGTGCACCTTTCAACCGATGTTTAATTGTGGTTGTTTTCCTTGAACATACATCACTATATCATTTGATCAGACAATTGTTATCTCCTTGTTCACATAATTGTGGAAATCCATCTTTTGTTAATATTGATATATTGTCGTTGAGTCCATCAGCCACATCCTCTTCCTCTCCTTGGTTTAATGATGAACTCTTGTTTTGGAACTCGCTTCCATAGTTCATTTTCTCGAGAATCTTACAATGTCATCTCGTCAAATTGTGTCGCACCTTTATCTTCTCAGGCATCCTGAGCCTGAGATATCTTGACACCAATCGGACCTGAATATCGGTCAGATATGATGGTTAGAACATATTTCCAAGAGTTATAACATTGGTCTTTATATGACCCGGTAAGGTGATGTCATGCTGAGCACACCTGGCCGAAGGACCTATTGTTATAGTTTCCTTTTTAGCAAAGTTATCCATTCTTCCATGAGGAAATTGTAAGGCTTACTCTATAAGTTATCCCTGATAAATCCTTGTGTATCCAGAGTCCGACCTCTGATTGAAAACCATGTCAATGCTATCTTGAAGCATGTCGGTGGTACTCCGATCTTCAATAAGAACAGTTGAAGCAATGCCAAAACACCGTTGTATGGGTATTGTCATGAAATTCCCCTCCCCTTACCTAAATGGTTTCTACTTTCTCTCCTGTCGTGGATATCTTGCTCTGCTTGTCCTTGGGAAGGATATACCCCTGAAATGTGTTTAAACACATTTTCCTTCCATTGTTTTGTTTAACCCTTCTTATGAATTGTATGATCTAAGAAGTAAAATTCCCTTGCTTATGTAAACACCTTGGTGTACAACTCTGTAAGTAAGACCTTGTTACTATTGTTGATGACCTTCCGGTAACCACCGATGGACGAGAACTTTGCCTATTGGTCCGCCTCGTTCAACGAGCAGGAAAATGGTTCTCTTCGTCCCTCGTCCTTGGTACCGATGTTGTTACCGACATAACTGACAGGCTATCCCCTGACATGCCTTGCGTACATGATCGTGCAAGACGTCACCGCCCTTCCTACTTTTAACCCACATGGTGGGCCCATAACCCACAGTTCCACAGGATCGAAACCTGACTCTCCTGTGTACCCCCTGTTCCCAAGGTTGTTCCTTGCGCGTGGCCTTGTGTGTAATTCACGAGCCACCTTCCGAGAGATCATCAATTCTGGTATCAAACACAATATTTATTCCCGTTGCTTTGAACCCCTTTCACGCTCAGCCATCGAATGATTTCTTAAGTTTCAATACAAGAGTTACTTTCTGCCACCTTCCCCGATATTCTCAACCAGATAGTCAACCTTGCCAAGGTTCCCGGAATACTCCCCCTTTATTCTTTCATAAGTATGATGGAGTTTCTGAAGAAAGGATGCCGACTTCATGATGATGACATGAAGCAGAGAAATGGAGACATCAACGTAATGGATCGACCTCTTCGAGAAGAGCAACCAAGATGAGAAGATTCGTTAGAATCTCGTAATGAAATCTTCCCCCTCATTTCCCCTCGTAAATCTCGGGACGAGATTTCTTGTAGTGGAGGAGAATTGTGACGCCCGGATAATTAAGTTACAGTGATCCCCCGCTAATGATGCCACGTCACCTCTGTTACTGTTGATAAACTCTCGATAGTTCAAAACCAAAACAAATTCAAAATTTAATTAAAAGCAAACAATAAAAGTTTTCAAATATTAAAACCAAATTGTTCGGGTTGTGCCAAATAATGCATAAGTAATTACGGTGGAGAAACCAAACTTTTATAAAGTGTTTAACTACTCTAAAATAAGTAAGACAGTAGCAAAAACAATTAATTAATTTCCTTTTATAATTAATAAAATATTAAACTATTTTAAATGGGTGCCATAATTATTTGGGCAGTAGTATATTTATAAATGCAAATCTAGGTACTAGTGGTAATTTTTATAAAACTAAATTCAAAAGGAAACTAAAAGAAAAACAGTAAAAGAAAATAAACAAAATATAAAAGGAAAGCAAACAAAAATAAAAGAGAAACCCCCCTCCCCCGCTCGGCCCCGACCCA
>NC_057796.1:36334256-36344977 GCF_018294505.1 Triticum aestivum | reverse complement strand
TGCTCGCTCGCCGTCGCCAGCGCCTCCAACCGCGCCCGCCGTTCCCCGCACGCGCCCACAGCCCCTCCTTGCACGCCTCCGCTCTCGCAATGGCCGCCATTCCCCGCGCGCGCCGCCTGCAGCCTCTCGCTGGCCTGCCCGCCCGCTGGCCCCCGTTTCTGCGCCGCCGTGCTCCGGCCTGCCGCCGTGGCCGGTGCTCCTCCCCTGGTGGCCTCGGGTGCACGGGCACCCCTGCGCCCGATGCCCGTAACCCGTTTGCCCGCTAAGGACCCCCCGCCTATGACACGGGGGGCCCACCCGCAGAACGTTTTAATAAAAAAGAATTAAATAAATAAATAAATAAACATAATTAAAATATTAATTAATTAACTTAATTAATCATGATTATATTAAGCTAATTAACTGTTGTTAATTAATCAGTCAATGACAGGCGGGACCTACACGTCAGTTTGACCCAGTCAATGCCCTGTTGACTGCTGACGTCATGATGATGTCAGCATACGCTATTCTGGATAATGTTGAATTAAAATAATTAAATAAATTCTAAAAATGATTAAATCTTTTAAAATTAATATAAAATACATCGTAGCTCGGATGGAAAACTTTGTACATGAAAGTTGCTCAGAACGACGAGACGAATCTGAATACACAGCCCGTTCGTCCGCCACACATCCCTAGCATAGCGAACACGCAACTTTCCCCCTCCGGTTAATCTGCCCGAGATACTTTCCCCCTTCGCCGGTATCACCTCCTACCGCGTTAGGGCACTCCTAGCACCGTTACTTGACATGGCATGCATCGTTATGCATTTGTTTGCATTGTATTCATTGTTTCTTCCCCCTCTTCTCTCCGGTAGACTACGAGACCGACGCCACTGCTGGTGCCCCGATCGACTACGTTGTGGACGACCCCTACTTGCCAGAGCAACCAAGCAAGCCCCCCCCCCTTGATCACCAGATATCGCCTATTCTTCTCTCTACTGCTTGCATTAGAGTAGTGTAGCATGTTACTGCTTTCCATTAATCCTATCCTGATGCATAGCCTGTCCTTGCTACTACTGTTGTTATCTTTACCTGCAATCCTACATGCTTAGTATAGGATGCTAGTACTCCATCTGTGGCCCTACATTCTTGTCCTTCTGCCATGCTATACTATCGGTCCGTGATCACTCGGGAGGCGATCACGGGTATATACTTATATACATAATATATGATACATGTGGTGACTAAAGTCGGGTCGGCTCGTAGAGTACCCGCGAGTGATTCACGGATTTGGACCGAAAGGATGTTTGTCCCGACGGCCCTCTGAGTGAACCTTTGTGGCGGAGCGACAGGGCAGGTTGAGACCACCTAGGAGAGAGGTGGGCCTGGCCCTGGTCGGCGTCCGCGGTTACTTCATAATAACATGCTTAACGAGATCTTGGTATTTGAACTGAGTTGGGTCGTTGACCTTATATGCACTAACCGCCACGTGGGACAAGATATGGGCAACCGGCGTCGTGGTATCAGCCGAAGCCTTCGTGACGTCAGCGACTGAGCGGCGCGCGCCGGATTGGACTGGAACGCCTGCTCTTGTATTAGGGAGGCTAGGTCTGCTTCCGGCCGCCCACGCAACGTGCAGGTGTGCAATGGGCGATGGGCCCAGACCCCTGCGCCATAGGATTTAGACCGACGTGCTGACCTCTCTGTTCTGCCTAGGTAGGGTTGCGACGTGTTGATCTTCCGAGGCCGGGCATGACCCAAGAAAGTGTGTCCGGCCAAAGGGGATCGAGCGTGTCGGGTAATGTGGTGCACCCCTGCAGGGAAGTTTATCTATTCGAATAGCCGTGATCTTCGGTAACAGGACAACTTGGAGTTGTACCTTGACCTTATGACAACTAGAACCGGATACTTAATAAAAGACACCCTTCCAAGAGCCAGATACAACCCGGTGATCGCTCTCTAACAGGGCGACGAGGAGACGATCGCCGGGTAGGATTATGCTATGCGATGCTACTTGGTGAACTTACCATCTACTCTCTTCTACATGCTGCAAGATGGAGGCTGCCAGAAGCGTAGTCTTTGACAGGACTAGCTATCCCCCTCTTATTATGGCATTCTGCAGTTCAGTCCACCGACATTGCCCTTTTACAAAAATACCCATGCATATGTAGTATAGATCCTTGCTTGCGAGTACTTTGGATGAGTACTCACGGTTGCTTTTCTCCCTCTTTCCCCCCTTTCCTTTTTACCTGGATGTCGCAACCAGATGTTTGAGCCCAGGAGCCAGACGCCACCGTCGACGACGACCCCTACTACATCGAGGGTGTCTACTACTACGTGCAGGCCGTCGCCGACGACCAGGAGTAGTTTAGGAGTATCCCAGGCAGGAGGCCTGCGCCTCTTTCGATCTGTATCCCAGTTTGTGCTAGCCTTCTTAAGGCAAACTAGTTTAACTTATGTCTGTACTCAGATATTGTTGCTTCCGCTGACTCGTCTATGATCGAGCACTTGTATTCGAGCCCTCGAGGCCACTGGCTTGTATTATGATGCTTGTATGACTTATTTATGTTTTAGAGTTGTGTTGTGATATCTTCCCATGAGTCCCTGGTCTTGATCGTACACGTTTGCATGCATGATTAGTGTATGATTGAATCGGGGGCGTCACAGACTGCATAATAAAGGTCGTTATCACAAGTGGCAATATAAAGTGACGTTCTTTTGCATTAAGATTTTGTGCATCCAACCATAAAAGCGCATGACAACCTCTGCCTCCCTCTGCGAAGGGCCTATCTTTTACTTTTATATTCTACCCTTACACAAGAGTCATGGTGATCATCACCTTTCCATTTTACACTTTTTCCTTTGGCAAGCACTTTGTGTTGGAGCGATCCGGATATATATATCCACTTGGATGTAGGTTTTCATAAATTATTATTGTTGACAATACCCTTGAGGTAAAAGGTTGGGAGGCAAAACTATAAGCCCCTATCTTTCTCTATGTCTGATTAAAACTTTGAGCCCATAAATATCACACGAGTGTTAGCAATTGTGAAAGATTAAATGATAGTTGAGTATGTGGAGTATGCTGAATCAAAGCTCTTACATAGACCCTTCCCGAAAATAAGATGAATTACAATTGTTTAATGACTAAGAGCACGGTTTGTTAGTTTTCAAGAAAGTTTATGATCTATACTTTAACATACGAATAGCTTGTTACTTGATCATGAGAAGTTTTATGAGTTGCGCTACTGTTATGATATATAATGATGCTAGAAAAAGTGATTGGAACTATCATTGATCAAACTTATGCACTTGCTAGCATTCACACTTCATAAATTATTTCTTTTCTCACTTGCCTACTCGAGGACGAGCAGGAATTAAGCTTGGGGATGCTGATACGTGTCCAACGTATCTATAATTTATGAAGTATTCATGTCATGTTTACAATAGTTTTATATGATTTTGGTATGATTTGATTAGAACTAACCCGGGCTGACGATGTTTTCAGCAGAACTATCGTGGTGTTGTTTTTGTGCAGAAATAGAAGTTCTCGGAATGCGATGAAAATCAACGGAGAATTTTTCTAAAAAAATATAAAAAAGACTGGAACGAAGAGTTATCGGAGGGAAGGCCCGTGGGCCCCATGAGGGTGGAGGGCGCGCCCCTGTGCCTCGTGGACTTCCCGTGGGGCCCCCTGACTTGTTCTCGACGTCAACCTCTCCTATAAATAACCAAACCTCCAGAAAATAACCTAGATCAGAAGTTCCTCCGCCGCAAGCCTCTGTAGCCATGAGAAACCAATCTATGCCCTCTCTGGCACCCTGCCGGAGGGGGCCATCATCACAGGAGGCCATGGAGGAGGATCCCGGAGGGTCCATCATCGCCATGAAGGCCATGGACTGATAACCCACAAGTATAGGGGATCAATTGTAGCCTCTTTCGATAAGTAAGAGTGTCGAACCCAACGAGGAGCTAAAGGTAGAACAAATATTCCCTCAAGTTCTATCGACCACTGATACAACTCTACGCATGCTTGACGTTCGCTTTACCTAGAACAAGTATGAAACTAGAAGTACTTTGTTGGTGTTTTTGGATAGGTTTGCAAGAAAATAAAGAGCGTGTAAATAAAAACTAGGGGCTGTTTAGGTAAAGACACAACTAAAGTAAATATAGCGAGTGTGGAAAAGTGGTGGTAGGAGTTGCGAAATTGTCCCTAAGAAATTGACTACTTTACTAGACCGATAGCAAGTTTCATGTGGGAGAGGCCACTGCTAGCATGTCATCCCTTACTTGGAATTCTATGCACTTATGATTGGAACTATTAGCAAGCATCCACAACTACTAACGTTCATTAAGGTAAAACCCAACCATAGCATTAAGTTATATTGGTCCCCCTTCAATCCCGTATGCATCAATTTCTATGCTAGGTTGAAGCTTCTGTCACTCTTGCCCTCCAATACATAGTCCTATCAACATACAACTAACCCTATGGTGTGATCCACGCGCGCGCTCATATGATGGGCACCAAAGGATAGCAACATAACCACAAGCAAATTAAATCAATCATAGCAATTCATCAACCACCGATAGGACAACGAAAATCTACTCAGACATCATAGGATGGCAACACATCATTGGAGAATAATATGAAGCATAAAGCACCATGTTCAAGTAGAGGGTACAGCGGGTTGCGGGAGAGTGGACCGCTGTAGATAGAGGGGGGAAGGTGATGGAGATGTTGGTGAAGATGGCGGACGTGTTGGTGAAGATCGCGGTGATGATGATGGTGGCCACGGCAGCATTCCGGCGCCACCGGAAGAGAAGGGGAGAGGGGGCCCCTTCGTCTTCTTCTTCCTTGACCTCCTCCCTAGATGGGAGAAGGGTTTGCCCTCTGGTCCTTCGCCTCCATAGCGTGGGAGGGGGGCCCTCCGAGATTGGATCTATCTCTCTGTTTCTCTCTGTTTCTGCGTTCTTCCCCGCTGCCCTTTCACCGTTTCGTATATATATGGAGATCCGTAACTCCGATTGGACTGAAACCTTCGCCGTGATTTTTTTACCAAAAATTAGCTTTCTTGCGGCCGAAGAAGGGCGTCAACCGCCTTATGGGTGGCCCACGAGGGTCAGGGGCGCGCCCCCTGCCTCGTGGCCACCTCGGGCACCGTTTCGCGTTGATCTTTCTCCCAGATTTTCCAAATATTCCAAAAATAAGCTCCGTCCGTTTTTATCCCGTTTGGATTCCGTTTGATATGGATATTCTGTGAAACCAAAAACATGCAACAAACAGGAACTGGCACTGGGCACTGGATCAATATGTTAGTCCCAAAAATAGTATAAAAAGTTGCCAAAAAAGTATATGAAAGTTGCATAATATTGGCATGGAACAATCAAAAATTATAGATACGATGGAGACGTATCAGCATCCCCAAGCTTAATTCCTGCTCTTCCTCGAGTAGGTAAATGATAAAAAAGATAATTTTTGATGTGGAATGCTACCTAGCATAATCTTGATCATGTATCTAATCATGGCATGAATATTAAGACACGAGTGATTCAAAGCAATAGCCTATCATTTGACATAAAAACAATAGTACTTCAAGCCTACTAATAAAGCAATCATGTCTTTTCAAAATAACAAGGCCAAAGAAAGTTATCCCTACAAAATCATATAGTCTGGCTATGCTCCATCTTCTTCACACAAAATATTCACATCATGCACAACCCCGATGACAAGCCAAGCAATTGTTTCATACTTTTGACGTTCTCAAACCTTTTCAACTTTCACGCAATACATGAGTGTGAGCCATGGATATAGCACTATAGGTGGAATAGAATATGATGATGGGGTTATGTGGAGAAGACAAAAAAGGAGAAAGTATCACATCGACGCGGCTAATCAACGGGCTATGGAGATGCCCATCAATTGATGTCAATGCGAGGAGTAGGGATTGCCATGCAACGGATGCACTAGAGCTATAAGTATATGAAAGCTCAAACTGGAACTAAGTGGGTGTGCATCCAACTTGCTTGCTCATGAAGACCTAGGGCATTTGAGGAAGCCCATCGTTGGAATATACAAGCCAAGTTCTATAATGAAAATTCCCACTAGTATATGAAAGTGATAACTCAAGAGACTCTCTATATGAAGAACATGGTGCTACTTTGAAGCACAAGTGTGGTAAAAGGATAGTAACATTGCCCCTTCTCTCTTTTTCTCTCACATTTTGTTTTTGTTTTTTTTGGGCCTTCTCTTTTTTTGGCCTTTCTCTTTTTTTTATTTTTTTGTTTTTTTCGTCCGGAGTCTCATCCCGACTTGTGGGGGAATCATAGTCTCCATCATCCTTTCCTCACTAGGGCAATGCTCTAATAATGATGATCATCACACTTTTATTTACTTACAACTCAATATTACAACACGATACTAGAACAAAGATATGACTCTATATGAATGCCTCCGGCGGTGTACCGGGATGTGCAATGATCTAGCATAGCGATGACATCAAAAAATGGACAAGCCATGGAAACATCATGCTAGCTATCTTACGATCATGCAAAGCAATATGACAATGAATGCTCAAGTCATGTATATGATGATGATGGAAGTTGCATGGCAATATATCTCGGAATGGCTATGGAAATGCCATGATAGGTAGGTATGGTGGCTGTTTTGAGGAAGATATAATGAGGTTTATGTGTGACAGAGTGTATTGTATCACGGGGTTTGGATGCACCGGCGAAGTTTGCACCAACTCTCGAGGTGAGAAAGGGCAATGCACGGTACCGAAGAGGCTAGCAATGATGGAAGGGTAAGAGTGCGTATAATCCATGGACTCAACATTAGTCATAAAGAACTCACATACTTATTGCAAAAATCTATTAGTCATCAAAACAAAGTACTACGCGCATGCTCCTAGGGGGATAGATTGGTAGGAAAAGACCATCGCTCGTCCCCGGCCTCCACTCATAAGGAAGACAATCAATAAATAAGTCATGCTCCAACTTCGTTACATAACGGTTCACCATACGTGCATGCTACGGGAATCACAAATCTCAACACAAGTATTTCTACAATCCACAACCACCCACTAGCATGACTCTAATATCACCATCTTTATATCGCAAAACTATTGCAAGGAATCAAACATATCATATTCAGTGATCTACAAGTTTATGTAGGATTTTATGACTAACCATGTGAATGACCAGTTCCTGTCATCTCTCTAAATAGATATAAGTGAAGCAAGAGAGTTTAATTCTTTCTACAAAAGATATGCCCACGCTCTAACAATTATAAGTGAAGCAAAAGAGCATTCTACAGATGGCGGTTGTCTATGTAAAGAGAAACAGGCAATCCAAACTTCAAATGATATAAGTGAAGCACATGAAGCATTCTATAAGGCCATACTCAAAAGATATAAGTGAAGTGCAAAGAGCATTCTATAAATCAACCAAGGACTATCTCACTACTAGAAAAAGGCTTACTAGTGGCGCACCAGTTTTGCCTACTAATGGCGCACTACTGGTGCGCCACTAGCACCACGCCACTAGAATATTTTAGTAATGGCGCACCACGGGTGCGCCATTAGTATCCCACAGGTGCGCCATTAGTAACTGGTATACTAATGGCGCACCAGATGGAAGTGCGCCATTAGTAACATTTTTTTAAAAAAAATCGTTTTTTCTTAATCTCAGGTCACTATTTCACATATGAGATATCCAACACATATATATACAACAAGCATCCATATAACAATCATATCCAATACACAAGTTTCATCATATATACATACATAGCCAACACATAGTTCCATCGTTACATATTACAAAAGTTTCACATTGTTCATCCAACACCGTTATCCATCCAACACCATATTACAAAAGTTTCACATAGTTCAGTTCTCATTGTTCTTCTCCTTCTCCTTCCTCAGCCTGATGCGCCAAGAGCGGCGAGGCGGTGGAGGCAGCTGTGGGATGTAGTCTTCTACCACAATTGGCGTGGTCATGTCGCCCAGCTGTGGGATCGCCTGCGCCACCACCGGTGCGTGGTCATTGTCAGGCACCACCAGCATCGCGAGGCCACCTTCAGGCAGGACGGGCACGACCATCGCTAGGTCATCCTCAGCCACCACCATCTCTTGCCCATGGTCAGCCACCACCATCTCTTGCCCATGGTCAGCCACCACCATCTCTTGCCCTTGGTCAGCCACCACCAGCGCTAGGTCATCCTCAGCCTGATGCCCATCGTCATCCTGCAGCTCCTCATCCCCACTCTGCTCCTCTTCTCCCCCACTCCAGTCCGGATCATCCTTCTTGCTGTCTTTGCTGCTGCCAGAATCGCTGCTGCTTTCGCTAAAGCCAGAATCGTTGTTGCTTTTGCTACAGCCATAATCGTTGCTGCTTTGGCTATAGCCAGTGTCGCTGCTGCTGCTCCCATTGCCTGTCCAAATGCAACAATGGCCGTTAACAATCGATGTGAGACAAAGCCAAATGTAGAGGAATAAGAAGAGGCAGAACGCACTGGCATCTTCGTCGTCAGCGTAGCGCATGCGACACATAGTCGTGTTGAAAACCTTCATGATGAGCATTGTGGCGTCATCGTCGTACCTGAAGAGAAGAAAGTACCCAGTCCGCAGGTTGTAGGCACTGTAGAACTTCTCCCAACCACGGCACAGGTACATGTGGCCCTCCTCGATCACCAACTCCACGTCCCACAGCCTGCGAACCCCGCTGCTGGCCTGTCGGAGCTTCACATTATCTGGCGGATCTTCACCCAGCATGTTCATAAAAGTGTCAGGCAGCCTCTGCAATTTGGGACAAGGAGTGATGTAGAAAACAACAGAGTTATCATAATGAGATGGGTGAAGGGGAGATCTCTCGTTTTATATACCTGCCTCGTGGCTGATATTGAAGTCCCAAGTATGACACTGAAGAACTCGAAAGCATCCAACTCGTACTCCGGTGAGGCAGAGCGGCGGTGGCTGCTTCCCCCCATCTCTGATAAGCAGCAGAAGAGACCAATTAGTACCCTTACAACATCACATTGCAAATAGATGAATTGTGTAGGTATGCATGGATTTAAGATTATTTGTGCAAAGCCAATTTGTCAATGATTAATATGATATCTCAATTTCCACCAAATAATACATTTGTTATACACCACATTTTCTTTTCCTTTGGAAAAGAAAAAAGCACACTGCATTCAAGTGAATGTATCTTTTATTGCCCAACTATGCATTGGAAAATGTCCACAAATCCCCAACTATGCATTGGAAAATGTCCACAAATGGAGTGAGATCATTAACTGTCAAGTTAATAGGGATAAGAGTACACTTATGATAGTTAATTGTCATCCCAGCAATTTGTTCAAAACAGGTTAGAATCCATTTCAGATTCAGAGCAATTCCAGCATCATTTTCCAACAATAAAAGGGTATCATTAGCATATTGTACTCTTATAATAGCACTCTTATAATGGAACTATTCTATGACCATACTCGAAGGGGCTCCAGAGATTGCACTTGCACGCACAGATTGTGTACCACGGTCGAGGGGAGGGAGGGAGGGAATGGGGAGGAAGGGTGGAGAATTTCATTCACAAATTCTTAGTAGTTTTTTAATACAACAGAATAAATCTTGAGATCTCATTCACAAATTCTTAGTAGTTTTTTAATATAGTAGCTAATTGCCTGATCTGGTTGGTGCCAAGATCAAGTGGTGACCTGACCTCTTGCCTGGAAGTTTCTATTCCTTGCAATCTACTGAATTTCTAGTACCTTGTTTTTTAAACTGCTAAGCTATTTTGAGCTTGAGCATGGGTCAATTCAGTGCCCTACAAGATGACTATCTTCTCAACTAGGAGAATTTCATTGCCTCTTTCTTTAAATTCCAGAATTTAAATAAGGTTATCATTTAATTTGTTCAGAAATTACAATTTAGTAATGCTAAAGGTTCTGCTTCCCTTCTTCCAATGGGCTATGTTGATGTATGTGCTGAATATAGATATATACAGTCTAGTTGGTACATCTATACATCTGATAACTGAGCACCATCGGCATCAACGCGCTACTATTGGTGTTATTAATATCAAATAGCCCTGCATACCTAGCCTTATGCAGTATTTTAGTTAATAAACCTACAAGTCACTCACTTCTTACTGATGATTGGTCTGTTGGTGTTTGCTTGCATCTATTGAACACAACAGGTTCCTTCCCTAAATAACTGGAACACAGCAAGTGTTGTGCCTGGTGATGCTAATTGGCTGTCGGTCACCTAAACGTACTTGTTTAATCCCTATGTGTTGCATACAAATATGTACATTCATCACCCCTTAGCAAGTTTATTTATGTTTAACTCAAAATCAGATTTTTTTTTTAGGTGTTGCATACAGATTTTTTTAGGTGTTCATGTATGTTTTTTTGCTAGCTACTGAGGGAGGGAATGGGGAGGAAGGGTGGAGAGGGAGGAAGGAGGAAGGAGGAGGGGTACCTGGGCGGGCGCGGCTGGTCGCCGAGTGGCGGAGGACGGCAGGGGCAGGCGGGGTGTGGGCACGTCGGAGGAGGAGGAGGCCCTCGCTCGCCGGCTGCTGCAGGGGCCGGAGGAGGCCCTCGCTCGTCGGAGGGAGGAGGAGAGAAGAGGAGCGCTCGGCCGATCTCGTTCGAGGGGCGCGGGGACGGCGGGGGTGGAGTCCCGCGGGGGTCGGGGCGGCGGCGTCGGGGCAGCGCAAGACCACAGCGGCGTCGGTGTC
>NC_057796.1:36322506-36333399 GCF_018294505.1 Triticum aestivum | reverse complement strand
AAAAAAATATAGTAGTGGCGCACTATGTGGCTAGTGCGCCATTACTAGTTAGAACTAGTAATGGCGCACTGTGCCCTGGTGCGCCATTAGTATGTTTGGAAAAATAAAATAAAAAAAATTTGTTACTAATGGCGCACCGTTTGTCTGGTGCGCCATTAGTGTCTTTCACACTAATGGCGCACCAGCACATGGTGCGCCACTGCTATATAGCAATGGCGCACCACATGTCTGGTGCGCCATTAGTGGCCATTCCATCTAGAGCCCTTTTCCTAGTAGTGTCTCATACCAGCATGGTGCAGAAAAGAAAAATGAAAACTAAATGCAAAAGACGCTCCAAGATTTGCACATATCGCGTGAACGAAACGAATCCGAAAACATACCGATACTTGTTGAAGAAAGAGGGGATGCCTTCCGGGGCATCCCCAAGCTTAGACGCTTGAGTCTCCTTGAATATTTACTTGGGGTGCCTCAGGCATCCCCAAGCTTGAGCTCTTGCTTCTCTTCCTTCTTCTCACATCGAAACCTTCTCGATCATCGAACACTTCATCCACACAAAACTTCAACAGAAAACTCGGTAAGATCCGTTAGTATAATAAAGCAAATCACCACTCTAAGTACTGTTGCAAACCAATTCATATTTTATTTTTGCATTTTGTCTACTGTAATATAACTTTTTCATGGCTTAATCCACTGATATAAATTGATAGTTTCATCAAAACAAGCAAACTATGCATCAAAAACAGAATCTGTCAAAAACAGAACAGTCTGTAACAATCTGAACATTCATCATACTTCTGATAATTGAAAAATTCTGCCACAATTAGGAAAAATAAAAAACGTGTACAGCAAGACAGTGCAAAAAGAATCAGAACCATTTGACGTTTCAGTAAAATATTAAAATTCGTGCACTACAGCCAAAGTTTTTGTCCTGCACCGTACAAACCAACAAGCATTGTAAACATCCTAAAGGCAAACCTTGGCACATTATTTTTATAATACAATGGAATTGTACAAGAGGATAATTATTTTTATTGAAAAGTTTCTGTAATTAAGATTCACAAAGTTTCCATGAGCATGAACAAAGTTCAAGGAGCTCTCCCACTTCAACAATGCTTGTCTCTCTCACTTTCACTTTCCTTTTTGAAAAGTTTTGGGTTCCCCTCTTTATTTTTGTTGTTTTTAAACTATATGAAAGCACTCAACAGAAATAAATGACTCTCTAAAACTTCTGGGTTGTCTCCCTGGCAGCGCTTTCTTTAAAGCCATTAAGCTAGGCATATAGTGCTCAAGTAGTGAATCCACCCGGATCCCAAGGTATATCAAAGCCAATTTTAATTAGCAATGATTTGTAATTTAGTAGTGAGCACAAAGTAACATATATCATGTAATGACGAAGTCTAACTCTCTTCCTATGCATCGGCATGTCATAAAAGAACAATTCATGCACACATAGTAAAGGCCAATGCATAGTATAAGCAGTTTCTTGCAATTTTATCGTGTTGGAAACATAGAGAGGTGGAGATATAGTTCCTCTCTCATAATAATTACAAGTAGGAGCAGCAAACACATGCATATTATATCTATCAAAATCATCATATGCAACGGTATAAGGCAACCCATCAATATAATCCTTAATAAGGGTAAACTTCTCCGATATAGTGTAGTTGGGAGAATTCAAAAAGATAATAGGACTATCATGCGTGGGTGCAATAGCAACAATTTCATGTTTAACATAGGGAACTATAGCAAGTTCATCTCCATAAGCATAATTCATATTGGCATCTTGGCCACAAGCATAGCAAGCATGATCAAAAAGGGATATTTCAAGAGAATCAACGGGATCATAATAGTCATCATAGCAATCATCCTTCGGTAAGCACGAAGGGAAATTAAACAATGTATGAGTTGAAGAGTTACTCTCATTAGAAGGTGGGCACGGGTAGCTAATCCGCTCTTCCTCCTTTTGTTCTTCGCTCTCCTCATCATCTTTTTCATCCAATGAGCTCACAGTTTCATCAACTTCTTCTTCCATAGATTCCTGCAAAATATTAATCTCTTCTTGGACAGCGGAGTAGTCCTCAATATATGGTTCAACATAGGCATTAGAGGCATAATTATCATATCAATATTTAAGTATGGCAAAATTTTCAGATTTGTAAAGAGTAGCACCATATGTTTCAATCAAAGAAGCAATTTCGTAAGCACCCTTAAAAGCAACAAATTCTTCAATTTTTTGAATATCATAGTAACTATAAACACCTTTAGTATACGAAGATAAGATTCCATTATCAATAAACTCACATTGGTAGGGAAGGTGTTTCTTAGGGCTTTCAGAACAACAAGTAATATCATATATATAACATAAATTCCAAGCATAGCATTGCAAACGATGAATTTGACCCAGCAAAAGTTTCCCTTTTTCAGATATACGGTGTCGCACATAACATGCATGCTCATCTAAAGATTTGCCCTCAACTAAGCTAGTTGGGGTTTCAGCACGAGCACATAGGGATCGAAGATGATCCAAGTAATAAGCTTCAGGAGTGTGATAGATTCTGAGTGGTTCTTCAACCATTGGTTCAGTAGGTACAACTAATTTTTTTGGTATTTTGCGTTTCCTACCCATGACTAAAGATAGAAAACAACTAAGAACAGCAAATAAAATTTACTTAGTGATAAAGCAAACAAGCACACACGAGAATATTCACCCCACGCTATTGCTCCCCGGCAACGGCGCCAGAAAAAGGTCTTGATAACCCACAAGTATAGGGGATCAATTGTAGCCTCTTTCGATAAGTAAGAGTGTCGAACCCAACGAGGAGCTAAAGGTAGAACAAATATTCCCTCAAGTTTTATCGACCACCGATACAACTCTACGCACGCTTGACGTTCGCTTTACCTAGAACAAGTATGAAACTAGAAGTACTTTGTTGGTGTTTTTGGATAGGTTTGCAAGAAAATAAAGAGCGTGTAAATAAAAACTAGGGGCTGTTTAGGTAAAGACACAACTAAAGGAAATATAGCGAGTGTGGAAAAGTGGTGGTAGGAGTTGCGAAATTGTCCCTAAGCAATTGACTACTTTACTAGACCGATAGCAAGTTCCATGTGGGAGAGGCCACTACTAGCATGTCATCCCTTACTTGGAATTCTATGCACTTATGATTGGAACTATTAGCAAGCATCCGCAACTACTAACGTTCATTAAGGTAAAACCCAACCATAGCATTAAGTTATATTGGTCCCCCTTCAATCCCGTATGCATCAATTTCTATGCTAGGTTGAAGCTTCTGTCACTCTTGCCCTCCAATACATAGTCCTATCAACATACAACTAACCCTATGGTGTGATCCACGCGCGTGCTCATATGATGGGCACCAAAGTACAGCAACATAACCACAAGCAAATTAAATCAATCATAGCAATTCATCAACCACCGATAGGACAACGAAAATCTACTCAGACATCATAGGATGGCAACACATCATTGGATAATAATATGAAGCATAAAGCACCATGTTCAAGTAGAGGGTACAGCGGGTTGCGGGAGAGTGGACCGCTGTAGATAGAGGGGGTGAAGATGGCGGAGGTGTTGGTGAAGATCGCGGTGATGATGATGGTGGCCACGGGAGCGTTCCGGCGCCACCGGAAGAGAAGGGGAGAGGGGGCCCCTTCGTCTTCTTCTTCCTTGACCTCCTCCCTAGATGGGAGAAGGGTTTCCCCTCTGGTCCTTGGCCTCCATGGCGTGGGAGGGGCGCCCCTCCGAGATTGGATCTATCTCTCTGTTTCTCTCTGTTTCTGCGTTCTTCCCCGCTGCCCTTTCACCGTTTCGTATATATATGGAGATCCGTAACTCCGATTGGACTGAAACCTTCGCCGTGATTTTTTACCAAAAATTAGCTTTCTTGCGGCCGAAGAAGGGCGTCAACCGCCTTACGGGTGGCCCACGAGGGTCAGGGGCGCGCCCCCTGCCTCGTGGCCACCTCGGGCACCGTTTCGCGTTGATCTTTCTCCCAGATTTTCCAAATATTCCAAAAATAAGCTCCGTCCATTTTTATCCCGTTTGGATTCCGTTTGATATGGATATTCTGCGAAACCAAAAACATGCAACAAACAGGAACTGGCACTGGGCACTGGATCAATATGTTAGTCCCAAAAATAGTATAAAAAGTTGCCAAAAAGTATATGAAAGTTGCATAATATTGGCATGGAACAATCAAAAATTATAGATACGAAGGAGACGTATCATGGACCAGAGGGAGAACCTCTCCCCATCTAGGGGGAGGCCATGAAGGAGGAAGCACAAGGGGGAGAACCTCTCCCCATCTAGGGGGAGGCCATGAAGGAGGAAGCACAAGGGGGAGAACCTCTCCTCCTCTCTCTCGGTGGCACCGGAGTGCCATCGGGAGGGAAATCATCACCGCGGTGATCGTCTTCATCAACATCACCATCATCATCACCATCCTCATCTATTTTACGCGGTCCACTCTCCCGCACCCCGCTGTAAGCCCTACTTGAACATGGTGCTTTATGCCACATATTATGATCCAATGATGTGTTGCCATCCTATGATGTTTTGAGTAGATATCCTTTGTCTTTGGGTTGATTGATGATCTAGATTGGTATGAGTTGTATGTTTTATTTTGGTGCTGTCCTATTGTGCCCTCCGTGTCACGCAAGCGTGAGGGATTCCCGCTGTAGGGTGTTGCAATACGTTCATGATTCGCTTATAGTGGGTTGCTTGAGTGACAGAAGCATAAACCCGAGTAAGGGGGTTGTTGCGTATGGGATAAAGGGGACTTGATATGTTAATGCTATGGTTGGGTTTTACCTTATTGATCTTTAGTAGTTGCGGATGCTTGCTAGAGTTCCAATTATAAGTGCATATGATCCAAGAAGAGAAAGTATGTTAGCTTATGCCTCTCCCTCATATGAAATTGCAATGATGACTACCGGTCTTGTTAACGATTGCTTAGGATAATTCCGCACACCGACCCATCATTATTCCACACTTGCTATTTATAATATTTAGTAATATATTCTAACTTTATGATAACAACACCTACTTTTATATTTTAGCTCTCCGATACCATGCAAAGTTATCTTCTTCATACCCACACCGTAGTTTTATTTCTCATGTCTAGTTGGAAGCAAACGTTCGGTGTACGTAGAGTCATATCAGTGGCAGATAGGACTTGAGAGAATATTGATTTTACCTTTAGCTCCATGTGGGTTCGACACTCCATACTTATCACTTCCACCATTAGGAGTTGCTACGATGATTCCCTGCACTTGGGGATTATCAGGGGGGAGGGAGGCGATACGCGGCGGCTGAGGGCAGCGGGCCGGAAACGCGCACTACTAGGGAAAACCCTAGTAGTAGCGCGGGGTAATTGCTAGCAGTAGCGCGGGGGCCTGCGCTACTGCTAGGGCGCTACAGCTAACTTTTAGCAGTAGCTACTGCTACTTCTAGTAGTAGTAGCGTGTTTGCCACCCGCGCTACTACTACTTAGTTGTAGCGCGGGTCAGGGCCCCGCGCTACTACTAACTAATTGAGAATTAAAAAAATTAATTCCAGCCATGGCGGCTGCTTCTGCTGGGCATCATCTTCCTCTCCATTCATGGATGCTACTGGTCCTGGAGGGGATGAAGTTGTCCGTGGTGATGGTGCTTCCCCACACAACTTGTGCCCACACCTCTCGTCCACTGCTGCTACAAAGGAAGGGAAAATTATTAGAAAGAGGAAGAGAGAGATAGAGAGCAGTAGGAGGAGGAACTCACCGGTGGCCACCGGAGTTGGAGCCGACGCCCGAAACCGTAGATGAAGCTTGGTGACCTGTTGCTGCTTGTCGTCGGGCCCTTGACCCGGCGAGGAGGTGCAAGTGGTTGCGTCCATGGCGGATCTGGCCGCCGCCATGTGGACGATGCTCTGCTGGTACCCTCTCCTTCCAACAGCGGAGAAGAAGGAGGATGGAGGGGGAGGGGAGGGGTCTGCGAGAGGAGGTCGCCAGATTTGTGAGTGGCGCCGAGGTGCGACGCCGGCAGTGGCGATGGGTGAGGAAGGGAATGGCGAGTGGGAGGAGAAGGGGAATCAGAAGAGTGTGGGTTTGGATTTGGGCCTCCGCACGCTATGTGTACATATGTCTTGGTGGATCGATAGTAGTAGCGCGGGTTTATACCCCTCGCTACTACTATGGCACGTCCCGAGTGGGCACGGTAGAGACCAGTTAGTAGTAGCGGGGGTTATAAACCCACGCAACTACTATCAACTTAGTAGTAGCGCGGGTTTATACCCCTCGCTACTACTATGGCATGTTCCGGGCGGCACGGCAGAGAGCACCTAGTAGTAGTGTTGAGGATATAGACCTTAGAGTCACCCGCCAGGAGGGGCCAGGTTACTCATATGGTCGTTGCCAGAAGCCCGGAGCCAAGCTTGAAGACGATGGGCCAAAGATGGGCCTAAGACCCGGATATGGCTTAAGGCCCGTAGTTGCAATCATCATTACGGTAGAACTTGTAGTGTAAGGAAAGTATAGTAGAGAGTCCGAGCCAGACACTCTTATGAGCCGGCCGGGACTCTAAGAGCTGCTGGGCGTCAGCCTCCCTATATAAAGGGACGACCCGGCAGCGGTTGAGGAACAAGAACAATCTCATCGAAAGCCAGGCATAGCAGTTTAGCTCCCTGGTGATCGTAACCCTAATTAATACCACCTCAAACTGGACGTAGGCTTTTACCTTCACCGTAAGGGGCCGAACCAGTATAAACCCTCGTGTTCCTTGTCCCGCATTAACCCCTTCAAGCTTCCTAGCTGCGATGGCTCCACAACTAAGTCCTAGCTCGAGGACATCTGCCGTGACAATTCCACGACAAGTAGCGAGGGTTAAAAACCCGCACTATTACTATCAACTTAGAAGTAGCGAGGTGTAAAAACCAGCGCTACTAGTAAGTAGCAGTAGCGAGGGGTATAAACCCGCGCTACTAGTAAGCGCCTGCCTATAAGCTTTTCCCTAGTAGTGGCGGCAGGCGGCAGCGGGGCCCGTAACCGCGCTATGCATGCATGCATGCCTATCCGCGGCGTAATTAGCGCTAGGGACGTGGGCGTGGGGGGTGGGCGCGCTGGCCGGACGACCCGGCCGAAAAAAAAACCCGTATACGAATACGCCGACGTTACGAGCGGGACAGCGGGTGGGCAGCCTCTTTTTTGAATTATGCCCATTGTGCCCTCCGTTATGAAGGGGTATGGGACAATCTTAGCCGTCCTTATGTTGAAGGGGGTCTACCGAAGCGGAAGTGTTTTATATATTAAAAAGAAGTATGAAATTTCCGTGCAACAGTAACTATATAGATACCTACATATCCTAGGTTTGTTTCAAACTTCAGATTATGTTTGTTACATATCCAAATTAGTTGCTGCTCTTGCAGGTACAAATCAAGTCTCCACCTATGTACACACATATTCCATTATTGTTGATATTCCATTTTTTCTGGCTAATCCATGTAAAAATATGTTGTGTGTATAGACAAAGAAATCACGTGTGCTTCAGAGGGGAGTATTCAATAGGTCGAGGTGGTGCATGTTTTCTCTCTAAGAATGCAGACTGAGTGGTTGTAGGACACCCCGCAAAAAAAAGTGGTTGTAGGACACAACCTCACTTAAGTTCCACGTCAGAAGAAAAATAATGATATAATTTTAATTTCTTTTAGAAGAATATAATTTTAAATTGAGGGGCGGATTGTGTTGACGACTTCTTCATTTGCATTCAAGCCACTTAACCATCACTCCTTTTGTGGTATGTCGTTTCTGTTAAATATACTCCTTCATTTTTTTTAGGGATAATATACCCCTTCATTCGTTGTAGATATAACGTGGAGGGTATTACTTCCGTTGTGCATCGTGCCCCAGTTGTGGTTTATAATTATCTTCTGCTCCCTTTGTTCACAAATATAAGATATTTTGAATATTTCAATATGGACTATATACACACTGAAATAAGTGAGCAAACACACCAAAAAGTCTCTCACTTGAAAAAAAGCTAGAACATCTTATATTTGTGAATGGAGGGAGTAATATTTTTGGAACATTCACCCGCAAAAAAAAATATTATTGGAACATTAAAATGTATTCCATTTACCATTAAAAACTAAGGGCTGATGTATTGAGTTCTTATAAGTTTGAACATATATTAAATATATTGCTCTAAAGTTCCAACTATGTGTTTCCACGTTTACTTCTTTTTTGGAAAAGGGGGTTAAAACCCCCGTCATCTACATCAATCGGTGTATACAGCTCGCACGTGTTGATGACTAGTTGGTGCCTTAATCAGTTTGGTCCTCTTCCATAGATGAAAGAAATAACTAACTTTATTTTTGTCTCCTTTAGTGGCAGTCTTTTGTTGTTGTTGAGAAAAGCATGTAGTGGCACTTGAGCGCGTGGTTGTGCCTATTTATAATCACTCGACCTCGCTTACAACTTGTCTTCAACTTGCACAGACAGCGAAGCCCAAACCCCACTCTTGCTTCCGACTCCAACTCGATGGCGCGCTTTCTTCGCTTCCTCCCACTCGCAGCAACGCTGCTGCTTCTCCTCCTGCCCGCAGCCCATGCCCAAGGTGGAGATCTGGGCGGAGCCAGGGCCGGCGGAGGCGCCGCACTGCTGTCCGGCCACCAAGCCCGGGATATGGGCTCTCGTGCTCATCCTGGGGATCGTGGCGGCATTGCAAATGGGCTACATCGTCCACGCCAGGGGCGGACCCAACGAAAAACTTGAGAGGGGGCAAGAATGCATGACCATGTGGGCACAATCAGTTCTTACTTTGACATCATGAGGGGGCCAAGGCCCCTCCCCCCTACTCCTTCATTGTTTTGAGGGATAATATACCCCTTCATTTGTTGTAGATATAACGTGGAGGGTATTACTTCCGTTGTGCATCGTGCCCCAGTTGTGGTTTATAATTATCTTCTGCTCCCTTTGTTCACAAATATAAGATATTTTGAATATTTCAATATGGACTATATACACACTGAAATAAGTGAGCAAACACACCAAAAAGTCTCTGACTTGAAAAAAAAGCTAGAACATCTTATATTTGTGAATGGAGGGAGTAATATTTTTGGAACATTCACCCGCAAAAAAAAATATTATTGGAACATTAAAATGTATTCCATTTATCATTAAAAACTAAGGGCTGATGTATTGAGTTCTTATAAGTTTGAACATATATTAAATATATTGCTCTAAAGTTCCAACTATGTGTTTCCACGTTTACTTCTTTTTTGGAAAAGGGGGTTAAAACCCCCGTCCTCTACATCAATCGGTGTATACAGCTCGCACGTGTTGATGACTAGTTGGTGCCTTAATCAGTTTGGTCCTCTTCCATAGATGAAAGAAATAACTAACTTTATTTTTATCTCCTTTAGTGGCAGTCTTTTGTTGTTGTTGAGAAAAGCATGTAGTGGCACTTGAGCGCGTGGTTGTGCCTATTTATAATCACTCGACCTCGCTTACAACTTGTCTTCAACTTGCACAGACAGCGAAGCCCAAACCCCACTCTTGCTTCCGACTCCAACTCGATGGCGTGCTTTCTTCGCTTCCTCCCACTCGCAGCAACGCTGCTGCTTCTCCTCCTGCCCGCAGCCCATGCCCAAGGTGGAGATCTGGGCGGAGCCAGGGCCGGCGGAGGCGCCGCACTGCTGTCCGGCCACCAAGCCCGGGATATGGGCTCTCGTGCTCATCCTGGGGATCGTGGCGGCATTGCAAATGGGCTACATCGTCCACGCCAGGGGCGGACCCAACGAAAAACTTGAGAGGGGGCAAGAATGCATGACCATGTGGGCACAATCAGTTCTTACTTTGACATCATGAGGGGCCAAGGCCCCTCCCCCCTACTCCTTCATTGTTTTGAGGGATAATATACCCCTTCATTTGTTGTAGATATAACGTGGAGGGTATTACTTCCGTTGTGCATCGTGCCCCAGTTGTGGTTTATAATTATCTTCTGCTCCCTTTGTTCACAAATATAAGATATTTTGAATATTTCAATATGAACTATATACACACTGAAATAAGTGAGCAAACACACCAAAAAGTCTCTGACTTGAAAAAAAAGCTAGAACATCTTATATTTGTGAATGGAGGGAGTAATATTTTTGGAACATTCACCCGCAAAAAAAATATTATTGGAACATTAAAATGTATTCCATTTATCATTAAAAACTAAGGGCTGATGTATTGAGTTCTTATAAGTTTGAACATATATTAAATATATTGCTCTAAAGTTCCAACTATGTGTTTCCACGTTTACTTCTTTTTTGGAAAAGGGGGTTAAAACCCCCGTCCTCTACATCAATCGGTGTATACAGCTCGCACGTGTTGATGACTAGTTGGTGCCTTAATCAGTTTGGTCCTCTTCCATAGATGAAAGAAATAACTAACTTTATTTTTATCTCCTTTAGTGGCAGTCTTTTGTTGTTGTTGAGAAAAGCATGTAGTGGCACTTGAGCGCGTGGTTGTGCCTATTTATAATCACTCGACCTCGCTTACAACTTGTCTTCAACTTGCACAGACAGCGAAGCCCAAACCCCACTCTTGCTTCCGACTCCAACTCGATGGCGCGCTTTCTTCGCTTCCTCCCACTCGCAGCAACGCTGCTGCTTCTCCTCCTGCCCGCAGCCCATGCCCAAGGTGGAGATCTGGGCAGAGCCAGGGCCGGCGGAGGCGCCGCACTGCTGTCCGGCCACCAAGCCCGGGATATGGGCTCTCGTGCTCATCCTGGGGATCGTGGCGGCATTGCAAATGGGCTACATCGTCCACGCCAGGGGCGGACCCAACGAAAAACTTGAGAGGGGGCAAGAATGCATGACCATATGGGCACAATCAGTTCTTACTTTGACATCAT
>NC_057796.1:36297647-36322398 GCF_018294505.1 Triticum aestivum | reverse complement strand
AACAAAGTAGGGGCAAACCCCCTATATCAATTCCACTAATTCAATCCTTATTATAAGGGACAACTTTTCTACAAAAATTGCACTATTATATGCTTATTTTTGCATATTATATAAAAAAATATGTGTTGTGTGCAAATTTTCTTTTCAAATTTCCACTTTCCTTTTTTTCTTAGAGGCTATTAACAATGAAACTACTTTATTAGTATTCTTAGAAAACTTCATTATTTTTATTTTTTAGTTTCTATTTCATTTTCTTTGTATAGAAAACTACACATATTATAGGCATGCCTATGCCTTTGTACATGGCCGTCTCTAGGAATTCGGGGCCCCTGTGCGAAATGCAAAATAGGCCCCAAAATTTAGAAAAAACCATGTAACTAAAACCTAATACAGCTAAGCGTATTCTCAGATAATTGCATAATTTCAAATGGGTGTTATCACATATACTATAATTTAGAAATATATTAGAAACTAATGCTGAAAGAGTGATGGTAGTACTAAAGAAATAAACTGACCTCGTCTTCTTACAAAAATGAGTATCCATCTTGTGTTTCTTGAAATGAAGATTTCACTTATATCTTCGTAATAATTTTCTTCAAGGTATCATTTCCCACTGTTATTGTCATCAACATATTCGGTCTTTCTTGAAATGAAATATGCAAGTATAGCTAGCTATCACACAAGTATGAAGAATTAGCACTAGCACTAAAAATTGGATTACGGACAGTGTATGACATTGATCGTATTAATTTGATTAGAACCAAGTACAAGCCTAACTGAGTAGTACTACTATACTAGTAGGGATTGCGTTCGATTTGGCATGAAAATATAGAAAGAATCAGAGAGAGAAAGATTGTATATAAAAATTGACCTAATGCAGTGTTCATCGCCCATCGAATTTGATTAAAAACTTATGATTTACGGCTTACTTGGGATATATTTGGGGATGATTGGACGAGGTACTACAGTAGCAAAGCCGGCGGCGACGGCCAGATGCATGGTGGGCTCATGTGTCTTTGGTAGCATGTATGAACCTAGTCTAGTTTTTCTCTTCTGATACATGCTGAGTGTAGACATGCTGAGTTCATGCATTTGGTGTTGTTTGGCAGCGATGTATGTGCTGAGACATGCTGAGTTAAGAGTTTGTTTGGCAACCTGTATGTATGTAGACATGCTGAAAATTTTGAATTCCGGATAAATTTTTTTGAATGATGAACAAAATTGAAAAAATGTGATATTTTATTGAAAATTTAAAAAAAAAATCCAAAGTTTTTTAAAAATTTATATAAATTTAAAAATGCTAAAAAATTTCTAAAATTTAAAATAAATGATTTTTTATTTTTTTAAAATAAACAAAATTTAAAATATGAAAAATTCTTTTTTTGAAATTATAAACATTTTTTGCAAATTTAAACAAAATTTGGAATTCAAAACATTTTTGAAAATTGAAACAAAATTTGATTTTCTGAAGATTTTTGAAAATTTAAAAACAAGTTAAAATTATGAACTTTTTTGAAAATTTAAACAATTCTGAACATTTTCGAAAATTAAAAAATGAATTTATGAATTTCTTCGAAAATATAAACAAATTTTGAAATTCTGAACTTTTTTGAAGATTTAAATATATTTGGACGTGGTCTGGTGGGTGGGGATGAGGGTCGGGGCCAGCATGGCTGCCTCCATGCACCCTCTCTGGGGTGAATGAGATGGGCATGGCTAAGGTCCCTTTTTTGCATGAGTTGGACATAGCCCGGGTGAGTCCATACACCCTACCAAACAAGCAAAAGTGGGTTGGATTGGGAATTTTTGCCCCAATGCACCCCACATACACCCTACCAAACACACCCGAAGGCGACTCCGATCGATCTCGTCGCTGAATTAGCCGGCAGCGCCTCGCTATCCCCGCTGGGAATCGTGGAGACACGAGCTCCTGGTTTCGTGAGTAGGCCTGCCTTGTGTTTCTTTATCTAATTTTCTAGAAACAGGCCCAAAGCCCCAAACAGACTGGGGCATGGGTACTGGGCTAACTCGGCCCCTACTACTTTTTAATCCGAATGACCGGTAATTTTCCTTCTATCGTGAACCACGCAGCTGCAATTTTACCGATTTTCTCTCCTTTCGAGGCCCCCCAGTTTTGGGGGACCTGTGCCATCGCACAGCTCGCACACCCTTGTCAACGGGCCTGCCTTTGTACATCATTCCATGCGAAGCTTAATTGAACTCTAACTTCGGATATATAGCCAAACCCCATACCATAATAAAGTTTCATTGGACCGATTAATCAAAACTAACACAAAGAAGATATATCTATGAGTTCCCAACACCTGTGAGTAGCTTTCAGATTTTGTTCAACAAAATATACTACTATAGCTAGTTAACTTGTGCTCTGAGCCAAGGAAGACATATGAAGCATGCACGTAATCATAAGAACTCAAGATGGTCGCCGCCGGCTAGTACATATGTGATGTCGACCCAATCTAGATGTCAAGTGATTGCGTACGAATAGGTTTGGTCTTGTGCTTGTATGTGTATAAGTAGTGAAGTACACATCCTACCCCTTTGTAATTTGCGTAACCGTGAGAGATCAATAGAAAAACATTAGGTATGATACGTACCGGTTGCCACGAATAGAGCCACGCATTGGTGTGTGTGCCTGTATTGTGAGTCAATATGCTAGATATCAGTCAGCCGTGTTGTGTTGTATGCGTGCGTATTTTGATCTCGGGCGGAAGAATTCATCAAGTCCAAGGAAGCTGGCTTTAGATGTGCCTGCTTGTCAAAAAAAAAGTGATTGGGTAAAATTGTAAATTCAATCACTTGACCCCTAGCCAGCCCTGACGGTAAAAGGACAAAGTTTTAGCAATACACAACACAGCTTGCTGGCAGCATATTACATGATAAATGCAAAACACAGCCCGTGCACTAAAAAGTAAAAGGCCAAAATACAACATATTACAACTATTGCCAGGAGGTTGCACGGTCTGTGCGACTGCGTAAGTGGCAAGGCCAGACTTCCGTGATTTCGTCACATGCGTGATGGTCGACGTGTGTATATGAAATCTTGGATCGAGTTAATTGGATGGATGATCAACCAACGTGTGTAGGATGTATCAATTCTTTTGATTTTGGGTTGCTTCTTGAGAGTTTAGACTAACATGGTGCTTCTAGAAATACACAAGGAGCTTAGTTGAGTGGGGGCACGGTAATACACTGATTGAGGGCATATGTGGTATACATGATACCAAATTACCAATTATAAAGTGGAAGGAAAATTTGAGCTGGCCCCACAGCTTCACACGTGGGTTCGCCCGTGGTCCACGCAGAGGTGACCCGAGGTTTTGAAAAAATGTATACGCTTCATTGTTTTTCCCGAGATTTGAAAATCTGATTCGTTCGAGCCTTCTAGGTTAATCAAGCAGTTTCATTGTTTTTCCCCGAGGTTTGAAAATCTCTTGTGCGGTTGTTTTTGCTTCTGTCTTTGCTGCAGTGAGGTCCAGAAAATCTATTGTGCGCTTGTTTGTGTTTCTGTCTTTCCTGTCTCCTCTGTCTTCCAGTAGTATATCAGATTCATACATAATGCAACTGATGGGTTAGCTCTTCTTTGCAGGTTTCAGGGGGCTTGCTTCAAATCAAATGTACACGACTGCTGCCTTGACAGTAGGAGCGCTCCCTGGCCCATGGCAGAGTGGGAGAAGGTCTGGAAGCTGGAGATGGATAGCAAGAATCTGAATTACTACTATCTTATCAAATCAGTTCATTCTAGTACTGCAAATAGTAGGAGTAGAGTAAAATGGTGGATGTACTGACATGGTTAGATACACAACCTATGTGTATGGAATCATTTCAGCTAATGACTGCAAAATCACGTCTATGTATATAAAACAACTATTTCAGCTAATGATTGTGTGACTGAAAACAGAGAAAAAGTTGTCTGAAGTTGTATTGCCTGTGCACACGCACTTGTGTGGCAAGTAATCTGATATGTTTTTCTCAAGCTGCGAGCAATCTGCTTAATTGAGCTTTGTTTACTGATAAATAGTTTGCCTCGTTCTAGCTAATTTTTAATTGTGTTCCGACTCCTAACCTTATCTTATCTCCACTGACTTGGCAAGTTAACATGGATGCTCTCTTTCCTTTTTCCTCTTTCTCTTCTCACCATATTGTCTGAATCTCAAGTACCATTATTACAAAAGCACTAACATTTAGTAGCATTATGCATTTGTCTGAATGTTCCTGTGCCATAGAAAACTGTATAAAACATTTTTGGTTCCTTGGTCTACTAAAAAATCAAGGGATATGTGCTTGTGAGATTTGCAATTATATTTTGATGCAAATCCCTGAACTTATGTACAGTGAAGACTAAACGTGTGTACTCATTGTGATTCAGAAGAACCTGATTGTGTGCAATAAATTGATGTAGCTTATAAATCCTGCTATTTTTTATACCAACATATACCAAATTTTGGTCATTGTCATTTCAATACAGTTTCTGTTTTTCAGACATTTTGGGTCATGCTAAGATACTTGGGAGGAATGTTTTTGAACTAGGAGCTCATTATAATATCTTTTGTCTCTGCAGCTGCTAGCTATTTTAGTTCATGCTTGGGTGTTCTGAGGGAACCCAGAGAAGTTTTCTATCGGTGATCCTCAAAACTTGCTAAATACTCCCATCTGTAAACTAATATAAGAGTGTTTAGATTACTAAAGTAGTGATCTAAACTCTCTTATATTAGTTTACGGAGAGTAGTTCAGTAGAGTAGGTTGACTTGCATGAGTTTTATTTGTACTAATGAGAGGACTCTCATCTTCAGAGCACCTTGGACGACGCTGGGTGGTCGGGGGATGGCCGGCAGGTGGCCGGGCGCGTCCATGGCCACGGGATGCCCGCCACGCCTCCCCCGCTCCTGTAGCTGGAGGTGGGAGAAAACACCGGTGGGCTGGGCCTCACTGTGGCTCCTAAGGCCCAGCCGCTCAGTGGGCTTTTCTTTTTATTGTTTTATTTTCTGTTTCTTTTATCTCCTCCTGTTTTCTAATTCTTTCTGCTATCATTTGAATTTTGTTAAATGTGAAAACTGCCACATAAATACAATATAATATACCAGAGCTTCACAAAATGTTTTAGGCCATTTGGGAAGGTTTAAATATTTGTTTATTTTTTAAAAAGCCAATTTAAATGTTATTGGTCCACGAAAAAGTTTTTGTTGTTAATTTAAAAATTCAATTGATGTTGGTTTCACTTGGAAAATTACCAGGGGATTATTTAGAATATCGAACATGTTTTTTCCTAGTGTTTGGTGAAATAATTTCTGGACTTTATATTTTAAATTTGAATTTGAACCAAATTAAGAGTGGGATTATTTTCTACATGCAAATTAATTATGATGATCATGATAACATGGGACATTAGCATGTGGTCACTGTAGCTAACCATTGGGGGTGTTACATAGGGCACCTGATAGCTGCTGACCATCCCACGGCCGTTGTTTGTGCTCCAGTTGATGCATGATGATGTGGTGCACCTGATACTTGATGGCTCCGCATGACAAGGGTGTTGTATGTGCTAGCTGCTCGCAGCAGTGTTGCTGCATCACCCGGCAGTTGCTATCGGGGAGCGTTGTAGATGTTGCACAAATCATCAAGCTCATCATATTTTCTTTACACCAGATGACCCATTGCGTCCCTGGCGCAGGATCGCAAATTGCCAGAAATTATTACCCTGGTAATATATTTTTTGGGTCACCGTTACCTATATATTTTTGCTAGAAATTTCCATTTTAAGAAGTTTAGTCTAAAAATTGGTTCAGCAAATGCAGTTTGTTGGTACAATGGTACAATGAAATATCATAGCTCCAAACAACGTCTAAGTGTGAACTTAAAAATATAAACATAACAAGTAACTTTACAATTTATATAATACCACAAGCTTGTGAGGTACACCAGGTTCTGTTTCGAACAAAAAACAGCAATAAATCAAAAGAAAACAGAAAACAGAAAAAATTAATTTGGAAGCTTCCTAAAACCTGTGCAAATATGAAGCCTATATGGGCCAGCCTTTCTAATAGATACGCAAAAGAAAGATATAAATAGGCCGAGCCCAAGTTTGAGCGGGGTGTCCTGCAGAAGCAGACAGCAACAAACCAACGGCTACCACTTGGGGGCCTCCTGCAAGGGTTAGTTTTTGGCCTGGGAGCACGCGAAGTGGTGCGCCCAGCCGCTGTCACGTGTTGCGTGTTGGGCGTTTTCTCTGAATTTCAGTTTTGTTTTGACTATATCCGTTTTGGGGATTTAGGTTTTTTTTTTGCCTTTTTGGTTTTCGCATGGATTTCCTAGGTTTCGAAGAAAAATATTGTTTTATTTTTTCTTTTGTGAAACTACTTCTCGAAAAGGGAAAAAAATATGTGCTTCCATGAGAAGCGTAGATTTGCTTATGCTTGTGCTTCTCGGGAAACAAAGTTTGTGCTTCCCAGGAAAGCATAGAGATTTGCTTCTCTTGGAAGCACAAATTTGCTTGCGTCATTGTGCTTCTCGAAAAGGGGAAAAATGTGCTTATCAGTGCTTCCACGGGAGCCCATATTTGCTTCTTGGGGAAACACATATTTGCTTCTGTGAAAAGTTGTGCTTCTGGAAAAGAAAAGAAAGTGAAAAACACAACTTTCGGTACTAACTTTTTGTTTGCGGTTTCTTTTTTTTTGTGAAAGAAAGTTCGTCCAAACCTATTAAAATGGGATTTAGTTTTGAAAATCTCAAAGCAAGAAATCCAACGGTGAAAACGGATGGGGATTTGGACGCACGATTCAAAAGGTAAAACATTTTAAGTAAACGGATCTACGAAAAAAAGAAAAAACTCCTGATGGCACATATACATTACATCATTTATCACTTGTCAGCACCCGAGAAAACTGAGACTGACCTTTGCAAGAGTAATCCTTGAGAGCATGGTTAATAGTACAGCCAGCTGATGGCTATATGACATTGCCATGTCATCTATAGCCAACCTTGTAGCCTTCAAGGATAATAGTAAGATACAAAGATGTGATACGTCATTAATACATGGCCCACCTCTCACTCTCACATAGTGCATAGGAGCACGTGCTGCAGCTAGCTCTTATTCTGTAGCCGGCTCATCTTCTCTCTCCTCTTATCTTCCCTCCACGTCAGCAGAAAAACAATATTTTAATCCTTACAGCCTGCTTACATAAGCCTATTATACTTGAAAAATACACAGGAGCTCCTGGGTGCTCCACACCCCTATATGAAAAATAATCATAAAAAATACCAAACAAAATAAAAAAATCTGAAATTTGGGGATATGAAACATGGGTTCCCAATCTACTCTCGTGTGAAATTTCGTGAAAAAATTCTCAAGAACATATCCGTGGCGAAGGAAATACTGTCCGAGTCCGAACAAAAAACTACCCAAACAGTTTTTTTCTATACATAGGAATTTTTTGTCTTTTTTGCCATGAATACGTTTCCTGGTATTTTTTCACGAAATTTCACATGGGAGTAGATCGGGAACCCACGTTTGATATCCCAAAATCCCAGATTTTTTCTCAAATTTCTCGGTATTTCTTTTGAATGAATTGTTCGTATAGGGGTGCGGAGCACCCGAGTGCTCCAAATCCTCGCCCTATTATACTTGCTCTGACTTGTGATTTTGGCGATAGGCCCACATCGTGCTAACGCACAGGTGCGACCATCCACACGAACTACTTGCCGTTTGTGATACGTGAAAAGGCAAATGCTTAATAACCAGTACGCAGCGCTATGTATATTGAACTGAACCATTCACCTATTGTACCACTTAATTCTTTTGAATTATTTGGGGAAAGGGAAAAAGTTCATTGATTTTAAACAAAAGTTCATCGATTTTGCAATAAAGTTCATCAAATTTGGAAAATGTTCACAAATTTTTAAAAAGAAAAAAACTTAAATTTGAAACATGTTCATGGAATTTGACAAAGGTTCATCAATTTTGATAAAAAGTTCAGCTGTTTTGAAGTTCATCGAATTTGAAAAAAAAGTTTATCGATATTCAAAAAAAGTTCAGTGATTTTTGAAAAAAGTTTATCAAGTTTGAAATAAAAGTTCATCAAACCAGAAAAAAATTCAAAGAATTTAAAAAAGTTCAACGATTTTGAAAAAAGTTCATCTATTTTTATAAAAGTTCATCGAATTTGAAGAAAACAGTTCATCGAATTTAAAAAAAAGTTCATCCGATTTAAAAAAAAGTTCATGTAATCTAAAAAAAGTTCATCGATTTTGAAAAATCGTTCATCGATTTTTTAAACACGAAATCCTTTAAAAAATCATGCATTTAAGAAAAAGAAAAGGAAAAAGGAAAAACCGAATAAAACCGTTCGTAAACTAAACCACGAACTAGGGAAAACCATTTTGGGAAGGTTCTGGAAGCTTTCGAAAACCGGGCGTTCGCGAACCAGAAGAAACAAATAAAAATGCGCGAGCCAATTTAGTATGCACACTAGAAGGGCGATGGCGCGGTGGTTAGAGCTCAACGATGGTAACAAACCTGGGGCGGCTTCGATTCCCAGTTCCATCACCAGGTACTCTATCGCCGCTTCATCCCTCCATGTGTTGTTGTGCATCAGAAACAAGTAGGATCTCTGTTTTTTTTTCAATGGATTGCTTTTTTCTAGTGTCTGCATATAATTAACTCATGATCATGCATGATGTGGTAGTTGCAGGTATACCGGTTGCTCCATCAGTAGCTAAAACAGCGAGGCCATCCTCTGAACAAGGCATCAAAATAATGCGATATTTAGGGCCAGACCTTCCGGAGGTACGGCATGGAATAAAATTCAGAAAATGCAATACTTGTACTGCTAGATAAAGTATATGTTTCGTTACTGAAATACTGTATTTGGTTCTTGTGATAGAAAATTCACTTAGGCTTTGTTCAGTTACACCCTGCCCTAAGAGGATTGGAGGGGATTTGGGGGGGGGATTTGACTTGTAGAGGATTTAATCCACCTCAATCCCTGTCAAAACGCCTCCACAACCCTGTCAACCGAACATGGCCTTAGGCGTTTCTACCTTCTAGCACACCTTACAGATTGGATTGGTTTCGGTCAGACAAACTTAGACACTAATTTTAATTCACTAATTCTCAGGACAGATTTAGCCAAATTTCTTCTCCTAGATCGTTTATGCCAAAGCTTTTACCAATCCAATATTTAAACTCCCCTCTTAAATAAACAATTTTTCAAAAAAATTCAGGTAATTCACACACTTCAGGATCGCAATCTTTCGTGCTTTTCACCCATCTCATACAAACGCCTTCCCTTCTGTTTTACAACATCCTCTACAGACTTTTGTTAGACGCGTAGTTTTTTTCATTGGCATTCGATCTTCTCCGCTCTGAAATAGATAACGGTCTACAGTGTGTGCAATCGAGCTTCTCTATGTTCGGCAACTATTAGATTGGTTTCGTCAAAATGATACCATTAGATTGGATGTGTCATTGCCTACCGCCAAAGATGCATATTAAGATTGTTTCGGTTCAAAATATCATCCATTTACAAACGCCTTACATAGAACTTCATTTGTTTCGTCCGTCAAGGATATATGATATGAGTCTGGTGAATTACACGGCGCAATCATATGGGAGATCAATATTAGTAGGAATGATTTTATTTCTTGTAGCTTTAGTCATGAGCGTAGGTCATTTAATTTTGAAGCTCATAATCTCGCCAAGTTGGTTGTAATCTTGGGCCTAGCCAACACATTTGGTTGAGGGTACCCCATGATCAAAACCTTGTACCTATGAATATTGCTATGAATCAATACAGTGGGCGGGATTTCTCAAAAAAATTGTTTCATTGGTCACCAAATGTAACACCCACGATGCGGCTATATCTCTCACGTGTCGAGGCACGACTTAGAGGCATAACCGCATGGTGGTTTTGTCGCAAGAAAGGTCATCTTCACACAATCTCATGTAATGAACAAGAATGGGATAAAGAGTTGGCTTACAATCGCCACTTCACACAATACATGAATTAAACATACATCATTCAGAGTACACACATAGTCCGACTACAGACAACCAAATGAAAAATAAGATAACCCAACTGCTAGATCCCCGATCGTCCCAACTGGGCTCCACTACTGATCATCAGGAAACGAAACATAGTAACGACCAAGGTCCTCGTCGAACTCCCACTTGAGCTCGGTTGCGTCACTTGCAACTGTTTTGGTAGTATTTGTGAGTCACAACGACTCGGCCATCTCAAAACCCGCGAGATCAAGACTATTTAAGCTTATAGGTAGGATGTGGTAATGAGGTGGAGTTGCAGCAAGCACTAAGCAAATATGGTGGCTAACATACGCAAATAAGAGCGAGAAGAGGAGCAACGCAACGGTCGTGAAGCTAGAAGTGATCCTGAAACTACTTACGTTCATACATAACCCAAACCGTGTTCACTTCCCGGACTCCGCCGAAAAGAGACCATCACGGCTACACACGCGGTTGATGCATTATAATTAAGTCAAGTGTCAAGTTCTCTACAACCGGACATTAACAAATTCCCATCTGCCACATAACCGCAGGCACGGCTTTCGAAAGATAATACCCTGTAGGGGTGTCCCAACTTAGCCCATCACAAGCTCTCACGATCAACGAAGGATATTCCTTCTCCCGGAAAGACCCGATCAGTCTCGGAATCCCGGTTACAAGACATTTCGACAATGGTAAAACAAGACCAGCAAGACCGCCCGGATGTGCCGACAAATCCCGATAGGAGCTGCACATATCTCGTTCTCAGGGCACACCGGATGAGCACTCCGTACAACTAAAACCAGCCCTCAAGTTTCCCCGAGGTGCCGCTGCAAAGGACTCTAGTGCGGACCAACACTCAGAGGAGCACTGGCCCGGGGGGTTAAAATAAAGATGACCCTTGAGTCTGCAGAACCCAAGGGAAAAGGCTTTGGTGAGGCAAATGTAAAACTAAGGTTGGGCCTTGCTGGAGGAGTTTTATTCAAAGCGAACTATCAAGGGGGTCCCATAACCCCAACCGCGCAAGGAACGCAAAATCAAGGAACATAACACCGGTATGACGGAAACTAAGGCGGTAAGAGTGGAACAAAACACCAGGCATAAGGCCGAGCCTTCCACCCTTTACCAAGTATATGGATGCATTAATTAAAATAAAAGATATTGTGATATCACAACATAATCATGTTCCAACATGAAGCAAACTTCAACTTCACCTGCAACTAACAATGCTATAAGAGGGGCTGAGCAAAGGCGGTAACATAGCCAAACTACGATTTGCTAGGAAGATGGGTTAGAGGCTTGACATGGCAATATGGGAGGCGTGATAAACAAGTCGTAGGTAGCGTGACATAGCGATAGAACGAACAACTAGCAAGCAAAGATAGAAGTGATATCGAGGGTAATGGTCATCTTGCCTGAAATCCCGCAAGGAAGAAGAACGAGTCCATGAAGAAGACAAACAGACGTAGTCGAACGGATCCTCACAACTCAAGAATGAAACCGAAGCTAACGAGAGAAGCAAACCAGAAAGAAACCAACAACATAGTAAACCAACAAGCATGAACATGGCATGATGCACAATCAAGTATGATGCATGTCCGGTTTAATAAGGCATGGCATGGCAAAGTGCAACAAACAATACTACAAATTAAGTGGAGCTCGATATGCAACGAGTTGCATATCGACGAAACACCCCATTCGATTATTTAGTTCGCTCTCGTTTATGTAACCAACAATATTAAATGTTCTTATACATGGCAAGAGGTGAAGCATAATAAAACTACTTATCTAGGCAAGTTTAAATGAGGCTGGAACAACAAACAACAATTCCAGAAAATCCTCATGTGCAAATTTTAGATTTGGTACTGTTCTGCCCTATACACAATTTTAGAGTTATTAAACATGCCAAGTGAGTGCACCATGTTAATCTATGCATTTTTCTACCCCATTTACATATAAAGTTTATTAAATTCTGAGTTACGGTTATTTAGTTGTGAAATAAAGCATTTTAGCATGGCATTTTAGCAAATTAAGGCAAACAACAATTGAAACATTTTTAACATGGGTGAAAGTTGCATATTATGAAACTAGATGAAATTCTAAGCACTTTACATGTTGAAAACATTTTAATATGATGCATGGTTGTGGAGTTATTATATACATGAAGTGCAAGGGATTTTCTGTAAAACTGGCAGGCTCTGGATAATGTCTAAATTCGCAGCAGGAAAAAAACACGTCTGGCCGAAACTAGCTGGCCCGATAGGGGCGTGGGCGCTGGAGGATCACCATGGGCCAAGGCCCAGATCGATGTTGGCGGTGCGGGCAGGCCGCGGAGGAGGCTGGGCCCTCCTGGCGCTGGCAGGGCCTTGCTGCCGAGATGCGGCCCAGGCGTGTGAAGCAGAGGTCGGGGTCAACGGCACGGCAGGGGCGCGTGCAGGGACTTGGCATGGCAGCCCGCGGAGCTCCGGCGACGGAGGGAGGCGGAGCTCGCCGGGGATGGATGGATGGGACAAGGGAGAGGATTTTTAGGGTTTGCCAAAATGGACTAGGGGTGGACTAATATATACATCACGGATTAGGTTAGGGGCTACCTCGTCCCTCCGATCGTAATAGGACAGTGAAGAAAAAATAGGCTAGGGAGTCCTAATAAGAAAACGGAGATATATTAGGGATGTTTGGGGATGATCCGGATCCAACGGTGGTGACTGAGCAGGTCGGGTTTGGGAAAGCTTCGGGCTTGCACGCGAGGGGTCCGAGGGCTGTGCAGAGAGGCTTGACATTTAGAGAGAGGGGAAATCAAAGACAACGGGGGCTAACAAAAGGCCACGGAGAAGACAAGAGAGAAGAGAGCGGTCCGGTTGGTCTGAGAGAAGGTCAACAGAGACAAAGGGAGAAGCGGCAACCACGAACGACTACGAGTTTTATGAAAACATGCGGAAGCAATGCCCATGATGACATGATGAAATGCAACAAGCAAAATAAAAACACACGGCGACAACAAAAAACAAGAAAGGCATTTGGAGCGTCGGTCTCGGGGCGTCACAACACTCCTCCACTTACAAAAGATCTCGTCCCGAGATCTAAGGATGGCACCGAAGAGAAGCGGAAGAGCAAGAGGTAAAACAAAGTTGCTTCTTCGACAAACGAGTGAAACCACGAATCTTAAGAGGTTGAAAGCTTGAAAGAAAGAACACAACAGAGTTGAACGAACTTGAAAACACTCCGTTAGAAAAGAGGAACAAGGTACATTGTGAAAACCTTGTAGGTTGAAAGACATGAAACAAGAGCTTAGGAGACAAGATAGATTTTAAAGCCACTCCGGTTAAAATTAGCTGGGCAAGGAATAAGAATAAAAGGATTCGAGTGGCACTCCGATTAAATAGATATAAGCAAGAAAAAGAACATGATCTTGGCAAAACGAGATGATGGGATGAAGAAAGCAACATCACAATGCCTCCGGAATGAAAGAATAGAAGCTAGATTGTTGGGATAAAGGCACGGAGAAGAAAATGACAACTTCTGCCACAAATGAACTTGGAAAGCATCCTTCCAAGAAGGTTATAACGGAGTTGTTGGAAACCAACCACGAAACGAATAAGCTTGTAGTGGGCTTATGGAAAACGTCTCAAAATTATGAGGTGAAATTCTGCCACTAACGAAAACAATAGATTGGATTGAGGTCAACAAGGAGATGAAAACTCCTTTTGCCGAGAGAATAGGAGGAAACTTGGATTATCGATAGGCACTGCAATAAGCAACATTCCTTAGGGAATGCTTTAGGTGAAATCTAACCCAAGATAACTCCAACAAAAAGATTGATGGATTTAAAATATCTCATTCTTGACAACATGTGAATCATGAAACACGAACTCAAATTGTCAAGAATGACATAACACCACCTCAAATGATAAGGTAGAACGAATTGCACTTTGGAATGCAGGGAGAAGAATACTTGAACTCCTTAAAACAAAACATGTGTTAAGCACCCTGTTTAATTTTGAGTATAGCTTGGCGGATCATAACTCCGAGAGAAAACTTGACGAACAATTGAAGAATGAAAAGAATAACCACCATGTAGAGCCTCCATGAAGAACTCCGGTAATAAAAGGATGATAAAAAGAAAGAGAAGTTGAGAACACAAGGTGAAGCCTTGCAATGATTTAGATGGAGCTTTGCGACGATATAACCGAGAAAACTTGGAACTCCAGAAAAGAAAGATGAAGAACATATAACTGAGAAATTGATATCACGAACAAACTACGGTAGAAAGAATTAAACACTTGGATGAAACAAGAATAACAATTATGTTATGCGTATCCTTCACCAATTTAAATTGATGACAAGCAACGGATTTGGCATACTACTTATTCTTCTTGAAAGGGATTTAGGATATATAGCGCAAACTTGGGAAAATCTTCATGAACCACCGGTAGGATTGGAAAGAACGAATGAATTGGTATGATAAAGAGAAGAGAAATCTTGAAAGAACCACCGTAAGATTGAAAATGAACGTAGCAAAGGCACAATTCACCGGGAAGAATTGGAAAAACGAATGAAGATACTTGAGAGAATTTAGCTACAATTGAACGAATAGATCACGAGATGACTAGAGTATACTTGAACAATGCACCGGTAAGATTTGGGAACAAGAGCTAGAAGCTGGAATGAATAATTCTGAGATGATGGTCTCCGGAGAATCAAACTAAAAAGACTCCTGAATTGCTCCGGATGGTTATGAAAAGAATTCTCACAATCGAAAACAATTATGAGAGGATGGCATCAAGCTAGAACCATGAATCTTGAAGAGAATGGAGTAAGATTTAAGAGAAACTCTTCTTCGGTCTTCAAGATCCGAGATTGACGACGAGAAAAACCACCATGAATTGTTGAGATACTCCGGGATGAAAATTAGAAAGGTTGAACCAACAATGAAAAGAATTTGGAAGATCTTGGAGAAAGACATTTGACTGATGATAACTCATTCTTACGTCAAACTTTGAAATGAATTTGGGAATAGCTCCTGGAAAATTAGAAGAGTCAGGTAAGATCCTGGGAAAAGACCTGTGGGTTAGGGTCCACTAAAAAAACACCGTTGAACGATTTAAAAGATAGATTGCGCCGGTTGAATTAAATGGTTTGAATAAGGTAAGACCTCGAAATAGCTTGAAAGGATTACGAATAGAAACTTGAATCTTCTGGGATATTTTCAGCACTCCAGATAAACATGAATAGCAAGAGGTGGATGATTAAGCGGTGCACCGGCATGAGAAAACATTTGAAACGAGGAAAGGAATATGATCAACACTGAAAGCTTGAATTGGATCCACCAGAGAAGAAAAGAGAATCGAGAATGATAAACTTGTAGAGCATCTTCATGAGAACCACCGGATAAGAACATGGAGGAAAAGAATGAAGAGACTTCACATGAATACAATGAATACTTGATTAAGATATATGAGTCCTTGAAGAAAAAGGGTGGGAAGGCGGGGAAACAAAGGCAACTTCGGGCAGACGGAATAAACACCGTTGAGAAAACTTAGAATTGATCTTGCGGATGGGGAGAATGACCGGATCGTCTCGAAACCGGTTGGAAATAGAATTGGGATGACAATCTCAATGATCAAGAAGAATTAGCACTCCCACAGAAATATGAGAACACTGATTATGGAGGGTATGGAATCAACACTTGACATGGAAGCAACTCGAATACCACAACAAAAACAAAACAAGGATTGGCTTGTAAAATAAGCCGGAACAAATACATATGATAGAGATTTACCCAATCCCATATCATGCATCTATCGGAAAAGATATTCTAGGAGCTACTTGAATTCCCACCTATAAACTCCCGAAACTTTCTAGTTATGCAATCTGGTGTTGGGGATACAGGGGAAGCACAATATCTCACCCAAACTAACAATCCCTACATCCAGCTGTATCCATCCGTCAACACATAACCAAGAAAACTCCGAAAATCGTGTACCTCAACCTTCGAAAAGCATCTGTTATACGAGCTATGGCAATACTCCCGAACTCCCGCCCCAGTACTGGGTGGCGTCGAGGTTATCTCACCACTGGCTGCATAAAAGAGATTTCCGATGTCGGCGAAACTCAGGTATTCCAGAACTGCAACGATAAAATTGTGACGAAAACACCTTGGAGCTCAACTCCCCGGGACACTGCCATAACCCCTAAATGACAGGAGGCACCAAGAACAATGTTCTCGTCACAAGAATATCGGAACGATCCCAAGATACCCGCGTGATCCTAATTTTTTTAGTGAAATTAGGAAAGACTAAACATCTACGTCAGGAGGCCTCACCAGAGCGACGAAGGGACTGAGGAGTAAAAAGAATCCTACTCTCCGATATATATAATCCTAAGACTCAAAACATTTTTGTTCTAGACTCAACAACGTCAGCGATTCGATCAAGCAGGGGGCTCCAAAGTCGGGGATGGCTCTGATTACCAACTTGTAACGCCCATGATGCGGCTATATCTCTCACGTGTCGAGGCACGACTTAGAGGCATAACCGCATGGTGGTTTTGTCGCAAGAAAGGTCATCTTCACACAATCCCATGTAATGAACAAGAATGGGATAAAGAGTTGGCTTACAATCGCCACTTCACACAATACATGAATTAAACATACATCATTCAAAGTACACAAATAGTCCGACTACGGACAACCAAATGAAAAATAAGATAACCCAACTGCTAGATCCCCGATCGTCCCAACTGGGCTCCACTACTGATCATCAGGAAACGAAACATAGTAACGACCAAGGTCCTCGTCGAACTCCCACTTGAGCTCGGTTGCGTCACCTGCACTGGTCTCATCGGCAACTGCAACTGTTTTGGTAGTATCTGTGAGTCACGAGGACTCAGCAATCTCAAAACCCGCGAGATCAAGACTATTTAAGCTTATGGGTAGGATGTGGTAATGAGGTGGAGTTGCAGCAAGCACTAAGCAAATATGGTGGCTAACATACGCAAATAAGAGCGAGAAGAGGAGCAACGCAACAGTCGTGAAGCTAGAAGTGATCAAGAAGTGATCCTGAAACTACTTACGTTCATACATAACCCAAACCGTGTTCACTTCCCGGACTCCGCCGAAAAGAGACCATCACGGCTACACACGCGGTTGATGCATTATAATTAAGTCAAGTGTCAAGTTCTCTACAACCGGACATTAACAAATTCCCATCTGCCACATAACCGCAGGCACGGCTTTCGAAAGATAATACCCTGTAGGGGTGTCCCAACTTAGCCCATCACAAGCTCTCACGATCAACGAAGGATATTCCTTCTCCCGGAAAGACCCGATCAGTCTCGGAAACCCGGTTACAAGACATTTCGACAATGGTAAAACAAGACCAGCAAGACCGCGCGGATGTGCCGACAAATCCCGATAGGAGCTGCACATATCTCGTTCTCAGGGCACACCGGATGAGCACTCCGTACAACTAAAACCAGCCCTCAAGTTTCCCCGAGGTGCCGCTGCAAAGGACTCTAGTGCGGACCAACACTCAGAGGAGCACTGGCCCGGAGGGTTAAAATAAAGATGACCCTTGAGTTTGCAGAACCCAAGGGAAAAGGCTTAGGTGAGGCAAATGTAAAACCAAGGTTGGGCCTTGCTAGAGGAGTTTTATTCAAAGCGAACTATCAAGGGGGTCCCATAACCCCAACCGCGCAAGGAACGCAAAATCAAGGAACATAACACCGGTATGACGGAAACTAAGGCGGCAAGAGTGGAACAAAACACCAGGCATAAGGCCGAGCCTTCCACCCTTTACCAAGTATATAGATGCATTAATTAAAATAAAAGATATTGTGATATCACAACATAATCATGTTCCAACATGGAGCAAACTTCAACTTCACCTGCAACTAACAACGCTATAAGAGGGGCTGAGCAAAAGCGGTAACATAGCCAAACTACGGTTTGCTAGGAAGATGAGTTAGAGGCTTGACATGGCAATATGGGAGGCATGATAAACAAGTGGTAGGTAGCGCGACATAGCGATAGAACGAACAACTAGAAAGCAAAGATAGAAGTGATATCGAGGGTAATGGTCATCTTGCCTGAAATCCCGCAAGGAAGAAGAACGAATCCATGAAGAAGACAGACGGACGTAGTCGAACAGATCCTCACAACTCCAGAACGAAACTGAAGCTAACGAGAGAAGCAAACCGGAAAGAAACCAACAACATAGTAAACCAACAAGCATGAACATGGCATGATGCAGAACCAAGTATGATGCATGTCCGGTTTAATAAGGCATGGCATGGCAAAGTGTAACAAACAATACTACAAATTAAGTGGAGCTCAATATGCAACGAGTTGCATATCGACGAAACACCCCATTTGATTATTTAGTTCGCTCTCGTTTACGTAACCAACAATATTAAATGTTGTTATACATGGCAAGAGGTGAAGCATAATAAAACTACTTATCTAGGCAAGTTTAAATGAGGCCGGAACAACAAACAACAATTCCGGAAAATCCTCATGTGCAAATTTTAGATTTGGTACTGTTCTGCCCTATACACAATTTTAGAGTTATTAAACATGCCAAGTGAGTGCACCATGTTAATCTATGCATTTTTCTACCCCATTTACATATAAAGTTTATTAAATTCCGAGTTACGGTTATTTAGTTATGAAATAAAGCATTTTAGCATGGCATTTTAGCAAATTAATGCAAACAGCAATTGAAACATTTTTAACATGGATGAAAGTTGCATATTATGAAACTAGATGAAATTCTAAGCACTTTACATGTTGAAAACATTTTAATATGATGCATGGTTGTGGAGTTATTATATACATGAAGTGCAAGGGGTTTTCTGTAAAAACTGGCAGGCTCTGGATAATGTCTAAATTTGCAGCAGGAAAAAAACACGTCTGGCCGAAACTAGCTGGTCCGATAGGAGCCTGGGCGCTGGAGGCTCACCATGGGCCAAGGCCCAGATCGATGTTGGCGGTGCGGGTAGGCCGCGGAGGAGGCTAGGCGCTCCTGGCGCTGGCAGGGCCTTGCTGCCGAGATGCGGCCCAGGCGTGTGAAGCAGAGGTCGGGGTCAATGGCAAGGCAGGGGCGCGTGCAGGGACTTGGCATGGCAGCCCGCGGAGCTCCGGCGACGGAGGGAGGCGGAGCTCGCCGGGGATGGATGGATGGGACAAGGGAGAGGATTTTTAGGGTTTGCCAAAATGGACTAGGGGTGGAGTAATATATACATCACGGATTAGGTTAGGGGCTACCTCGTCCCTCCGATCGTAATCGGACAGTCGAGAAAAATAGGCTAGGGAGTCCTAATAAGAAAACGGAGATATATTAGGGATGTTTGGGGATGATACGGATCCAATGGTGGTGACTGAGCAGGTCGGGTTTGGGAAAGCTTCGGATGCGCACGCGAGGGGTCCGAGGGCTGTGCAGAGAGGTTTGACATTTAGAGAGAGGGGAAATCAAAGACAACGGGGGCTAACAAAAGGCCACGGAGAAGACAAGAGAGAAGAGAGCGGTCCGGTTGGTCTGAGAGAAGGTCAACAGAGACAAAGGGAGAAGCGGCAACCACGAACGACTACGAGCTTTATGAAAACATGCGGAAGCAATGCCCATGATGACATGATGAAATGCAACAAGCAAAATAAAAACACACGGCGACAACAAAAAACAAGGAAAGCGTTTGGAGCGTCGGTCTTGGGGCGTCACACCAAAGGAACAATCAAATCAACAATCTGAGATGGATCAAGATTGCCATCGGACCATCCACAAAAAAGATGCTCGCCAGGACAAAATATTACCATGAGTATTTTATTTAGTTTTGATGGGACAAAATATTACCATTATGTTGCAACTTCTTGTTCCTAAGACGAGGCTGAAGGGGTAATTTAAAAAATCCCTCATGGGCGCATGGCAAAGAGAACATCGACACTGACTCCTTCTATATAAGAAGGATGCGCTGCGCTGCTCCGCTTGCTAGGAAGAAAGTTCTAGTGCTGCCCGAGAGTTAGTGAGAGAGAGAGAGCGAACAGAGAAGAAAAGAAGAGCAGAGGAGGAACATGGCCAAAGGTTCGCTCTATCTTCTTCCTCCTCCCGAAAGGAACGAACAGAGAAGAAAAGCAGAGCAGAGAAGAAAATTGCCTCTCTGCTTTGCGTTGTGTGAACCAGCCTTGAACCAGATCTCTTTTGTTTTCGGGCTTCTCTGCAAAGCAATCAACGGCGGAGCTATGTGTACCCTTGGGGGGCCTATAGCCCCCCCCTCCCCCGCCTTGATATAATCACTGAAGAAAAAAAATCTGAGATGGATCAAGATTGCCATCCGACCATCCACAGAAAAGATGCTCGCTAGGACAAAATATTACCATGAGTATTTTATTTTATTTTTATGGGACAAAGTATTACCATTATGTTGCAACTTCTTGTTCCTAAGACGAGGCTGACGGGGTAATTTAAAAAAACTCTTGATGGGAACATGGCAAAGAGAACATCGACACTGACTCCTTCTATATAAGAAGGATGCGTTGCGCTGCTCTGCTTGCTAGGAAGAAAGTTCTAGTGCTGCCCGAGAGTTAGTGAGAGGGAGAGAGAGCGAACAGAGAAGAAAAGTAGAGCAGAGGAGGAGCATGGCCAAAGGTTCACTCTATCTTCTTCCTCCTCCCCAAAGGAGCGAACAGAGAAGAAAAGCAGAGCAGAGGAGGAACATTTAGCTATTGTCTTTTCAGTTTCTGCTGAGAGTTGTGTTTTGCCTCTCTGCTTTGCTTTGTGTGAACCAACCTTGAACCAGATCCATTTTGTTCTCGAGCTTCTCTCCGCCTTGATATAATCACTGAAGAAAAAAAATCTTTAAATACAAGAAAATGTAGTAATTAGCCCCCCCAAGCATTCATGTTTTCTCTTTAGCCCCCCCTGGTATCTTTGTCTAGCTTCGCCACTGAACGCAATGGAGCAGGGGAGCCTTCCCTGTTGATGATCGAAAAAATATATTTCTTGTCTGCTTTATCCTTTGATGATTTGAGTATTGATTCTCACCACAAACTAATGTTGTGTGTGTTGTGACCATGGATGCAGAAGGAGCTCAGGTTTCCTCTCATCCCGGCGGAGGGCTTCTTCACCGCTATCGGTTAGCTCAGGTTTCCGGCGACCGGGTATGTACTACTACTTGCTTCCCTTCCCTTGAGTTCCCACCACTTGGCTGTTGATCTTGTCCGCGTTGGCGCATTCTCTTCTTTCCTTTCTGCTCACCAGTCACCACTTGACTGTTGGTTGATTTCGTGTTGTTCTACTGTAGTACTTAACTTGTCCCCTTTCCTTGCTTCAGAGCATCTACAACCGGACCTCTCAAACCCGCCTCACACGCCCCGGGCAGGCCGCCCGGTCACTGCCCGGTTACGATTTTTTGATCTAGACAGGCCCCTCAAACGGCCCTCAAATGCCCGAGCTGGTCGGCACCCCCCATATCCAGCCCAAATATGGGGCGGATATGGGGGCACCCGGGCGCGCCCGGGCATTCCCGCCACGTCGGACCCGACAAGCCGGCCCCACCCCAAATTGCACCAAATCCCCCCTGAGCTGCCAGATCCATTTACTCTCTCATCTCTTCTTCGTCGTCCGGCTCGCAGATCCGCCGCCAGCTCCGAAAGAGCGCTCCCGTCCTTGCCGTGGGGGACGTTGTCGCTGGCCCGGACGCTGCCGTGGTACGTCCGGCAACTCTTCGGCTCTGCCTTGCGCTTGATGTGTTCGACAGATTGACCGACTCGAATTATTGTGATTTTGTTAGGTAAATGATGGATTCCGATGCTTCGTCGGACGAAGAGTATGGACCGATGGAGCTTGACCAAATGATTCAAGATGAGTTCTTTGATTCATCGGATTCGGACGAAGAAGTGGACATGATCATGCTCATGAGCATGCAAGAGGAAATGGACCGGCAAGTGGAGCATATTCTCAACTTCAAGGGTTCAATCAAAGGGAGAAGAGTGATCAATCGGGACATGGTGTCCGGAGCAAAGCTACTACACAATGACTACTTGGCTCCCACGCCTGCTTTTCCCGGATGATCCATGGTTTCGTCGCCGTTTTCGCATGCGGAAACCATTGTTTTTGCGCATTATGGACGGAGTGGAGGCACACGACGACTACTTCAAGCTGATAAGGGGTTGTTCTGGCCAACTCTCTTTCTCGGCCAAGTAGAAGTGCATGGCTGCTCTATGGATGCTTGCACTTGGTACTGCTGCAGACGCCGTTGGTGAGATGGTCGGGATGGGGGAGAGCACGTGCCTCAAGACTACTGTCAAATTTGCTCGCACCGTGATTGAGGTGTTTGGACCGGAGTATCTCAGAGAACCAAATGCGTAGGACATGGGGAAGTTGTTGGCTATTGGAGAGGCAAGGGGGTTTCGAAGAATGCTCAGATCAATTGATTGCATGCATTGGCAATGAAAAAACTGCCCCAAAGGTCTGCAGGGGATGTATCAAGGTCACACCCGAGAGGCCACCATCATACTAGAAGCGGTGGCATCACATGACTTATGGATTTGGCATGCTTTCTTTGAAATGCCCAGTTCTCACAACGACATCAACGTGCTTCAACGATCTCCGGTGTTCAAGAGGCTTTGCAATGGGGAATCACCGCCCTGCAAGTACACCGTCAACGGCCGGGACTACAACATGGGGTACTATCTTACCGATGGTATCTATCCTTAGTGGCCGGCGTTTGTGAAGACCATATCCGAGCCGCATGGCAATAAAGAGCCACTTTGCAACAATGCAGGGAGCGGCTAGGAAGGACGTGGAGAGGGCATTTGGTGTGCTTGAAGCTCGTTGGGGAATTGTGCGGAGCACTGCAATGATGTGGGAATCGGAAACTTTTTGGCAGCTGATGACATGTTGTGTTATTCTGCACAATATGATTGTCGAGGATGAGGGTGATGGTGTAGCCCAAACCCATGATTTCGAAGCACCCGGATAACAAGTTGAAATCCCGGAAGATCAGATGTGGCTCAGTTTATGAACTTTCTGCAGATGCATCAGAATCTTTAAAATCAGCAGATGCACACGCAGCTACTCAATGATCTTGTGGAGCACATGTGGATCCACAATGGCAACCAAGGAGGCAATGCTTGAGTTTGGCACTTCAAATAAATTTTATGTAAACGTTATGTATGCTTGATACCAACAATTGCTATTTACATGCGATATTGTGTTGCATGATCGACGTGCATGTATTTGCATGGATTTGAGAGTCCGAATTTGAGATATGTGGATGCACGGAAGGAAATATGAGGGTTCATCCGGATGCGCCCGCGGGGGTGCCCGGACGCGTCCGCGGGCGTTTGAGGGGCCGAATTTATCAAGTCCAGCTGTAGATGCTCTAAGAATGCAGAATGAGTGGTTGCAGGACAATGGTACAATGAAATGTCATAGCTCCAAACAACGTCTAAGTGTGAACTTAAAAATATAAACATAACAAGTAACTTTACAATTTATATAATACCACAAGCTTGTGAGGTACACCAGATTCTGTTTCGAACAAAAAACAGCAAGAAATCAAAAGAAAAAGAAAACAGAAAAAATCGATTTGGAAGCTTCCTAAAACCTGTGTAAATATGAAGCCTATATAGGCCAGCCTTTCTAATAGATATACGCAAAAGAAAGATATAAATAGGCTGAGCCCAAGTTTGAGCCGGGTGTCCTGTAGAAGCAGACACCAACTAACCAACGGCTACCTCTTGGGGGGCCTCCTGCAAGGGTTAGTCTTTGGCCTGGGAGCACGTCAAGTGATGCGTTCAGCCGTTGTCACGTGTTGCGTGTTGGGCGTTTCCTCTGAATTTTAGTTTTGTTTTGACTGTAGAGATTTAGATTTTTTTTGCTTTTCGCATAGATTTCCTAGGTTTCGAAGAAAAATATTATTTTCTTATTTCTTTTATGAAACTACTTCTCAAAAAGGGAAAAATATGTGCTTCCATGAGAAGCATAGATTTGCTTCTGCGTGTGCTTCTCGGGAAACAAAGTTTGTGCTTCCCGGGAAAGCATAGAGATTTGCTTCTCTTGAAAGCACAATTTTGCTTGCGTGATTGTACTTCTCGAAAAGGGAAAAAAAAGTGCTTTTTTTTGCGGGGTGGAAAAAAATGTGCTTATCTATGCTTCCACGGGAGCCCATATTTGCTTCTTGGGGAAGCACATATTTGCTTCTGCAAAAAGTTGTGCTTCTGAAAAAAGAAAGAAAGTGAAAACGCAACTTTTGGTACTCATTTTTTGTTTGCGTATTTTTTGTGAAAGAAAGTTTGTCCAAACCTATTAAAATGGGGTTTAGTTTTGAAAATCTCAAAGAAAATTGATGGGGATTTGGACGCACGATTCAAAAGGTAAAGCATTTTAAATAAACGGATCTACGAAAAAAGAGAAAAAACTCCCGGGTTCGACTGATGACACATATATAGTACATCATTTATCATTTGTCAGCACCTGAGAAAATTGAGACTGACCTTTTTTTTAATTGAGACTGACGCATATATATAGGCCAAACGCGCGGCCTCATATATACTCCTACATCCTCTAAACTTACCTAAAATCTGACTCGTGCAGCTGCGCTCGTTCGCTGGCGCGAGCGCACGGACTACAGCCGTCGATGCGATGTGCCTGCGCGCGATTCGTCCCGACCAGGTGCCCGTTACGGATTGCGCGAAATGTGCGGCGAGTGGTGGGCCCGGTCCCTTTATTCCAGGCGAAACTG
>NC_057796.1:36287704-36297395 GCF_018294505.1 Triticum aestivum | reverse complement strand
GGCGTGGCGAGGCGGGGTGCTGCAGTGGTGGATCCGGCGTGGAGTCGCCGGTGCGGGAGGCCGTCCGCGAGCGCCGCGAGTCGCCGGCTGCAGGCGGAGGTAAACCGCTATTTCCTCCTCCCCTGCTCCCCTGTTTTTCTTGCTCTGCTCCCCTGTTTGCGCTCCATGGAGTTAGGGTTTCGGTGAGGGGCGGGCACGAGGTTGTCCATGGCGTCCTCGGGCTCCGCGTCGTGAATGCTTTTGGAGGGCGTGGCGTTGCTATGGCGGGGGGAGGGGAGGGGGTGGGTTTGTGCTGGGGGTAGGCGGGATTGAGTCGCTGTAAGGGGATACACGCGACCGAATCCTAGTGACTGGCGCATAGGATTCGTTTTTTCGATGTTGCTTGCTTCTGAAGACGCAGTTGCTCATAATTTCGATGGAGTTGCTTAGATTTTCCCTGTAATTTGTGAGATGGAGGGGCAGGGCAAGGGGATGCATCTGACTGGGGGCAGTTGCTCATTTTTTTGATGGCTGTTGCTCATAAATTCGATGCTAGTTGCTTAGTTTTTTGCTGCAAATTTTGCGAGGGGGGAGGGTCAGGGGATGCATCTTACCTGGGTAGTTGTTCATAAATTTGATGCTAGTTGCTTAGATTTTTTCCTACAAATTTGCGAGGGGGCGGGTCAGGGGATGCATCTGACTTGGGCAGTTCATGGAGGGGTCTGGGGATGCACTGTTTTTTTGGGGAAATGGTTTTTGTGATTGGTTGATTTTAGTTCTAGTTATTGCCTAGATTTGCAACACCAAGTGGATATCCTTTTTGTAGTGTTCTTTAAATTTACTGTATGAAACATGAAGTTGCTTATATCCACCATCGAGCTGCAGTCCTTCATTGCAACTATGAATAGGAGATGAGATATCTCTCATGAATAAGCGGCAAAGCCTGAGTGTTTTTTGATCTTTTAGCTAATGTGATGAAGATGAACATGTGACTTTTTTTGTGATGAGTAGTTTTTTTATGTGCTTTATTTTTAGTTGCCACAAAATAATGAGTAGTTGCATAGTTCTCAATACCAAATTGCTTTTGCAAGCACTAGCAATTCAGTTGTTGAGTTATCTCTGGGTAGGGAATAAATGTAGTTTTGTTCATCTCCAAATGACAGTGATGTTAGCTCCAAATGCAAGTAGTATCATTTGAGCAGTTGAGTTTTGGGGCTTTTGTATCTGGTTGTATATGTTTTCATGAACATGTTTTTTGTGTGTTTTCTTGTACAGAATGGCTCCGAAAAGCAAAAGGCATGCGGGTAGTACTGATGGTGAAAATGAGGGAGAAGAAGTGGCAGCTCAACCAGCAAGGAGTAATGTTGGACACAAGCGCGTGCGGGCGAATCAGGATCCTGTACGTGGTGGTCGGGCAGGGAAACGGGGGCACTGATTCCGCCCCTGTGATGAAGGAGGGAGAAATCCGAAACGTGCGAAGAAAGTTGCGGATGAGGTATTTTTCTTATGAAAAACTTGAAAGAAGGGAGGCATCCTTGAAATATGTATATGCACTCCTATCATTTGAGAAGCAGCAGAATAGCAGTTGCCTAGTTTAGTACTAACAGTTGCAGTTCATTATAGATCTAGTTGCTTAGTTAGTACAGTGAGTTGCTCAGCTTAATATAGTGGGTTGCTCATTTTTTAAATTTGTATGCAGATTGGTAGCAGTGGGCCACCACCGAGGAACAGGGCATCACCTTCAAGACTTTCCTCCTAAACAGTGGCCTCGATGATACACAAAAGGATGCCATTGGTGGTATAAGCTTTGGGGGTGTGCTTGATATCGGGACAAGAACAATGAAAGGAGATCTTGTGAAGTTTGTGACGAAGTGTTATGATCCAGAGTTGTCGCAGCTTGTTATCCCAGATAAGGGGAAGATCCCAGTTGATGCAGCAAGCGTAGAAAGAATCTGGGGTTTGCCAAGGGGGCAGAGGAAGGTTGCATATGAAGTGGGGCCAGACGTAGTTAGGTTGTTCAATGAGATGTTTGACATCCCGACTGGGCCTGCGCCATCAGTGACCGGGTGGTGCAAAATGATAAATGATATGGGAGCTGTTGCGGACGACAAGTTCTTAAGTGCTTGGCTGGTTGTTGTTTATAGCTGTTTTCTTGCACCGACGACCAGCTTGAAGGTGTCACCGCGCGCATACTCAGCTGCGCTGAATCCACGTGAGGTTGTGAATTCAAATGTTTGCCAGTTTGTTGTCGACCAACTTAGGCTTGCTTTCATGGGTTTTGGAGACAAGAAGAATACTATATGATGCTGCCTTTTCCACCTAGTGGTAAATGATCTAGGCCTCCCCCCTTGTTTTTTCGTTTTTCATTTCGCGTTATATGTTTCAAGCTGAAGTTGGATAGGTTTTTTCGCAACTGACATCTGTTCTCTATTTTTTTGAAACAGCTGCTATACCTTGACTCGCTTGATGTGGACTTTAGGACAGTCCATAAGGATTATGTGGATGAGAGGACGGCAACTGTTCTTCCAAGGGTCAAAGCATGGAATGAAGGTCTGATCAAAGCAGTAATTAAGAAGGACAGGTTTAGGAAGGATTTCTATGGAAAGTTACGAGTAAGTGTCACTTTACTGTCTGAACATAATTTTTTTGTAGTTGCTTGATTTTTTATGCAGTTGCCCACCTATAGGGATTGTGTTGCCTAATTTTAGGAAGCTAGTTGCTTTTCTGAAGCTAGTTTCATGATAGTTTTTTTACATGGTAATCTTCATCATTTCGTCTCCAAGTAGTCATACATGTCCAATTACATTAGTCTTTTTAAGCAACAGTTGCCAATAATTTATAGTTTCTGTAGTTGCTCAATTTTTATCGGGGGGTTGCTGTAGGTGCTGTAGGTTTTTGTGATGTCCATAACTGCAGTTGCCATCAATAGTGCTTGTATTTGCCCTAAGTTAGGGAGGCACTTGCTCATTCATTTCCTCTTTTTTGAACTTTGTTTGATCTTTTTTGCTAACTGAGTTTATCATGTACATTTTTTTTACAACAAGCAGCTCAAAGCCGAGTTCTCGAGATGCGCAGAAGATAGTGTTTTTGGGAGCATGGATCACATCCAGAAGTTTGTTGCTGCGAGGCTTCCTCAAAACTACAACAGCAATGTATTTTCTTTTGTCACCATGGTTTTGCCCTTTTCATAAGAAACGGAGTGCTTTTTTCGTTTATCGTTGTTGTTGTATAGACTGCTCATCTTTTCGAGTTTTGTATTTTTGCAGAAACAAAGGAGGTTGTCAATGCTGGTCCATGATATGTGCTCTGAAATATCAGTACAAATTGGGAGGTTTGTTCAAGGGGTGGGCAAGTTGGAAGAGGAGGAGGTTGAACCAGCAGGCACAAGTGTTTCTAGGGTCGCAAGCATACGTCAATCATCATGGCAGAAAAAGGCAGCGGCAAGTCCGAAACAGCAGAAGGTTGCAAAGCAAAAGAATACAAGGGGCAGTAGCAGTCAGTGCAAGGAGACATTTTTGGCGTCCGATGACGAGGAGGAGGAATCCGACGAGCAAGAATTTGAATCTTCAGAAGAAGAAGAAGAAGAGGAGGAAGGCAAAGATGAGGACAGTCCTGAAGAAGAGAGTTCGGATAATGACGGGGATAGCAATGACGATGACGACGATGATGATGACGATGACTATGATGATGATGCTCCGTCATACAGCAGCCCGCCAGCAGCCACAGAATATGACGATGATGATTCACAGCACATGGACGCTGACAACTCACAGCCGCCCCTTGCTGGTGAAGACGATAGTGGAGATGAGGAAGACGACAATGAGGATGATGTTGAAGATGAAGAGCAGGACAGGGAGGAGGATGATGAAGAGGAACGGGACGATGAAGAGGACAAAGAGAAGGAGAGAAATGTGGAAGGGGGCAATGATAAAGAGAATGAACCAGATAAGAAAGAGGGGGAATCGGAGGAGAAACAGGATGATGAAAAGAGTGAAGAAGAGGAAAAAGAGGAGGAAGACAGAGAGGATGAAGATGATGATGCGGAGCAAGATGGCGGGGGTGGGAAGAAGGGGGTGAAGATAAGGATGATGGCGGGAATGGCGGCAACGCTAGCACCGACCAGCCCAGCAAGGGAGGTGGTGATGATGAGGGAGGTGCACGAAATCCGGGGTGGCATGGGGGCAGTTGCGACGACGAGGTGCCGCTAAGTACCATCATGGAGAGACTCAAGCGCACTGGCAAGGAAAGAAGTGAGGCAGAGGAAACGATGTCCGTCGGTAGCACACAAGGAAGCATCCAAAGTGCCGACAGTTTTTTCCAGAGCAGCTTCGTTAAGATGGACATGCGGAAGGAGCCGTTTGAGGTTCAGAGTGGGCCTGTCATTTCAGCTGCAGATGTGGTGAGGATTGGAGATACCCAGTACAGACAGAAACAGGTCATTCCCGAGACCCATGATATCCCTCTTTTCCCGATGCCTGCGATGCCAACTGAGGAAAAATTCTCCGTGATGGATTTGTGCCCTGAGACGATGGTAGATGAGTTGGAACTATCAAGTTTTGGCCAAAAAGAGAAGGAAAGAAAGCTTGCAGGAGGAGTTGGAGCGGCTGCCACAAGGAAGGTCAAGAAAGTGAGCCATAAGACAGTTAAGGCCTGTGTTATGTCTCCAAAAGGAAGAGAGGAGGCGGCTGTTCAAAGTGCTGCAACTACGACAACCAGCCAGCAAGCTCCGACAGCTTAGAGGCCGACAGATGAAGTGGCAAGTCAGAAAGCAACATCACCAGCAAAAAGCAAGGTTTACCTGAAAAGAGCAGCAAAGAAGCAAAACACAGCAACTGATCATATTCTGCAAGCAACTGAACAGAAAAAACAAGCAACTGCTGAATCAGCAAAGACTGAAAACAGAGCAAGTGCTGAACCAGCAAAGAGTGAAAACAGAGCAACTGCTGAATCAGCAAAGACTGAAAACAGAGCAACTGGTGCTACTTTTGAAGCTACTCAGCAAAAAACTCAGGCAACCAGAGTGAGCATGCAGGCAGCAACTGCCCAGGAATCAGCAGCCCCTCCCACGCAAAGTACGGAGGCAACTGCTGTGCTTGAGGAAGCAACCCCTGAGCAGGAGCAAGCAACTGCCCAGGACTCAACAGACAAGCCTCCGGTACTCCCCAACAAGCAAGCATGTTCTACAAAGGGGAAAGAAATCTCACTGGATGATGTTAGGGACATCAACAAGCTCCTTGAGAAGTGTGTGAGCCCAGGTTCGACGCCACCGCTCGCGAGGAGTAATTCTGCTGGCACCATACCTGTAATACGGACATCAGCTGCCATCAATCTACCAGCAAACAAAGGAGCATGCGATTCAGTTGAAGAAGCACGATTGCTGCAAAGATCAAAGTCTGGGAGCGCTGTGTGGGATGATTACTGTCCAGCTCCACCTTTCGATCTTGGGATAGATGAGCCAGCAGGAATGACAGGCGAGGAGGGCAAGGCAGCAGAGGATGAGGGGGTTGCAAACGCAGCCGCCACCAGTGACATTGAGTGGGGAATTGACTGGGGCAATATGGACTTCGATGAAGTTGTCGAGGGGGCAGTGAAAAATGTTGTAGGTCAGAGTACGGGGCACATGTCACCTACCAGTTTCAGCACGCCAACCGAAGTTGCAAAAATTACCGCTGAGGGGGAATCATCTGGCAAAGGTGCAGCCAGCAGCTCGAAAGAACCTGTTCCTGAGAAGCGCGAGAGGAGGATACAGAAAGCTCCACCATCACAGAGGTCACCATATGTGAATGTAGAGATGAGGAAGGATTTCACATGCAATGCAGAGACAAACAGAGTGTATGCACTGATTCTGTTGCTTGGAGGAGGAGGAGGGACGAGAAGGACGTCGCAGGGTGATGATACAACGTGTGTGTTTGTTCCAGTAGCCACTTTTTTCCTGCTTTTTTCTTTTTTGCATGCAATGATCTCTCCTATTGTTATTTTTTCTTAACAAAGCCTTTCTTTTTGTTCTACAGGCCGCAAATCATAAACTATCGTGGTTACTTCTGCACAATCAAGGAGCTTGCTCAATCAATGAGGAAGGCAGGATGGATGAAGACACATGTCTTTGAGTTAGGGATTGAAGCAATCATGTACAACAGACAGGTGGGGTCCAAGAAAATAATCATGCCTGTTAGGTTTTCGGTAAGAGAAATAAAAGCCCACAGTTTTTCCTTTTTTTGTTTTTTGGCACTGAAGTTGTTGCTTTATTATCTGATTCTATATTTCTCCACATACTTGGCTTCAAAGGCTCGATCTAGATGTGAGGGAGCTGCATGATAGGTTCAAAAAATCAAACCGTTTGGATGAGCAAGACATGGTATGGTCCATGTGTTTTACTAGTTGTCAAACATGATAAAAGGCTCTATTCTGTTTTTTCTTAGATTTTTTTCTAGAAGCTGATGTCAGGAAATCATAGGAGTTGCTTGAAATCACATGATAAGTTGCTCATAAAAAGCCACTGAGTTGCCTGATAAGCCATTTTGCAGAAGCTTCATACACATTTATCAGATTTTTTTTAGTGTTTTGAGAGTTATGCCAGAAGTTGCCTAAAATTCTTTAGAGTTGCCTAAAAGTCATATGAGATGTTGCTCATACAAACATATAGAGTTGCCCAAAAACATATCAGTAGTTGATGTCTTTTTTGGTATGCTGACATGGTTTTTTTTCTTGAAGGTTATGATTCCTGTGCTTGAAAATTTAGACCCAGAGAATGCCGATGGTGCACACCACTACTGGGTACTCAACATCAATCTGAGGGACAAAAGGTTCGAAGTGTTTGACTCATGGACACTAGTAGAAAAAGGGGCTTTCGTTCGGGCCTGGCCAGCCCATTAGTCCCGGTTCTTATACAAACCGGGACCAATGGGTGCATTCGTCCCGGTTCGTGAGCCCAGGAGGCCGCCCGGGGCCTCGCGGGCTTTGGTCCCGGTTCGTCTGGACCCATTTGTCCCGGTTCTAGGAACGAACCAGGACCAATGGGCCTCGCTCCTAGCCCATAACCATTGGTCCCGGTTCCAGCCACGAACCGGGACAAATGATTTGCCTATATATAGCCCATCGCCAGCGAGCAGAGCACTCCACCGTGCTCTGTTTTTTGCTAGCCGGCGAGGGGAGGGCATTTGGGTGCTCTAGCTCATCTCCTATGCACATGAGGTGTTCGATGAAATGTCGGAGCCACACTAGTTAATATTTCTTTTCTCGAAACTCGACCTCGGAGCTCCATTTTCCCCGAGATTTTTCTAGGTTTAGCGGTCCGTCACGTCCCGTCCCCGTCTTCACCGCCGTCGATCGCCCGCGCCGATCTCGTCACCGGCACCACCGTGGTGAGCCTCTTGTTCTTATCTTCTTTCTGAAAGAAAAAAAATCTTACTTGAGATGGATACTTGTCTAATTTTCTTACTTTTATTATTCCTTGTTATTATATAGTGCGATGGTTCTGGTATCCGCCCCCGTCGGCCCTCGTCCGGTCTATGATTCGGATGTGGTATATATTATCTTTTTATAACTATTTGGTTTATTTATTGTTTATGACAATTATGCCGACCAACGTGACATAGATATTTTTTATGTAGGAGGTGGTTGAACCGGAAATTCCAACCGACCCTATTGTCGAGAGGTTAAATTTAGTCGAAGAAGAAAACAATTACTTGAAGAAAAAAATAAAAAAATAGAGGAGGATAATATGATATTGGAGTTGCATGTTGCGGATGTCGTCGATGATCACAAGATCAAGATGGATGCAATGCGGTTGAAGATTAGAAAGATTAGAAAATATGCCATTCATACCGAGGCTTGGTATCATTATGCCGTTGGTTCAATTGTTACCTTAGTTGTGATTATGATCGCATTTGTTGTTGCATTGAAAGGTTTTACATAGTTTCAATGTATGGTTTAACTAGATGCTCTGGAGAGCTATATGTTGTTCAATTTGAACTATGTATGTACTTTGGTTTTAATGTGGTGATCATGTGGCTTTGAATGGTGCATTTTGAACACAGAAAAACTATGGAGTTCAAATAAGTTCAAAAAAATGAAATCCCTTTGTAACAGACGAGTTTCCGTATGAAACCCTGATACTTCGAAAGAGATTGTCTGTTTTGTACACGAAGTGCATCCAGTTTTTGCCGTAAGCCTCTCTACTTTCTTGCACATGCTATGTGGGTGAAATGATGATACCATGCCAACTTTCAACCTTTTCAGAGTTCATTTGTAGTGTTTTTCAATTTGAGGGTCTTATAGCTGAAAAAATCAGTAAATGCATGAAACATAACAAATTAAGTCAGAAAGGGTTAAAAATTGATGATGTGGCTTTGAATGGTGCATTTTGAACACAGAAAAACTATGGAGTTCAAATAAGTTCCAAAAATGAAACCCCTTTGTAACAGACGAGTTTCCGTATGAAACCCTGATACTTCGAAAGAGATTGTCCGTTTTGTACACGAAGTGCATCCAGTTTTGCCGTAAGCCTCTCTACTTTCTTGCACATGCTATGTGGGTGAAATGATGATACCATGCCAACTTTCAACCTTTTCAGAGTTCATTTGTAGTGCTTTTCAATTTGAGGGTCTTCTAGCTGAAAAAAATCAGTAAATGCATGAAAAATAACAAATTCAGTCAGAAAGGGTTGAAAATTGATGATGTGGCTTTGAATGGTGCATTTTGAGCACAGAAAAACTATGGAGTTCAAAGTTCAAAAAAATGAAATCCCTTTGTAACAGACGAGTTTCCGTATGAAACCCTGATACTTCGAAAGAGATTGTCCGTTTTGTACACGAAGTGCATCCAGCTTTTGCCGTAAGCCTCTCTAGTTTCTTGCACATGCTATGTGGGTGAAATGGTGATACCATGCCAACTTTCAACCTTTTCAGAGTTCATTTGTAGTGCTTTTAAATTTGAGGGTCTTATAGCTCAAAATAATCAGTAAATGCATGAAAAATGGTGCATGAAAAATAAAAAATAAAATAAATAAGTAATTAGAAACAAATTAATATAAACTTTAATAAAATATATAAGTAGAAACAAAATAAAATAAACTTTAATAACATTTATGAAACTAAAATTAACAAAGTATTTTCTGTTCAAAACATTATAAGCAACCTCTAGTATTATTGAAACTAAAATTATATAAAATTGATGCAACTAAAATTATCGAAGTATTTTCTGTTCAAAATCATGAAAAGCAAAAGGAATTTTCATAAAGAACTTTTTTTGTTAGAAACTTTAATAGCAAAAAGAATTATCATAAAATAAAATAAATAAGTAATTAGAAACAAAACAAAATAAAATAAAATAAATAAGTTTTTGTTATAAGTAGAAACAAAACAAAATAAATAAAGCAAAAAAGAAAACAAAAAACATTCAAAAATAAAAAATATGCCACCTACTGGGCCGCCACGGCCTGAATACGACTAGAAACCCATCGATGGGCCATGATTCAGGCCCGCAGAAGGCCAGTAGGCCCATCAGGCATAGCAGTGACATTTAGGCCCGTAAGCTTGCAATGGAGAGGAGCTCGAGAGGGGTGCGGCAGTGGGGCTTATAAACCACTGCGCGCCCCTCTCAACTAGCGAGGTGGGACTAAACTTTCGACGCGGGCGCATCAGCACATGACCTCTGGTCCCGGTTGGTAGCACCAACCGGGACCAAAGGCCGCCGCTTCCCGCCCTTTGGCCTG